>NC_091979.1:266720562-267020562 GCF_044704955.1 Pristiophorus japonicus
CAGACAATACAATACCGAGAATGAGAGAAAGAGAGAGAGTGAGCGACACACTCAAAGGTGCATTCAATAATACTACTGGAAGTTTTAAAATTCAGCAACAACGAGAGCTTTAGGGAGGAAGAGGGCACGAAGGTTTACTCTTGATGCCCAAGAGGCACTGGTTGGCGAGGTGGAGGCATGATGGGGGCAATTGACCATGGGTGAGCGTGGAAAACCACCCCCAGCTGTGTACCAGAGGATCAGGCTGGAAATATCGGAGGCGGTGTCCTCAGTGGCTCGTTCATTGGCACCCCCCCCCCCCCCCCCCCCCCACACACACAATCAGTGCAGGAAGAGATGGAATGACTAGTTTCGGCCGCAAGAGTAAGTAATATTTTTATTCATGCACTCCTTCATTACTTACAATGTAAATCTGACACATGTTGATGTAGGTAGGTTTAGTGTTGCACCTTATTTGCCATGAATGATCATATTATGATGGCTTGCTGAGATCTTAAAAGATGTTTGTGCACTTAGATATTTTCTTCATGAACCACGTGCAACTTAATGGGACATAGAAACATAGAAAATAGGTGCAGGAGTAGGCCATTCGGCCCTTCGAGCCTGCACCATCATTTGATAAGATCATGGTTGATCATTCCCTCAGTACCCCTTTCCTGCTTTCTCTCCATACCTCTTGATCCCCTTAGCCGTAAGGACCATATCTAACTCCCTCTTGAATATATCCAATTAACTGGCATCAACAACTCTCTGCGGCAGGGAATTCCACAGGTTAACAACTCTCTGAGTGAAGAAGTTTCTCCTTATCTCAGTGCTAAATGGCCTACCCCTTATCCTAAGACTGTGTCCCCGGGTTCTGGACTTCCCCAACATCGGGAACAATCTACTTGCAGCTAACTTGTCCCGTCCCTTCAGAATCTTGTATGTTTCTATGAGATCCCCTCTCATCCTTCTAAACTCCAATGTATAAAGGCCCAGTTGATCCAGTCTCTCCTCATATGTCAGTCCAGCCATCCTGGGAATCAGTCTGGTGAACCTTAATAGGACATTAAACAAAGGTCTGTATTAAATGCACACAGTATGTTACTATTGCTTTGATGGCTGGCTGTGTGAGCCGCAAGAGCAGATGGGGAATTTGGTTAAACATTGCTATTGTCATTTTTGCAGACGAAACTTGCAAACAATTGAGCAGAGCAACGGCTCACAGGGGGTGATCTACTGAATCTTGAGGAATTAACGGATCTGGAGGAGCGCGCCACAGCCCTGGTGGGTGCACACAACCGGACGGCTACCTGTGGTGGCGCTGATCCGATGACAGCTGAGGGCAAGTCCTGTAAAATCCCCAGGCGCTGTTGGGGTCATGTAATGTAATGTCATGCAGTGTCTCTGCATTCTTGTTGGGGTAATTTCATGTAGTGTCTCTCAGCGACATATAATGCAGTGGAGGTCCTCTAAATAAGCCTGCGCTATGTGACCGTACTCATGTCACCCTGCCCCCTCCCTTGCTGCTAACCACTCGTATGTTGTTTTCTATTTCCAGATGAGGAGTCACATGCGCTCCAGCCCACTATGGGAGCTTCCACCTCCGCCTCATTCAGGCACTACTGGGTCGACGAGGATGATGACACAGAAGAGGAGGGGT
Source organism: Pristiophorus japonicus (assembly GCF_044704955.1). Classification (NCBI taxonomy): domain Eukaryota; kingdom Metazoa; phylum Chordata; class Chondrichthyes; family Pristiophoridae; genus Pristiophorus; species Pristiophorus japonicus. The sequence continues at coordinate 266,722,205 of NC_091979.1, forward strand.
GCCCAGAGGACCCTCTGTAAGCAGCTGTTGCAGGGGGGTGGGGGAGATGTCACTCAGTTGAGGTGGTGGAGGTTCTTGTAGAGTCAGACGAATCAGTAAATATTTTACCTGCGGCCACCACTTCCTCGTCGGGAGCCATCTTCCATGGGTTCCCCACCTCAGAAGCAGCGGGACCAAGTGCTGTGCAGCAACGCACCCAGAGTGTACAAGCCCGTATGCCGCATCTACGGAGGTTGATTCGGCAAAGCAGGTACACTCCAAGACTGGCAGATGCAAACCTGGATATGGTGGGACTGTCGAGGTCATGAGCTCCTCCAGGCCATGGATGGAATAGCCGGGAACATCGCCACACAATCAGTACAGCAATCGGAGGACATGTCGCAACTGATTGCGGTGGTGCGGCAAAACACCGAGTCCGTCAATGTTATGTGGCAATTGATGGTCTCGGCATTTGGCACTGCAGACCACTCAGGCAGACAGCACTTGTGGATCGGGAGGTAGATCTACCTGTCAACTCAGAAGCTGGGTCTTCCACACCCCAAACTTTTCCAGTAGATCCACATATGGCGCTGCTATTGTCTGTCTCCCAACAACAGCGGCGCTCTGGATGCCTTGCTGCACAACGTCCTGATCCCAATGCGGGTAGGGGCAAGGGGAGGAAGCAATTGGGGGTAAGGGTCGGGGGGGGGGGCGAGAGGCGGTGGGAGTGATGCTGATTGTTTTGTTCTTGTTGCTGTTGCTACTGTTGTTGTTATTGTTTCATCAAAAATTGTATTACTGTTTACACATTTGATTATAAAAAAATTAATTATGTTTAAAGTTTTCAATGCTAACCTATTTTCCGGTGGTAAAATGGGCAGAAAGCGGATGAATTTCCAGTCCAAAGGTTTTAAAGGCAAAATTGACCTCCAGCCTCATTCTCTATTTTTATTGAAAGTGGTATCCTACATTTACAGAACTAAAGTCTGTTTCCTATTTGCATAGATCCATTTTGAAGAGGAAATTGTGATTAGGTTTATTGTTTTGTTAACAAGAAAATAAGGTAGTATGTCAGAAGTTGTAAACTATTAAACTAATTTTAATATGTAAATCCTACTTTATAAAAACATAAAACCAGCAACGGGTAAAGAAATAACAATTCTGCCCATCAAACCCATTTCTTTAACTGACCATGTATACTTTGCTCAAATATGGACTTGTGAAGAAAGTTTCCACAGTTTCTCCTTGTTCTCCCAAAGGCAAACTCGCAGAACACCGAATTAATCTTCAATCACACATTACATATCCCAGACCAGGTGCCCTTTTTATTATAGGGTATATTTTACAATGTAGATAGCCGCAGTGCAGGTGAAAAGTCAGGGTGAGCCTATTCTGCACCCAAAACACCCATCTGATATTATCCAGCTGTGCTGCCTTTGAATGTTTTGGTGAACAAGAGTCTCATTGAGGTTGTGAAAGGCACTATATAAATGCAAGTCTGTTGATTTTATTTTGAGTAAGCATTTATTTAAGCTTTAGCATAGCAGAGGGTCAGTGTAAATCTTCCTATGAAAGATATTAGATATTAATTTTAAATTATGCACATAGTAAGTAAATGAGTGGTGTTTACTTTAATTATCCTCATCAATATCTTTCTTCTGAGCCCTCTTTGATTTCAGTTACGATGGTAATTTCACAAATGCAAATTTGAGACTCATGATTGGAAATGCATTAATATGTTGCATACTGCAAAATTAATTCTATGATCAAAGATTGTAAGACATCCAGAGTGTGCTTCATTTCTTTATCACTCCAGGAGTGCCAAGATATATGGCACTTCAGTGATTAATTTGGAAATAAAATTATTAATCAAAGTTTAATATTTCTTCCATGAATTTTCCATTTATTAAAGTGCTAACGACTAAAAACATAATTTGAAATTTCTGCACTTTAACTGCCCTGAGTTTTAAAATAATTTAGATATCTTTTAAAAATTTACTCCGTAGCAGATTATGGTTTGACTCTGGGATTCCAAACACACCTTTCTTCTGCAACTGCCCTGGGAAAAGAAATTCCCCCAAGACACTTACAACTGCACTTTCAAACTCCCAACTATCGAAACTTCGGCTCTCCATTCATTGCGGTATTTCGGCAGCTGTCAGTTTTCTCAACCATTCCCTCGCCACTGTCTTTGATGCCTTTATCTCCCACCCATTGTTTCCCCTGGTATATCCCCGGTCTTCTCTTCATCAAGTCCAACTGGCACAGATTTCAGCGTATCTGGCGTACAACTGGCTTAGCCACCCATCACCAGGGCGACATCAAAGGCAGTCAGACCTCACTCTCCTCTTCCAAAACTGCATACTGTTCTGCGATCATTTTGGACAGCAAAAATAGCTTTGTGCTTTTCTGCACTTACCAGCTGTCTCCTTAAACCTCCCTCCCCGTCCCCTTCAACCTTGCCTTCAACAATTGCCAGTAGCTCATGAATTCATCATCATTTAGATCGAAACCATCTGTTATCCCTGTCTCTGCTGCTTTTCCCCTCTATCCCAATGCCCACCAAGCCAATCTCCTCTTAGCCTCCCCAACCTAGCCGAAACCCACATCATTCTTTCATATTTCTCCCATCTCTCATGTCCTCTCCAAACTCAAATTATTCATGAGACCCATCTCCTGCTTCCTTGACCCCATTCCCACAAAACTGCTGACCACCCAACTTCCTTTCCTGGCCCTCATGCCAGCTAACATTGTGTAAATGGTTCTCTCTCTTGAAACACTGTCTGCCTTCCTTTCAAAACCAAGATCATCACTCCCTCCTCAAAAATCTCACCTTTGGTTCCTCTATTCTTGAAAACTATTAATGAAGATGAAAACTGATCGCTGGCATTCTAATCTGAAAATGTCTTTTTTGGTAATCACTTTCGGCTTTCTCCCATTTAATAAATAATCCAGTTTGCAACTTCCTTATGTTCCCATGCACCCCCTCCCATGCATCAGCATTAGCCTCGCGGAGCTTTTTTTATGAGAGAATTTAGCAAGTGCCTTTCAGAATGATAAATGCCAAATGTATCTCCATTACTTGGCGTAGCTGTGACTTTTACTCAAATAAAAATCCAATAAGCCTTTCCAAAGTCGGTGCTGACTCTAAACATTACTGCGCAGCTGAAATATTTGCTGTGTGGAGAGAATTTTTTTAAGCTTTCCAACCTTTGGTTATTTTTCTGACTGATCTCGGAAATGTGCTATATCTGTTGAAACTGAAGGGTTGCATTCTTTTCAAGTATGCAGTAACGACACCAACATATTTATGGAACTTCTGCTTGGCATGAACACAGTTTTTGATGCACAATAATGCAATAGATAATGGAAGTCTAGTTTGCATGTACCAGTGACAACTTGCGCGGTTGTGCAGCTGACTCCCGATACAGTGCAGCCCGCGACCGACTTTTCAAATGTTAAATTTTGAACTGAATGGGCCACTCAGCCCCTTAAAGGGACCACACATCCAAAAAGATTAGAGGGAACATTGTCTTTGACCTCCTTGTGACTTTCACCTCCATCACATTCACATTCCCACTCCAACCTTTCCATTATTAGCGTTCTACATTGCATCTTTGAGGTACAATATCTCATCTTTACCTTTAAATTTTTAATACCTTTTCACAACCTAATATAACCTTTACTATCCTGCTTTTTTATTTTTAAAAATCTGCTGATAATCATCTACTAGAAATGGTTTTTATCATAACTGTGCCCTTGCCCCTTTATCTTTTGGTGTCTCAACCCTCTCCGTTTTGGTCAGCCCTATTTAAGAGGCTCTTCTTGTTGTCTTATCAGTTTTGACAAAAGAGTCGCTATCCAAAACATTTGCCTATCTCATGTCTTTTCAGATGCTGAATAATCTGTGTCTTTCTAATGTTTTCCTTAGTTTTTTTTAAAAACTTGTACAAAATATGTTCTTACATCTATATAATGGCATGGATAGTCATTTTAGAACAAATATTAAACAGCATTATAGAAATACAGTACTTCTCATCAGTGCTTTAGAAAAAAATTCTTCAACTCGAAGTGAAGTGAATAATGGCTTGTCACAATTAATTGTGTTCCTGTGCTTAAAGTATTCTGCTATATGCATTAGATTGAGGATGGAAAATAAATTTGTTGTTTCTTAGCCAAAGATCAGAATACTGTTGTAGAAGTAATAAACTATAAAATATTTATCACAATATACTTCTTGAATGAATTCACACATTCCTATTCACTCTCTGATCTTTTTTGAATCTGTTTTACCAAATGGTGTTTTATTTAGAAATAACAGTTATGTTTCAGTCCACTGAATTATCAATACCTTTTGCAGCTTCTACCATATAATGGATTGCCAAGCATTTAATCAGATTACCAGAATACAATTAACCCAGACAATCATTTTAACATTTTTGTTTTTGAAGAGTAAAAGCTACCAGCGTCAATATTGTGTTTCTTTTCCATTCTGTTGTCAGTAAAATTGCAAGAGTTAGGTTGAAAAATATATTGGTGCATTGTCTTCCTTTATGACCAGAGCTTAAAGAACATTCTCATGCTGCTTTAAGCTGGGGATGACTGGTAGAAAGTTAAATATTTTTCAGCAGGACATTTAATGACATTATTTCCAAATGAGGTATCTACATATCGCTATCAATTCCAGATTCTAAAATAAAAACAAAGTGGAAATGCACATCAGCTCAGTCTACATATGAAAGAGGAAGGTTAATGCTTCAGGTTTGCTCCTTTGTACCAATTGAATCAATCATCCTTGATAGTACTGACAAAAGTAGAGAAGAGGACTAGATTACATCAGTCCCCAGTCTCAAAGGATACTGGGTTTACTGTTGCACTTTAGCATTTGATTGTTGGCTGAGTTTGCCAGAATTTCACTTGATACTCTTGTGTATAAGGAAGGGGGAAAGATGCAGTTGGTTTTACTCGCTGTGTCAGAATGCTATATAGGTAAGGGATTAATTTACTTTTGTTTCTTTTCCAGAGTTGAAAGAAAGTCTGTCCCGCATGGGCTCGGATTTAAAACAAGGCTTCATTAGTTCTCTGAAGAATGCCTGGCAGACACTGAATGAATTTGCACGTGCCCACACTTCTTCAACCCAACTGCAAGCTGAGCTCGAGAAGGTAGCGAATCAAATTAAAGAAGAAGAAGAAAAACATGTGGAGGATGGTAAACTTTACAGCATTTTCCCTTAACTTTTAAAATGAAAATAATTGTGGGGAGATGTATTTACTTACACAAAGAATGCAGATTTCCTCTCGTGGTGTGCTGAGCCAGCACAGTGAAGCGCATCTTTATATGTTTATATTGTCTGAAAGCATGATTTATTTTTAGTTTAGGAAGAGGGTAGACTGTTGGGGACCTCTGGAGGGGATGAGGGAGAAGCCATTGCTGGAGATGCTATGGCTATTTTTGGATATGTATGAATGGAATCATACAAGGGCAGTCTCCCAGAGCGAGATGACTGGCCCTTGGAGGAAGAGAAGGATGGTATGGTCAACCTTTTTGAATGCTGTGAAGAGGTTGAGGAGGAAAAGAAAGGATAATGCAACACTGTCATAATTGCAGAAGATGTCATTCATGAATTTGGTTCGGGCTGTTTCATGCTCTGATTAGCGTGGAAGCTGAACTGGAGAGATTGGAACAGGGAGTTATGGAAATGATGGGTGAGAGTTGACAACATGTTCAAGAAAGAGCGGTTAGAGATGGGGCATTAATTGGTGTGAAGGAAAGTGCCAAGGACAGATTTTATTTCCAGGTATGACAATGTTGAATGATACAGACACAGTACCAGAAGAGCGAGAACTATGCAGTTAGCATATGGGCCAATAACTGGAGTTGGCTGATCAGAAGTTGAATGTGAAGGAAATCAAGTGAGCAGGGGATGGTTCTCATTGTTGACATGAGCTTGGAGCAGGCAGGGGGAAGATGGGAAGAAACTGGGGAGAAACGAGAGTGGTTGGGGACTGGAGGTAGCTGTGCCTGGGGATAGGATAAAGTGGGATGACTCAGCAGATACAGCTGCATGCACAGCCTCCTATCTTGGTGATGAATACATTTAATGGCTCTTTGTACTTGGTGTTTAAGGCGAGGTGGAGAGATGGTGATAGTTTTGATCGGAACGTGGGTATCGAAGGTAGAAGTAAAGGAGTGGTTAAGCAAGTTGACAGTTGCAAATGTGCCATGAAAAACTGCAGAATAAAGTAAAAAGCTTTGAGAGAGTCATAGATTCAAGTTTCAGGAAATGTGCAAAGGAATGTGAGGCTGATGACAATCGGGCCGTTAATTTTATAATAGGAGTATAAGCTAGTATTTCTTTGTAGTTGGGTCTTTCGTGCCGGTGATTCACATGTAAGCGGGTAGGTGCGGCAGCCTCCCTTTCCTGAAGGACAACAGTGTACTATCTCAAAAATTACTACAGGTTGGACCTCCCTTATACGGGATTCATTTATCCAGCAGCACCCCTCGTCTGGCATGATTTTGATGGCCGGGGGTGCATGCACAGAACATGGCCGACCTCCACCCCAACTTTGGGGCCGTGCCGACACTCTGCCTGCCGTCAATTCGGGCCCGCCTGGGGCACAGACCTCCCCCTCTTTTCTCCCCTGGTGGATACACGGTGGCTCACCTCCTTACATTTCAAAGCTTCACCACCAACTACAAAGCTTAGGTCATCACTCGTCTAGATGGCTGCAGGGTAGAACAACACTTCAGAAACTCCAGGACAGCACTTCTGCCACTGGACATTATCCACACCCCCCATCACCAGCGCACTGTGACTGTTATATGTCATATCTACAAGATGCAGTTCACAAAGGTTACTTCAACGGCAACTCCCTTCCCCGAAAAACAAGAGCAGCAATGTCATGTGAGCATTGCACCTCATCCTAATTTGGACATGTATTACTTACCGTTCCTTTATTGTCACTTGGTCAATATCCTGGATGTTTCTGAATGAATAACACTATCTTGGGAGCACCAGTTCAAGGAGCAACTCGGAAAGGGTAATAAATGCAGCCTTGTCAGCATTGCCCATGTTTTGTGAACATGTTCTAAAATTCCCTGGATTTTTTTTAATGTTCTTATAACCAGATCTGTTTGCTTGTGCATATGTGGTGATAGTGCAGGGGTGGGCAATTATTTGGGCTGGAAGGCCAATTAATGAGCTTTGGTGAGCTGTTGAGGACTGCCCCCCAATATTCCACCAATCGCGCGGTCCCTCGCAGACCGCTCTCCAGCTCCTGCTGCTGGAAGAGATACTGTGCATGCGTGGCTGCATAGCAGTGAAAATAATAGAGGGAACATTGCATAAGCATAAACATAAATCATATAGTAGTCCGATGCTATATTACACACACAACATGCATTAGATACTGCTTAGAAATGAATCAAAGATAAAAGTTGAAAATGTTATGGTATCTTCTGGTCTCTGTAAATCAGTGCTGTGAAATAGAACTGTACCCTCTTTAAAACCTGTGTCGGCATCAATTCCCCACCTCAGTCATCCTTATGCCCCTCTGGAAAGATTAGTAAAGCTGTCCCAATTGGTGTCAGATGTGAACTCCCCTGCCGTCGTACTCTGGATACCGGGAGAGGAAAGATGCAGCACCGGTCATTTTCTTCGGTGAAGGAGTTGTGGAGATGAGCAGCCATGACTCCAGCTAAAATGGATAGGACATATTCTAGTATGCAGTGCATTCTGGGTACAGACCTCCATGATTGGGGCCCGGAATCATGGAACGGATCCTTTTTATATCGGGCCAGGGAGAATCGCTTTTGCGAATTATTAATTTGAATGAAGTATTACTGTGGTTTTTCCTTGGCTGCAGTTTGAGTCTGTCTCTGACCTATGATAAGTGAAAGTGGATAGACGAATGTACAGCTCAAGCTCCGGCTCGCGTTCTATTTCTGTCCCATCCAGCGGGCTGGATAGAATGACTTGGAGGGCCGGATATGGCCCGCGGGCCGTATTTTGCCCACCACTGTGATAGTGGTTACTGAGCTTATAAAGGGAAGAAAGGCTTTTTGGCTTTCAGTCACACGTAGGCTTGCATCTCAGCCCCAAGTCTGTCTTAAATCATTTCTTGTCTGACCATCTTTCCCAATCCCTTTCCTATGCATAGAAAAAATAACAAGCATTGAACTTAACTTAAAATTAGTTTTAAAATGTAAACTGCCTTAAACCATCTGTTGATTATAAGCTTTTCACCTTGTGTTTATTACTAGGTTGAGAAGAAAGTGAAATACATAAAGGAATTATCTATCTTGTATTTCTTCAGCTAACTTCATATAACTTGGCCTTTGATTTACAGTAGTAATACAAAATATTGTGATGTGGTGTAGCTACATGGAGTGGGAAGAGAAACCCAGAAAAAAGCGTTGGAATTTTCATTGGATGATTTGATTCCATGGTATATGTTGAACAATTTCAATTGAGGAATGAGGGCTCCTCATTCTCAAACTTCACAAATGGCAAGATTGTGCATATAAAGTTCTTGAGCGGCACTTCGCTAATGCTGCCACAGCACATCACACAGCCCACAGCTGTTCTAAACACCATGCATTATTTATTTATCGTCCATTTCACACATCTGAATAATCTGACAGATTTCATGGCTAATGAAACATTCAAATGATGGAATGCATTACTGGCTATCTTTTCCAATTACGGTGTTTAAAGCTGCAGGGTTCAACTTGGTCTGCTCTTCCTGACATGCTTTTACTACTCATCTATCTCCTTTTTATTGCTTTGTCATATTCATTCATTCATTCTGTATCTGAATGCCTCTCGCGACACCAGGTACCTAGTTACTGAGTTCACGGACCAAAATAGAAAATTAGAGTTAAAACTAGAAAAATGTTCTATTTTCTTGCGCTGAAAATCTTGACCTTCATGAGCAGAAAATAAGTGTTTATTCTTAAAAAGGTAGGAAGGAGGGTAATGGGGCCATACTCCCGCCCCCTCAAACACTACCACCAACCCAGGTAATCAGAAAAGAAATGTTTACAGATTGCTGAGTGACTTAATATGGATGTAGTGGCATAAAGGGCAGCTGTTCACTTTGTTGTGGATTTAGATTATTATTTGGATCTCAGTGATTTAAACTGGTTACCTTGCACAACAATGATTTTCCAAGTTTTACCAGGGAGTATCACTATTAGGCAGAGCACATTGTTCAGGTTTTCTGGCGATAGTGGATATTTTATGAATAAAAACAAATGTGTCATGAAACCTCTGGCAACTTAATTATTTTACAATTAAACCAACATATGCAATTATGCCCCAGGCAACAGTTTTGTTTTCTTGTGTTGTATTATGAAACTGCCTGACTTAAATTGTAGTCAATTAAATTCTAGAACAAAAGTTGGTGGAAAGTCCAGAATCACCCAAGGATGAGGATTCAGCAGTGAAGATTGGAATGCTGAATGGAGGACACCGCATCGATTATGTTCTACAAGAAAAGCCAATTGAGAGCTTCAATGAATATCTGTTTGCTCTACAGAGCCACTTATGTTACTGGTAAGAACACAAGCTGCTTTTAAAAAAAAGCAGATATTAACAGTTTAGTCTGAATTAATTTACAGCTCATATTGGAAGTCCAAGTTCACATTTTTGAGTAATATTGCAGTGTATAATGTGTTAAAAAGATCGTGGGAATAATTTTAACCCTTGAAGTCAATGGAAAGTATAATTGGGCAGGGTGTAAAACGGGCGCCCAATCCGATTCTGTCAGTTTACCGCCAGGTGGGTTAGGTTAAAATTGAGCCCTCACCCACCCCATGTCTCCTAAGTACTCCACCATTTCTTCTCTCAAATTCAGGCCAAACTTTCCGGGTTTTTTTTAGGTGTAGGCTATCCATGTTAAACTCTGTTTTCAATGTGCATCATTCATCCTCCTTTACACAATTTCTTCAGTCACAAGTTAAAACCAATATTCCTACTCCATCATTAATCAGCACTGGAAATATCTCCAACAGAATTAGATACTCAGTTTCAAACACTGCTAAATTTTATAATAGGTTTATAATGTTGTTTGAAAGTATTCTCCAGCTCAGTCTAGTATTTTGTTAAATCCTTTAGTCCTGTGAGAAGTTATAAACAGTCCACTCAGTGCAGAGGGAACTTTCAAGAGTCGAGAGGTTAAATATTTTCCTATGTAATAGATTCTTGGCAGCCAATAGTAAGATAACAATTGTTAATCCTCTTGTGCTATTGCTACAGTTAGTACATGGAGTAATACAAACATCTGTATATAAAAAAAACACAAAAGAAAGACTTGGATTTATAATAGCGCCTTTCACAACCACTGGATTTCTCAGCGCTTTACAGCCAATGAAGTACTTTGGTAGTGTAGTCACTGTTGGAATGTAGGAAACGCGGTACCCAATTTGCACGCACGCAAACTCCCACAAACAGCAATGTGATAATGACCAGATAATCTGTTTTTGTTATGTTGATTGAGGGAAATCGGCGCGGTTCCGGCCTGCAAAACCATCAGCAGGCCGGGAGCAGCAAGAGTTTGTAGAGGGAAGTGACCGGGGCCCAAGAGAGGCGAGAGTTTGGGGCTCAGAAGAGGCGGGGGCTCAGAAGAGGCGAGGGCCCAGGGGCAGCACGGGCCAGCCCACACTGCGATATATGTGCGCGCTAGGTCCGTGCAGCAGAGCTAGTCTCCAGTCGTCTTTGGTAATCCTTGCCACTGGACCGACATCGCAACATTTTACATTCCACCCCACCCGGAGCCATGCAATCTCCTGGGAGAGGAAAAAAAACAGATTAAAATCCCAGGCGATCAAAACTAATCCAGGAGATCACTCTGGCCGTATTCGATTCCCTGAAGTATTAACCATCGTATCTGCGTCAGCCAACAAGAGGTTATCCAGTCTAATCCTACTTACCAGCTCCAGGTCCGTAACCCTACGGCTTTTCAAGTGCCCATCCAAGCACCTTTTAAATGTGGTGAAGGTTTCTGCCTCTACCATCTTTCCAGGCAGCGAGTTCCAGACCCCCACAACCCTCTGCGTGAAGAAATTTCACCTCAAATCCCCTCTAAACCTTCCACCAACCACCTTAAACCTATGTCCGCACGTAATCCACCAAGGGAAATAGGCCCTTGCTGTCCACTGGAGAAGTCCAGAACCAGGGGTCACAGTCTAAGATAAAAGGGGTAAGCCATATAGGACCGAGATGAGGAGAAACTTTTTCACCCAGAGAGTGGTGAACCTGTGGAACTCTTTACCACAGAAAGTTGTTGAGTCCAGTTTGTTGGATATATTCAAGAGGGAGTTAGATGTGGCCCTTATGTCTCAGGGGATATGGAGATAAGGCAGGAGTGGGGTACTGAAGTTGCATGATCAGCCGTGATCATATTGAATGGCGGTGCAGGCTCGAAGGGCTGAATGGCCTACTCCAGCACCTATTTTCTATGTTTCTAGAAGACCTAGCTCTGTCACGCTCGTATGGTGGCTGGGGTACTACGGCCACCACACGTTAAAAAAAATCCACGCACGGGCATCTTCCACCCTTCAAGATGTAGCTTGGGATCTGGAATATTGGGTCCTTCATTGAAACACCTGTGAACTCATCCCTTTTTGGCGTGGAAGCAAGTTATCCTCGCTTCGAGGCACTGCCTGTGATGATGATGAGGGATAAATATTGGCCAGAATACAGGGGATAACTCCCTTGCTCTTCTTCGAAATAATACCGTGGGATCATTTACGTCCACTTGCGAGAGTAGACGGGGCCTCGGTTTAATGTATCATCCGAAAGATCTAAAAGAAGATAATAAATTTTCACACACAATTGAAATTGTATTAATTGAAATAACTGATGCAGGGACTGATGTGGAGTCTTTAATGTAACCCAGTTCAGTTAACAAATAGGAAACGTTTATACTTGTTTGAAACCACTGATTATATAATTACTCCTAGTTATGCGTTAATTGCTCTGTCTTTATAAAATCTTTAAACTATTTCTTGAAAGTTGCCTCTTCCTGAGTGAATTGTTAAAGCAGATTGCCCATTGCTAGGATTACGGGTTGGGTTTCCTAAGTGTATTTAAAGTGTAACCTTAAATGCAGGGCTAATACCTTGATTTATAAAGATGCTCTCTTGTATGACTGGAAATTTGATTGCAAATTATCTGTACTATCAAGTTGAAAGTACCGTACACAGTAGCCCAAAGGGACTTGTGTTATTGAAGAGCCAGCTGTCTTGAAACTAATGTCACTACTTACATTAGGATAATTTAAGGCAATTAAAAGTCCTGCAGTAGCATTTAATTGTGATGAGTATATTCATTAACTTTAAGGACAGATTTTGCATATTTATTGCACCTGTGAAGTCCAAAAAGTGCAACTTTACCATCCTTTCATCTTTTCTTGCTTTCAACTGAGCAGTTCACGTTACAATATTAATGTACACTGATGTTGTAGGCAAATATAAAACATTCATTTATAAAGGCAAGGTTACAAGTATGAAACTGTATTTGACAAGAGTACAGACACTTCATGCAAGAAACACTGCAGCATGCTTGCTATTGTTGACCTAAAACCTGAATATGTGTGGAGTGGGTGTGATGGAAGGAGCGAAGGTCAGTGAGCTTAACTGGAACTGCGAAATGCAGATATATTAGCGAGTGGCGAGGTGTCTCACTCAGATTTCAGGACACCACTGGAACTCAATTAACTTCATGCAGAGTCAAAAATTGGAGCCAAGGTAGCTAAAATCGGAACTAAAGAGTGAGAATTACAGCTGTTCGTGGCCTGGGGAGTGGGGTACTGTAATGGCAGTTATCCAATGATTTATATTATAAATAGAACATTAAAAGGGAGCAACTAGGGATGTATTTTCTGTTCAGATTACTCCCACCAGCTCTGTCGAAAAATGTATAATTATATTTATATTGTTGTATGAAATAACTTCAATTTTGCTTAATTTTTAACCAAATGGAGCCCAGAATTTTGAGTCTGCATTTCTTTTATTAATCCACTTTGGATTACAAGGGACGCTTGTTTGCTTCTCTCTTGGAGCTAATTAGAAGCTATTCAATTCTGAGAAAACTCTTTGTTGACTGATTTGTGTAACAAAAGTCAACCAGTAGTGATTTTTTTTCAATAATAGGCAACTTTGGGTTAACTTGCAGGCCAACCCCAAATCCTGGACTTTATTAAAAATCAATTGGAAGTCCTTCACTGCAACGTAAATCAACAACGGAAAGAACCAGAGATGCAGGGGATGAAATTGCCCCTTTTTATAGACTCGTTAGCACCTCCAGGAGGGGTCGCTAACAAGCCACAAGACAGTTTTTGTCCAGGGGAGGGGTCCCAACATTTCTCGAGAAATTGTCCAGGATTTGAGGAGCCACCGCGCAATCGGCGCTGACATCGCCGTGCGTGGCGACCCCATGCCGACCCTTTAACGCCCCGCAGGCCGTGAGGCTGGCCTGGGCGGATGTCGACGCCAGCTTCGCGAGTCTGGCTGACATCCGTTCTCAGGGTAGTGCTTAAAGGGGAGGGCAGCAGCGTCCTGGCCGCCATCTTTTTTTGTCGGCTGTTTCTCTGGTCGGCTTAAAGATGGCGGCCCTAGCGAGGTCCGGGCCACCATCATGTAGCCCGGCACTCTGTCTTAGGTGTCGAGCTGCTGGCCCGGTCGCACGCTGCCCTGGTGGCCAGTGGAGACCATCAGAGGCCATGCAGAGTGTGCAGCAGCCCTCCCCTATAAGCAATGGGGCAGGGCGTTGAAGCACGTCACCAGAGTCCCGGTTACCGTCCCCAAAGGAAGTGGAGCGCAGGAGATTCCGCTTCCTTTCGGGGGGCGGTAAGGGCGGGACTTCCACGCTGGGTACTCAAAGTCCCGCCCCCGGAAGGTTACTGGCCCCCAATCGGGGAGCAGGACAATTTCGCCCCCACAGTTTCTGTCAATGGAAACTTGCATTTGTCTAGCACCCTTCATGTAGAAGAATCAGCAACAAGTATAGTTGGGGAGATCATGGGGTTAGAATAGGAAGATTTGTAAATGAAGACAAGAACCTTGAAATCCGTATACTGGGGAACAGTGAGCCAGTGGAGCTTGGCAGGACCAGGCAATGGGAATGCATGGATTGATTCACATTGCAGAGTTTTAGATTAATTAAAGTTTGTGACGGATGGAGGGGAGGTCAGTGAGGAGGGCTTTCAAGAAATCAATTCTTAATGAAAGTTGAGATAACCAGTTGGATTAAGTGTATGTCAGTTTAAAAATCTGAAATGACAGTTTGTTGGTTACTTGTATCTCCTGCTATTGATTGCCTCACTTTCAGCCTAGTACATTTAACAATTTATTATCCCCAACCAAGATACTGGGCCTAAACACAGCAGCAAATGACAGCCACAAATGACATGTTTAATCCATATGGATAAAAAAGAAAAGTAGACCCAACTCCGCAATGGCGGTAAAATTACATTTAAAATATGTTGGAAATAGCTGGCTTTGAAAGGGAAAATCAAATTGACAAATTTAATCTGAAATAAATCAAAATATTGGGTAATGGATTTTCTTTTTTTAAACCCCCAATGTTATTCACAAAGTGTCCAGTATATGGAGCAGTAAGTAGCATCTTTATCAGAAACTAGCTTCCTTTTTAAAAGTCAGGCTTGTCAGGATATGAGTATTTGTGAAAAGCCAACTGTCTGATTTGATTAGCAATACCCAAATACAAAAAGAGATGCTGAGCATTTTTCATCTTAAAAGTGAGCTTTTTATTTTGACCATTTCTTTTTTTTAATATTTAAAAATATATCCTTTACAATTGATATATGGGCTTGGTCCTAAGATAGGCGACAGTTAAAAATCATCAAATACTCCATGCAGTCACATGAGAGAGGCCAATGAGAGAATGATTTCATATGTTCTAGTTACCCAATAATTCTTAGAAATGCAAATTGTTTCAAGAATTAAAATAATTTTTTAGCATTTTACATGATTGTGGTTGCTGTAAAATGCAAGGATGGGGGGGGGGGGGTATTTTTTAACCTGTGAGTAAAGTCTGTATTGATGGAAATCAGATATTTTCAAATTATAATGTCACAGTTCCTGGTGAATGTTGAATTTGATTTTATGTTTCATGTAAGACATGTAGAACGTTGAGTAGGGGGAAGCTACAAAGTGGCAATCTAATCGAGGGATTCAGATCACCTCGATTCCTGAGACTCAGTGGCTTGTGCAATTTACTTTGAATATGTCTTCAATTCCTTATGTTATCAAATGTATGATATATATGTTACATGTAACTCCCTTTCCTTTCCTTTTCTCCCTCTTTCTGAACGTGCCCTCCTTCATAAGAGGCTCCTTCCATCCAAACTCTCGAAATGCTGACTCACTTTGAGACTTGAGTATTACAGGAAGGATCCAGCCACAGCTTGTATTTCACCCTTCCCCAGTCACACACTGTGAATAACTTGGCTGACGCTAGCTTCTTGGACAGGATAGAATGCAAGTGACTGTTGAGTCTGGGATTTGAGTCCCAACTTTTAAAAAAAAAAATCTAATTTGTGGATGTTATAAAGTCATGGTGACAAAAAAATGTTTTAACTGTTAGACGACAAATTTTGGTCCAGGGAAAAGTTCAATAGCTAGGAAAGGTGATTCCCTGTATGCATAGATTTATGTAAAATGCTCTAGACTACTTTTAGAATAGTATCCTGTCTGCTGGATTTCACACAAACAAAATACTTCACATTTGGTTCAAATCACCCATGCACCACATTGGAAAAGAAATGCACAAAATTTAACACCGATAAATATTTCATATTTACTGATGTCCCAAGAATAAATGATCAAAAGCTGTAAATAATGAATTGTTTTGTATGTGTCAAAAATAATAATGCATCTGGTGTCTGGGATCACTTAACTTGATGATGGGATGTGGGGGGAAAGGCACTGTATGATAGTGATCATTTTGGTTGGTGTTGTGCCCTTCATGGTTAGCAGGTTGGTTTCAGTGCTGCAGGGGCAATTTCTACTGAATGAGCCTCGAAGGTGCTTCAGATTAATTTTGATTTCTCCAGTTCTAGGTGAAGGTTGAACATCACTCGTTCTGTAGGCCTATGTACTACATGCACTTCAGCAATGTTTGATGTGGGGAGGGCTGCATTTCCCTAGAAATCAAGACCAAACAAGTTGCCTCAGCCCCTTGACCTGAACTGTTCCCAGCTCAAGCATAAGAACATAACAAACATGAGCAGAAATAGACCACCTGGTCCCTCAAACCTGCTCCACTATTCAATAAGATCATGTTTGATCCGATCCTGGCCTCAACACCACATCCCTGCCCTCCCCCTATAACCCTTGACTTTCTTATCTTTCAAAAATCTATCTATCTCCACCTTAAATATATTCAATGACCCAGCCTCCACAGCTCTCTGGGATAGAGAATTCCAAAGATTCACGAGCCTCCGAGAGAAGAAATTCTTCCTCATTTCTGTTTTAATGGGCGACTCCTTATTCATGCACAATCATGCCAAGTAACATGGATGTATGGGCGTAAGCACCTTGCAATCAAAACGTACAATTATTTCATGAAACATATAATTAATGTTTTTTAAGAACTCCATTTTAAAAATGGGAATTGTGAAGCCCCATGGCAGCTTAACGCATGCACACAAGTCTGTGGGAGGGAAAAGCGACTGAGTTTTTACACTGAGCCACGCTGCTGTGGGGAAATATCAAGCAGAGATCAAGGGGAAGAGAAAAACACACGTTAAGAGTTCTTAAGATTGTAGTTACAATTAGATTGCTCAGGGCAGCTTTGCTGGAAGCACAGGTTGGACAATCGAGAGATTTGTTATGAAAATTATAAAATGGTGCAAACTGTTGCATTATTGAAATCCCACAACACAATAAATCAATGGAATGCCTTCCCTGCTTTTTTTCAGTCTTTTGCTTTGATTAAGATATATTGGCACGGATCTAATATAAAATGGTCTTGCTGTAGTGTAGTGTATTTAGCTGCATACCAACACAGTCAATAGACGTAGGATTTAATTTACTGCAAAATGTAGATTACACTACAAAGGTGCCATCAAACTAATAGAATTTACAAAAGTAGACTTTTCTGACTCAGTATCCTTAACCTTGATCCGTGAGCCATGGATTTGAAGATAAAGGGACAGATACAAATCATCATCCTGCTCAGTGCAGCTGAACAGAATTGGAATAAGTGAATCAATTCAATGCCTCCTCTAGGATTAAGAAATCTTTCATTTCACCCTTTACATGTGACCACAAGTTTGATGAAGTAATGCATTTACAGGTTTCTAGGCGATGGAGCAGGTGTCGTTTGCATAAATCTGTGCCATTACAGGATTTGTGCAAACAAATCTCTCTCTTTAACCACACTGCAATCAATTCACAATGTTAGGAAGCAGGTTCACCATCCTCATTTCACTCCCTCCACCTGATCAAGATGGATGCCAAGTTCCTTATCTCAGACTTGCCATCTCTGAGAAGAATGGGGAGAGAAAGGCATAATGATGGGTGAATCAATCTAGCCTGTTCTTGTGCATTTTTAGCAGGAAATTCAGGAATGGAATTTAGGTCTGACAGGAATAATAGCCATATACCACGTGCAATAAATGGTACCTTGTACTTAATTATGTCATGGTACAGGTTAACATGCAAGTGTCGTGTCACAGGGATCTGCAACAGCTCTAATCCACTATGTCAACCCACAGTTTGCAATATTATAGTTCAGTGGGAGCGGTTTACTATTCCCAGATCATCAGTTAATACAAGTCCTCTATATCATTTTATTTTATTTGGATGTAATTCTATTTGTGCCTGGCTCCAAAATAGCAGTGTAAAAAATGTAGAAAAGCCCTTTTACTGTTGCAGATGATTGAACATAAGAAATAGGAGCAGGGGTAGGCCATATGATCCCTCAAGCCTGCTCCGCTATTCATTAATATCATGGCTCATCTTCGACTTCAAATCCACTTTCCGCCCAATCCCCATATACCTTGATTCCCTTAGAGTCCCAAAGATCTATCGATCTCAACCTTGAATATACTCAACGACTCAGCAGTCACAGCCCTCTGGGGTAGAGAATTCCAAAGATTCACAACCCTCTGAGTGATGAAATTTCTCCTCATCTCAGTCCTAAATGTCTGAGCCCTTATCCTGAGATGACACCCCCTAGTTCTCGACTCTTCAGCCAAGGGAAAGAGCCTCTCAGAATCTTATATGTTTCAGTGAGATCACCTCTCATTCTTCTAAACTCAAGAGAGTATAGGCCCATTCTATTCAATCTCTCCTCATAGGTCATCCAAGCAATCAATCTAGTGAACCCCCTCTAAGGGAAGCATATCCTTCCTCAGGTGCGAAGATCAAAGCTGTGCACAGTAAGTACTCCAGGTGTGGTCGCACCAAAGCCATGTACAATTGCAACAATACTTTCTTACTCTTGTACTCCAACCCCCTTGCACTAAAGGCCAACATACCATTTGCCTTCCTAATTGCTTGTTGTACCCGCATGTTAACTTTGTGTTTTTTATACAAGGACACCTAAATCCCTCCGAACACACACATTTATTAGTTTCTCACCATTTAAAAATACTTTGTTTTTCTATTCTTCCTACCAAAGTTAATAACCTGACATTTCCTCATTCTATCTGCCACCACCTTGCTCACTCACTAAATCTGTCTATATCCCTTGGATACATTACACTCGATCCCTTCATCTAAATCATAAATATAGACTGCAAATAGCTGAGGCCCTAGTACTGATCCTTGTGGCACCCCATTAGTAATAGCTTGCCAACCTGAAACTGACCTGATTATTCCTACTCTGTTTTCTGTCCTTTAGCCAAACCTCTATCTATGCTAATATCTTGCCCTCAACCCCATGAGCCCTTATCTTGTGCAGCATCCTTTCGTGTGACACCTTCTCGAATGCCTTTTGAAAATCCAAATATACTACATCCTCTGGTTCTCCTTTATCTACCCTGCTAGTTACATCCTCAAACAACTCTTAATAGAATTGAAGGATTTCAGAGGCCTGGTTATATAGTCTGCTTTAAGACTTCAACTTGGTGAGGCCAAGGGTCAGAGTGCAAGAGCATGCAACATTACTTTAGAAGTGGTGACGGATGATGGCATAGATGTTTTATTGTGGTATGTGGCCACGGAAAACTCAGTCACCGGATGAAGCAGCTAGATTTTATACCACTGCTACTGCATCTGTGGATCTGATTTGGGGAGTTTAATAGACCAGCTCTCTTGGGCTGAGCAGAGGTTGTGTGATCTTCTCGTTGGTTCAGAAGTCAGCATATGAACCTCAATTGTCTCCAGCCTTGTAAGTTAACCCTAACGAGGGAAACTGAAGTGTGTAGCACTGGATTGGTGAATTAGGCATGGCGGAACTGAGCATCACCCTAGGTGGGGAGTCTAGCAGAGAATTAGTGTTACATAGATGTTACATGAATGTGAATAATTACAAATGCTGCCCTTGAAGATCTCTCTTAAATAATGTAATAACTTTAAAAAGATCTAACCTGGAAATAGGATGCTGAAGTTTGAATGGAACATGAACTCCTTAGCTCTCACCTCCCATTGAAACTTAAATTGGTGAAATAATATTAGTTATACAGGTGTGACGTCCGAAATCTTGGGACCGAGGCTGTTTCGGATTTCGGAATGTTTTTGCCTGGGCCGAGGTAGGTAAGGGAGGCGAGGTTGATCGGACTGCCGGAGGTCAGGGGAGGGGGGTTCGATCGAGGTAGATGGGGGGGAGGTGGGGGGGGAAGGGGGGGAAGAGAGAGAGAGAGAGAGAGAGAGAGTCTGTCTGGCCACCGGAGGTCTTGGGGAAGTCGGTCAGGCTGAGGTAGGTAGGGGAGTGGGATGGTTCGGGCCGCCGGAGGTCAAGGGGGAGGTCGGTCTGGTCGGGGGGTGGGGGAGGGAGCTAGTCAGGCCAAGGTCGGAGGGAGGTTGGGCAGCCGGAGGTCGGGCTGAGGCTGGAGGGAGCAAGTTGGGCCGAGGCCGTGGGAGGTCGAGCCGAGACGGGGGAAGGTCGGGTGACCGGAGGTCGGGCCAAGGCGGGGAAGTCCAGATTTCGGAACAGTTTCCGGACGACCCCGCAACGGATCGGCCAGTTGTCTGAATTCCGGAACATTCTGGATTCCGTAACTCCGGATTTTGGACATCACACCTGTATAACATCTAAAGCATTCCAGAGAATTTCCAAAATGTTCGGCCATAGTGATTGTGAAGTTTTAATGGACGATTTAGCTGCTTTCACGGTAGAACGGCTGAATGATTTCAGTTAGCTCAGGTTTATGAAACCTATTAAAGCATATGCATCTACTGGTAAATCATTTAGGAAATGCTAGTGCATTCCAACCTTTAACATGGCTTGATGTCTGTAAATTGGCACTTGGATCACATCTCGTTATCTGTCGGGTACATTTGAAAAAGTATTTGATCTATTTAGTCAAATACTTCAAGTTTAGAATTTTTAGAAGATGAAGGAATTTCTTCAATATTTTCTCCCTAGTTCTTGCACTTTGAAGGGTCTGACATGGACTGCAACTGAGAAGATGGGCAAGTGACCTGGATAGCAGGATGAATGCTATTTCAGTTCACCAGTAGAAGTTGCATAACAATGTCCCAGTTTCTATGATTTTCCATCCCTCTGCTGGAAAACACAAGGAAATGTTTGAAAGACTTGCACCTTTTCACAGCTTTATATGCCTTAGGAGGCCGCCTTGCTTTCAAAGGTAGCCCTGACTTCAGATGTATTGATGTAGTATAAAGGAATGGAATAATTTAAAACGACAGCGAAGAATGACTAAGAAAGCAATAAAGAAAGGAAAGATAGATTACGAAAGTAAACTTGCGCAAAACATAAAAACAGATAGTAAAAGCTTTTACAGATATATAAAACGGAAAAGAGTGACTAAAGTAAATGTTGGTCCCTTAGAAGATGAGAAGGAGGATTTAATAATGGGAAATGTGGAAATGGCTGAGACCTTAAACAATTATTTTGCTTCGGTCTTCACAGTGGAAGACACCAAAACCATGCCAAAAATTGCTGGTCACGGGAATGTGGGAAGGGAGGACCTTGAGATGATCACTATCACTAGGGGGGTAGTGCTGGATAGGCTAATGGGACTCAAGGTAGACAAGTCCCCTGGTCCTGATGAAATGCATCCCAGGGTATTAAAAGAGATGGCGGAAGTTATAGCAGATGCATTCGTTATAATCTACCAAAATTCTCTGGACTCTGGGGAGGTACCAGCGGATTGGAAAGCAGCTAATGTAACGCCTCTGTTTAAAAAAGGGGGCAGACAAAAGGCAGGTAACTATAGGCCGGTTAGTTTAACATCTGTAGTGGGGAAAATGCTTGAAGCTATCATTAAGGAAGAAATAGCGGGACATCTAGATAGGAATAGTGCAATCAAGCAGACGCAACATGGATTCATGAAGGGGAAATCATGTTTAACTAATTTACTGCAATTCTTTGAGGATATAACGAGCATGGTGGATAGAGGTGTACCGATGGATGTGGTGTATTTAGATTTCCAAAAGGCATTCGATAAGGTGCCACATAAAAGGTTACTGCAGAAGATAAAGGTACGCAGAGTCAGAGGAAATGTATTAGCATGGATAGAGAATTGGCTGGCTAACAGAAAGCAGAGAGTCGGGATAAATGGGTCCTTTTCGGGTTGGAAATCGGTGGTTAGTGGTGCGCCACAGGGATCGGTGCTGGGACCACAACTGTTTACAATATACATAGATGACCTGAAAGAGGGGACAGAGTGTAGTGTAACAAAATTTGCAGATGACACAAAGATTAGTGGGAAAGCGGGTTGTGTAGAGGACACAGAGAGGCTGCAAAGAGATTTCGACAGGTTAAGCGAATGGGCTAATGTTTGGCAGATGGAATACAATGTCGGAAAATGTGAGGTCATCCACCTTGGGGGGGGAAAAAAACAGTAAAAGGGAATATTATTTGAATGGGGAGAAATTACAACATGCTGCGGTGCAAAGGGACCTGGGGGTCCTTGTGCATGAATCCCAAAAAGTTAGTTTGCAGGTACAGCAGGTAATCAGGAAGGCGAATGGAATGTTGGCCTTCATTGCGAGAGGGATGGAGTACAAAAGCAGGGAGGTCCTGCTGCAACTGTATAGGGTATTGGTGAGGCCGCACCTGGAGTACTGCGTGCAGTTTTGGTCACCTTACTTAAGGAAGGATATACCAGCTTTGGAGGGGGTACAGAGACGATTCACTAGGCTGATTCCGGAGATGAGAGGGTACCTTATGATGATAGATTGAGTAGACTGGGTCTTTACTCGTTGGAGTTCAGAAGGATGAGGGGTGATCTTATAGAAACATTTAAAATAATGAAAGGGATAGACAAGATAGAGGCAGAGAGGTTGTTTCCACTGGTCGGGGAGACTAGAACTAGGGGGCACAGCCTCAAAATACGGGGGAGCCAATTTAAAACCGAGTTGAGAAGGAATTTCTTCTCCCAGAGGGTTGTGAATCTGTGGAATTCTCTGCCCAAGGAAGCAGTTGAGGCTAGCTCATTGAATGTATTCAAATCACAGATAGATAGATTTTTAACCAATAAGGGAATTAAGGGTTACGGGGAGCGGGCGGGTAAGTGGAGCTGAGTCCACGGCCAGATCAGCCATGATCTTGTTGAATGGCGGAGCAGGCTCGAGGGGCTAGATGGCCTACTCCTGTTCCTAATTCTTATGTTCTTATGTTCTGAGGCAGAGAGCACCACCTCAGAGAGTTGTTTTGTTCCGTACCTTTAAGATGCAGGTAAGGCAGTGATGGTCAAAGCATTAATAAAAGACATCAATATTAAAATGTATTTTCAAGGGAATAGTAAAAAATGGTCTTGCTGGTATATTCTGAAATCAAAAAAAGTGAAAGTACATTTCCTTTATTGAATTATTATTCCTATTGTATAAGAATATTCAATAGGCTTTTCTTAGCAGAATTTACATTATGTTTCAGCAATGTATTTACTGATGATCGTGCTCTAGGGCAGACTTACGAGATGGTTTGTTGGTTAATTTCAAATGCATATACATAACTGACAAATTTCAACATTCAATTCATTTTAGTCTTTGTCACCGAGCAAAAAAAAAAACATTTCCAGTAATTATTAGTAACAACTGTATGGTGGATATTGATTCAGTAGTTAAAGCCCATCAGTTTACTCTGGAATAAGATTCTGGTTCTTCAGCAAAAGCAGCTTCGTCTTCAAAGCCAGTTTTTGCTAAGAACCAGAACACAGCTCTAATACATTCCAGCTGCCTTTAACCACAGGGTTGATTAAATAGTTACATGTATTTTTAATTTTTCACACAGCAGTTTAGCAAAAGATGCACAGATTATGGGGCTCAATTTTGGCCATGACTTGCTCGAATTTTTTTGGAGTAAGTTAGTTTTTCTGGCGTAAGTTTAAAAAAACTCCACTTTCCCCAATCAACTTGCTCCAGAGTAACTCCGTTAGATACGATTTTTTTTAGTTGAGTTTTTTTCATGAGGGGCGTTCCCAGCCACTTATGCCACTTTTGGCATTTATGCCACTTTGGCCAGCTAAAACTTACTCCAAATCGACTTAGGTCAGCGTATGTGGCCAGCTCTGAAAAACCTTGCGGGCAGCTAAGAAATCGGTACAGGTTAGTACATTTAAAGCACCAAGACTTACAAAGCACTAAACAAAACACACAAAGTAATAAGCAATCAATCAATAACAAATAAAAAGTCGAAGTCCTACCTTTATGCCAGAAACAAGTTTTTTGTAAAGTTCCAACCACTTGGGTTTTATTGCAAATAAACAATTTGGAATACAATATATCGCAGGGCTGCCATTCTCAAGGACAGTAGATGTTAGCTCAATACGGTTGGTTCTTTTTATTTTTTGCCTTCAACCTTCCCTGTTCCTTTCTTGTGCTTCTTAGCAAACCGCATGTTCCTCAGAAACTTGGGATCAACTCCTTTCGCCAGAAACAAGTTGCTCGCGGGCCGGTGCGGGAGACCATTCGGCCAAGGATAGGGGAGGCGAACATCGGGGCGACCCTTCTGCCAGGGATAGGGGCGACGTGCTTGCAGGACACGCTGGGAGGGCGAGGAGCATGTGCGCAGACTCGACTGCGCATACGGACAGCTGCCGGCAGTGCTTTCGACGCAGGGCTGTATCTCCGCCCCCCACTTCACCATGGACGCCGCGCCAGGACCGGGGACACTCGGCAGAGGGGCCGTTTTGAGCACACAAAGTCGGCGCATCTCGGCTGAGTGAGCCGAAAAAAGGGGTTGGGGAAAATCTAGCCCATAGTACTTAATTTTTCTGAGATTGGTTAAAAGTCCAAGGAATAAAGCGTAATAAGTAGCAACGAAATATGATGTAACCACTTGAGCTATTCATCCTCTGAAATGACTTTGATTGTCTAAAGTTCTTTCAAATTGATGTATCAGATATTATCACTGAAGTGTTAAATTGGAAATAAGCAGGAAATTATTTCAGTACTTTGGAGTCCTTATTTCATGATGCCTTCACATTTCAGAGCAGCCACTGGTGCTTATGCTCTTCAGTTTATATTTCATGGCCTGAGTTAAAAATGAATAACTGAGAACAATTTCATTAACATCATTTCCTGGGCTGAAGACATTGCAATAAATTATGTCTTACTGAAAATAATTACATTATGCGAGGAGGCAGTTACTTGTTTATTCCCCAAAAGATTAATCTCTATACTGCATGTTTCCACATTAACTGTGACTTACTGCATTAAAAAGATTAGGCAAGCATTAGCACCTGATTGTAGTACAGCTCCAAATGGCACATGTACTACAGGTACTAATGAAGAGAATGAGAGAATAGAAGTTATGGTGTTTTTGTTCCGTAATTGCTTCTTTAAGATATAAAATTGGATCGTTAGAGAGGCAGTCAAATTTTACTGTGTTAGGGGGAGGATGAAAAGTGCAATTTTTTTGATCCAGCCTAATCCCAATTTCCAGCTGTTGGTACGTAGCCTTGTAGGTTATGGCACTTCAAATGCATATCCAAGTATTTTTTAAACGCGATGAGGGTTTCTGCTATCTTTTATTATGAATGAATGAATGAAATGACCAACTTTACCATTAATGTTACGTTACATAATTGTTTTTTTACTAAATATATTTGGTGCTAAATGCTTTTTATAGTCATGGTACATCTTATTGAGCTTCGATGGAATAACTGTTGTTTGTATCCTCAAAGAAAACCGACCACCCAACATAACTATCCAAATATCCCATTCCAAAAACTTCAGAATTTTAGAAAGCTTTTGACAAGAATGAAATAATATTCAGAGATTACTTTGAATTGTACAATTTTATTAGGGTTTTGTGTCGGTAAACTGAGGTTACAGCATCTTTTTAGAATCTTGCTGTCTGCATTTTTATTCTTTTTTCCTAATTAGTTTTTTAAGTTTTGAACATTCTCCTTCAGGTTTGATTTTCTTTTCTACTCTAGCTGTTGTGTCTATTATCTTTTCCTCCTTTTGGGGAAATCATCATCATCATAGGCGGTCCCTCGAAACGAGGATGACTTGCTTCCACACCAAAGAAGGATGAGTTCACAGGTTTTTCAATGAAGGACCCAAACTACATCCTGAAGGGTGGAAGATGCCTGTGCGTGGATTTTTTTAATATGTGGTGGCCGTTGCACACCAGTCACCACACGGGCTTGACAGAGCTAGGTCTTGGTCCAGTGGCAAGGATTACCCAAGACGACTGGAGACCAGCCCTGCTGCATGGACCTAGTGCGCACACATATCACAGTGTGGGCTGACCAGTGCTGCCCCTGGCCCCGAACTCATGCCTCCCCTGGGCCCCGATCACGTCCCTCTACAGTCTCTCGCCGCTCCTTTGCCTTGACCTCGCCGCTGCTGCTATATCTGCCCACGCTCCAATCACCGACCTGGACCTTGATGACGTCATTCTTCGCTGCCGTCACCCTCCTGCACCAGCTCCCGTTGCCCCCTGGAGTGGTATGCCTCCACGCTGCTCCCCGAGGCCTCTCTCCTTTTATGGCCCCGACCTGCCGCTGCAGCTAAACAACACCGTTGGAGATTAGAGAAAATCTGAATTTGAACATGACTTTCAAAAGGTGCTGTAGCATATCTGTGTGTGTAGATCTTCCCAACATTATAGTCTATCATAGTGGAGCAGTTCTGGGTGAAAATAATTGATGGACTAAATCAGTCAGGAAAGCATCTTTATGTAGTGTGGGATGTGAAGTCACATCGGCATAGAGCAATATTTTAGCAAAATTGGGTGTCATCTTATTAATGAATACATTAACTATTTGATTTCATCTGCAATGGTAGTACTGTACCAACATTAAGGCGAAACCAGACAAACTTCAATTTATTCAGCCATTACTGCGTAGATAGATAGATGTTTCTTGCTTCTATGCATATCTTTGTTGAATACTTACATTCAGAATTAGGAGTTTGCAGATATTTGTGGTTACCAAATGCAGAGCTGTAGTTTGTGGGGGAAGAAGAATTGACTGATTCCATTGAGGCGAGGTTGTGCATGAATTTCTTGTTCCACTGCTGTTTTGTGCCATTTAAGCCCTGTTGCACAACGCATCTGTTTAATGACAGCATCTGGGTTAGGAGGAGAAATGAAATATAAAACTAGCTACCTATTTGAATTAGTAAGCAGAGTATTGTGTTAATAATCAAGCCTCATTAGATTACACTATTGAAGAATTGCTTGGTATAAACGACTGCCAGAAAGGTCCATGTAAAGTTACGTGCCGCAAAAAATTACTTTTGTGCCATTGAACTCCAAACCAGGTGGACCTGATGTGAATACTAATTTTCATAATAGGATGTTTTGTCTTAAGTGTGTTTACACATTTTTAGTCAAGTTATTAACTTTTGTAAAACAACAACAACTTGTAATTATATAGCACCTTTAACATAGTAAAGCGTCCCAAGGCACTTCACAGGAGTATTATGAGGGGAAAAAATTGACACCGAGCCACATGAGAAAGTAGAGCAGGTGACCAAAAGCTTGGTCAAAGAGGTAGGTTTTAAGAAGCATCTTAAAGGAGGAAAGAGAGGTAGGGAGGCGGAGAGGTTTAGGCAGGGAATTCCAGAGTTTAGGGCCTAGGCAACTGAAGGCATGCCCACCAATGGTTGAGCGATTATAATGATGGATGCTCAAGAGGGCAGAATTAGAGGAGCGCAGGTAACCCAGGGGGAGTTGTGGAGCTGAAGGAGATTACAGCGATAGGGAGGGGCGAGGCCATGGAGGGATTTGAAAACAAGGATGGGAATTTTGAAATCGAGGCGTTGCTTAACCAGGAGCCAATGTAGGTCAGCGAGCACTGGGGTGATGGGTGAGTGGGACTTGGTGCGAGTTAGGCAGCTGAGTTTTGGATCACCTCAAGTTTGCTTAGGGTAGAATGTGGGAGGCCATCCAGGAATGCGTTGGAATAGTCAGGTCTAGAGGTAACAGAGGCATCGATGAGGGTTTCAGCAGCAGATGAGCTAAGGCAAGGATGGCGACATGCGATGTTATGGAGGTAGAAATAGTTATGCTGCGGATATGTGGTCGAAAGCTCATTTCAGGGTCAAATATGACCCCAAGGTTACGAACAGTGTAGTTTCGCCTCAGACAGATGTTAGGGAGAGGGATGGAGTCAGTGGCTAGGGAACGGAGTTTGTGGCGGGGACCGAAAACAATGGTTTCGGTCTACCCAATGTTTAATTAGAGAAAATTTCTGCTCATCCTGAACTGGATGACAATTTAGAGACCGTGGAGGGGTCGAGAGAAGTGGTAGTGAGGTAGAGCTGTGTGCCATCAGTGTACACGTGGAAACTGATGCTGTATTTTCAGATGATGTCACCAAGGGGCAACATGTAAATGAGAAATAGGAGGGAGCCAAGGCTAGATCCTTGGGGGACACCAGAGGTAACGATGCGGGGGCGGGAAGAGAAGCCTTTGCAGACGATTTTCTGGCTACGATAAGAGAGATAAGAATGGAACCAGGCAAGTGCAGTCCCCCATCCAGCTCGACGACAGTAGAGAAGGCTGGAGTGGTCAACCATGTCAAAGGCTGCAGACACGTCAAGAAGGATGAGGAGGGATGGTTTGCCTTTGTCACAGTCACAAAAAGATGTCATTTGTGACTTTGATTAGAGCCGTTTCGGTACTGTGGCAGGGGTGGAAACCTGATTGGAGGTATTCAGACATGGAGTTGTGGGAAAGGTGGGCACGGATTTGGAGGTGACAACATATTCAAGGACTTTGGAGAAAAAATGGAGGTTGGAGATGGAGTGGTAGTTTGCAAGGACGGAGGAGTCATGGTTGTTTTTTTGAGGCGAGGGGTAATGAGGGCAAATTTGGGAGAGGGGACAGTACCTGAGGAGAGAGAACTGTTAACAATGTCCGCTAACATGGGAGCCAGAATAAGAAGTAGGGTGATCAGCAGTTTGGTGGGAATGGGGTTGAGGGAGAAGGGAGTGGGTCTCATGGACAAGCTGAGCTCAGAGAGGTCATGAGGAGAGACTGGAGAGAAACTGGAGAAAGATGTGAAGTCATGGCTAGGGCAGGGGGGATTCTTGGAGGAAGTTTGGCCTGGTGAGCAAGGGGAAGGAAGGGAAGTTGCAGAAGCAGCTGAACGGATGGTCTCAATCTTTGAGACAACGATGTCCATGAACTCCTCACATTTATTGTCGGAGGTGAGGGTAAAGACCAGGGAGAAGGGTTTAAGAAGATGGTTAGCAGTGGAGAATAGAAGCCGGGGTTTATCTTTGCATTCCAGAACTTTACCTTTCCATAGTTCGATTGAAAGCGTATAAGAAACGTTGTGAAACAAATTTTACCCTGCAGAATTATACTGGCTTTAAGCAAAACACAGTATGGTGTGGTATTGCCCATGGCCCTGCTGAAATCTGTGACCCGAGCCCATCTCCCTCTCTGGAAGGAAGAAAGAAATGCAAGATAGGTGGCAGTAGCTGAGGGGGCAGTAAATTAAAGTTACATATTTTTTTTAATGTGATAATGTGGCTGTAATGTACATTTCCTGTTTTACGTTTTTGAAACTTTCTGATTTTTCACAGTAGTTTATACTACTGCACACACCTGCACCAAATTATTAAATAATACCAAGTTTCAGGACCATATGATGTACTTAGTTGGCACACTGTATCTTTACTCGAGGAGCTTTGCTTTAATCCAGCCGAGACTGCTGACATGAACATTTGCGTGCTGCAGTTGGAAAGCCCCTCTGAGTTTGGGGCAGTCTGAACCCAGTTCCTCGTGGGAATTGCCCTACAGTACAAATTGATACTGAACTGTAAATTTCAGAAAGGCCGTAACGATTGCATTGTGTAAAATTGACTGGTCACAGTAGGGAGTGCTTTTTGCATCAAGACAAATTGTTGCGCTAGAGTACAGAGAGCTTTTCTATTCATGTTGCTTGCCGCTTTGTTTAGGTGCCTGAAGCAAAAATGTTTTGCGTACTCCGCCACTGACATCCTTCACCCTGATGCATACAAACATTTGCACATTTTTTCTTCTCTCCTCCCCTGTCCTTCGAGCAGTGAATCATGCTGAAGTCTGCTTCCATGGACATGTCAACCCCACAATATCTTACCCATGTGGTCATTCCTCACTTTGAGTATAGTTGATGAGTTTCAGCAACTATAGAGTTTGCTGTAACCAGCGGTTGGACAATGTGGGGAACCGGGGGCCGCAGGGAACTGGACTGATGGTGGGCGGCTGGGGCCAGGGCAGAGCGCTCGGCCGGCGGGGCGGGGAGGGTGCGATCCGGTGAATGGCGGAGCGATTACGAAAGTTCCACAGCTGGAAGGAGCAGGGATAGTGGACTGAGGAACAACAGCAGGTGAACCAGCACAAGATTGTGAGACCACCAACCAGAGAGCCCCTTCCGATTAAAAGTGCTTCAATAAATCGACTGGGGAGAAAGATTCACGGCCTCATTTTATATCTTCCTCTGAGGGCCTCAACTTCATCGGGCAGCGTAATGTTGGCGAGTGGTGATTGATTGCCCTGGGAACCAACAGGAAGACAGCTCAGAGGCCGGAGGGCCCAGGGAGCAGCGTGTTCTGCAACCAATCGCAATGCTTGAGGGCAGATCCTGAGTCGGCCAGTCAGGGGTATTACATTTGCAGTTGGTGAGGCGCGAGTCCGGGGTCGGAGGCCTATAAAAGGCCCAGCGGCAGCGAGAGGCGGCGGCAGTTGGTGAGGCGCGAGTCCGGGGTCGGAGGCCTATAAAAGGCGTACTTGTGTAGCTACAGGGAGAAGGCAAAAAAGAAGTAGAAAGAAACAGAAAGGTGATGTCACAGCCAAAGGGGTAAGTGATTGGCTGGTGATTGGTGAGTAGTTTTTCTTTCTTCTCTTCTATAACAGTGAGTAAACTTTAGCATTGCTGTTGCCTATCTAAGGGTTAAGTCATGGCAGGAGAGCTCGGTCAGGTGTTATGCTCCTCCTGTACCATGTGGGAACTCAGGGACGACTCCAGTGTCCCTGACGACTACGTGTGCGGGAAGTGTATCCGCCTCCAGCTCCTGACGGACCGCGTTGCGGAGTTGGAGCTGAGGGTGGATTCACTCTGGAGCATCCACGAAGCTGAGAATGACGTGAGTATCACGTGTAGCGAGTTGGTCTTACCACAGGTGAAGGGTCCACAGCCAGATAGGGAATGGAAGACCATCAGAAAGAGCAGTGCAAGGAAGGTAGTGCAGGGGTCCCCTGTGGTCATCTCCCTGCAAAACAGATACATTGCTTTGAGTACTGTTGAGGGGGATGACTCATCAGGGGAGGGCAGCAGCAGCCAAGTTCATGGCACCGTGGCTGGCTCTGTTGCACAGGAGGGCAGGAAAAAGAGTGGGAGAGTGATAGGGGATTCAATTGTGAGGGGAATAGATAGACGTTTCTGCGGCCGCAACCGAGACTCCAGGATGGTATGTTGCCTCCCTGGTGCAAGGGTCAAGCAAGCTATTAGACTGAGGCTGCCAGGTCACAACTGTCTTTATCCTATCCTTATATATGCACTATCCACTATTGGTTAGTGATCATAGAATGGCAATCCTGCGATCACATTCTTCTTCTGGGAATGCCAAGGGCACAACCAAAATCAGCGAATTCAGCAAAGAGTGGGGGAATTTTCATAGGATATCTGGGAGCTTTCTGATCTGCGTATAGATCAATGCTACATTTACCAACTGTGAACACCTGAAGGAGATTGACAGCTAAATTTCAAGTCACGAACTTTGTTTCCTTTGGTGCAACTACATTTTTTCCAGGGTAAGTAAATTAGCAGAAAACACAGCTACACTAGAAGTTGAGAAGATAATTTTGGAAAGTATACATTGCGCTGATGTATTTGATTTTTAGTTTGTTCAATAAAGGAAGGCGAACATGTCTCTTCCAATCTCCTTAACTCTACTAATGTTCAGAGATTGAACTTCTACACGTGACTGGATAAACCATGTTTTGCATTAGAGTCCGTGAATAACTAATTATTTTTCTCCCATTTGCAGTTGTTTTTGTGCCTAGTTAACAAGTGCCTAAATTGTTCTTGATATTCAAATGATCACCTTCAATGATGTTTATAAACATGAATAATATTACTCCATGATAAGAAAAATGAGGCCATATTACCATGGAAACACTACCACTGGCTTATGTTAAAATGCACTCTTCGCCCTTTTGTGAATTACTAAGCACATATTATTTATATTTGTCAAATACTCTTACTCGCTGCTAACATTATATCATTAATTTCTATAGGGAATCAGAAGACACTGCTTTGCTGTTTCTTAAAGAGATTTACAAATCGATGGGTATCAGCCCTGAACAGCCACAGCACTGATGGCATAGGCTATGCTGTATTTACCTCAGCAATATTGGTAAGCTTTGGTTCATTTTTCAATGCTCTCTACTATTTTCTTTTGATGGTCTAACTCGATATTTGAACTTGAGCCCAATAATTCCTGGGTGTTAATGACTTGGATTTTAATTCTGTATGTCATTTTGCCATATTAAAATGTGTTTATCCAGTAAAAGGTACAGCATTTTGTGAATTAAACCCATGTGAGATAGGTGATAGTTTGTTGCTATTCTAAATGGATATTTATATTCATAGGTGGATTGGCTGAGGCAGTCCTTGTCAAGTTTGTTTGGAGGCCTTTTCCACAAAAATTGGATTTGGCCTTTGTAATAAGAAGAGAATTGAGAAAGCAGAGCCCAAGAGATTCAGGGCCAATTTGATTTGGAGGTTGTCTGGAAAGATTATTTTCAAGTACACGAAATATGAATGTGCTTACATTGAACAAATTGGTTGGGCACTGAGACAAACACTTTGGTATCAGATAAATGAAAAAACCTCAAAGCTCAATAAAAAAAATATGGTTGTCTCCAGTTACAGTCACTCTCGGGAATGAAGAAACAGATCTCAAATTTGAAAAAGTTTTGGCAAGGGGGCACTGTGAGCCCTATCTCAAATGTCGATATACATGGTTATTAAGGTGCATTAACAGAAGTAACTTGAGTTCAGGAAAATGCATAACTCCTTATGAATGCAGAAGATGTCATCTTTGAGTGACGTGAGCAAGCTGTCTGAATCAGTTTTGTGGGGGACATATGGAGCATCTTTTGGGCCTATTAATGTGATTTGTTGGACAAATTTTACATTGAAAAGCTGAAGATCAAAGCAGGCCGAAAAAGTGGGTGTCTGTAAACATGTAGATAAGAGCACATTTAGTAAGATCCAAATATATTAAAACATTGGAAAATGTTAGAAGACAATTGATGGGAGCTCCCTCAGAAGTTAATTATCTGCTTAATTGTGTCTAATTTAAAAAAAAACAGTTCTGCAGTAAACTGTTGACCATGACTATCAAATGTATCGTCCAGATCTTTGCTGGAATAACTAAACTGGACATTAAAACATCATTGATAAGACAGAAGGGAGTGTAAATATCTGGCTATCACGGTATGTCTGAACTGGAGACAAAACTGATTTATCGTGGCAACCCCAGGTTGTAATGAAAATATTGTTACTTTGCAGTACATCATAATGGGGGAGTGGAAAGAAATCAAATTAACTGGTGGTGATTTTCGTACATTTGGAAAAAGCCTGCAACGCATTGGGTCACAAATTGATCAAGTCATTAGAAAGGATGGGATCTTAAATGATTTTACAGCCTTGGTCCATAACTTGTATTCTGATACAATAATAGTTATTGAGATAGGAACATCTTAAATTAACAAATTAAATTAAGAAGGATGTTCAACAGGGAGACCCTCCTTTCTCTTGTTAACGTCATTCTTGATTCCCTATTGTGTAACTTGAAAAAGACTGTTTCGGGCTTTTTGATTAACTAAATTGGAACCAAAAGTCAAGGTTACTGCCCTCGTTTTACTGAAGTGTGTGGCGCACATTCAGATATGAGCAACATCTTAAAGATATCCACAGATTTAATTTCATACATATGAATAAGGCAAGTTCTTCCCGAATAAAGGGGCATTATAATATAACTCTGGCATATGCAGAGCATTATTTGGAGGCTAGAATTGATCCATGCATAGAATTGAAGGCAGAATTGCAATGAGAAATTGGAAGCTTGGATCCATAATTTAGAAAGGGCATCTCTAAAGGTATTGCAGAAGGTAGAATGATTCAAAACTTTTATTGCCCCAATACTATTTATATATAATTCTTATTAAAGTTTCTCCGCTATACGAAGTTACACAGGAATATCAAAAATGGCTATTATCTACCACATGACATGGCAGACAGTATTATATTCATGAAATGGAAACGGCGGTTTATGTCTGCCTCAGCTAGAGGCTTAAATTCTCATTGCAATTGTTCAAAATTTATGGCTTTAGAGTGGGTGATGGATGTTATTATCGAAGAGTTATTCAGGGTTGGAATGAGATCAACACACTGGGAGAATGGCGACTGATTGTCGTTTCCACTGATCAAACTAATTGTGGGAAGCAATACAAGGGACATAACTCAAGAAAACCAGACAGATATGTATCCACATTTGAGGAAGTTTGAACAGTATAAATGGACTGTTTTGTCAAGACTCTGGCCAGTCATGCTTTCTTGAAAATATAATTTTGAATAATTGGTCAGCTTTAATGCTAGTTTAAAACCATCTCAATTTAATAATGCATTACTTCAGTGCTAATCTATGGCCCACCAGTACAACAACCAGGAAAACTTTAAAATGTAAGATGGTATTGGAAACAATATCATAAATCTCAGATTGTCGCTTATTTGTAAAGGATGCCAGACTAAAATGTCCCAACTGATTGATAAGGCTACTGGTTATGGCTGGAAGATGTTGTTTGACCGAGGATACAAGCAATAGTTTGTTGTGAAAACTTGATGTGGTGCTTTATAATGAGGAAAGGGTGGTGATGGCTGGGGTAAGTGTTCGTTATGAAGATAGGAATCCACTCCCGGAGAAGACTTCTAAGGAAAAAGAGATAAAACTTCAACATTTAGCAGATAATTTCAGCTCGGACTGGTGATACTGAAATAAACTTGGTTTTGTTTCAGGGTCTGGAGGCAATTATTTTTTGATGCCAGTTTATTAATACTTTAAAAAATTACTTTGTGTGGTACGCTTCCAGATTGAAACTGCTTTTAACACTGGAAATATTCCTAATGTTCACTAATAATTAATTTGTGTTGCATTCCTGATCTAACATTTTATCATAAGAACATAAGAAATAGGAACAGGAGTAGGCCATACGGCCCCTCGAGCCTGCTCTGCCATTCAATAAGATCATGGCTGATCTGATCATGGAATCAGCTCCCCTTAGCCCCTTATCGTTTAAGAAACTCTCTCTTTCTGTCTTAAGTTTATTCAATGTCACAGCTTCCACAGCTCTGAGGCAGCGAATTCCACAGATTTACAACCCTCCGAGAAGAAATTTCTCCTCATCTCAGTTTTAAGTGGGCGACCCCTTATTCTAAGATCATGCCCTCTAGTTTTAATCTCCCCCATTAGTGGAAACATCTTCTCTGCATCCACCTTGTCAAGACCCCTCATAATCTTATGTTTCGATAAGATCACCTCTCATTCTTCTGAATTCCAGCGAGCAGAGGCCAAACTTACTCAACCTTTCCTCATAAGTCAACCCCCTCATTCCCGGAATCAACCTAGTGAACCTTCTCTGAACTGCCTCCAAAGTAAGTATAGCCTTTTGTAAATATGGAAACCAAAACTGCACGCAGTATTCCAGGTGTGGCCTCACCAATACCCTGTATAACTGTAGCAAGACTTCCCTGCTTTTATACTCCATCCCCTTTGCAATAAAGGCCAAGATACCATTGGCCTTCCTGATCACTTGCTGTACCTGCATACTATCCTTTTGTGTTTCATGCACAAGTACCCCCAGGTCCTGCTGTACTGCATAGACCATAGGCATGCCGCAGGGAATCTCCAATTTTGGAGTAGTTGTGGAAATATTTATTATTAATCACGAGGATATAACATACATTAACTTGTGGCGTAAATCCACCAGTGTGGTGAGCCGTGCAGATCAGGAAGGCCCCAGGTTCAATTCCTAGTCTCTGCTGAATCAGGTGAACTCGGCCACAATGGCAGTTGGACAGTAGAGTTGGCCTCAGTGCGCAAAGCATTGGGAGGATAAAATTAGCCACGCTTTCCACTCCAAATTAATATCCAATGATAATCTAAAGCCGATTTAGCGAGACGGTTGCACAGATAAAAGGGAGCACTCGATTCACTAGTAAACCTGCATGTATTGGTGCAAGTTTGACCATTTTGAAAGTAAAGCTTGCTGAGGATTTCCAGTGAATTTAGTGGACATCATACTCTGGCTTAATGCCTTTCAAATCACCTCCATGGGTGGGTGGGGGGGTAGGCGGGGGGGAAGGTCTGTGTGCACTATTTACAAGTACCAAACAAGGGGAATAGTCCTCCCCTTCCCTCCCCCACCTTAAATGAGCCAGTAGTAAAGAAATTCAGGGTAATTGTGATCCTTGAATCCACTGCAGTATACCTACCATCCTCTGTTAGCCTACAGGTGCTTTTTCAGTGGCGCTTGTTTAGATTGGATTGCCGACACCCTTATCCCAATGACAATCATAGACCCACTCTTTCCACCTACTGCGATCTAAACTAAACCCATGCCAATGTTATAACTCCCCATTTGGACACAGTTCATTAATTACCTCGCTGGATAGTGTTGCACAAACGGCAATTTCGCTAGTCGTGTGACTAGTAGTTGCCTGCGACGGTTCTTGAGTTAAATATTAAATTACACACTAGACAATGGCGGTACCGTTAATGTTCGTTTAATACAGAAGTACAAGACTCGCCACTTATAGGCCCCAAGTTTCCACACGCTACAAAACGGGCGCCCCTCCGAGCTGGGCGCCCGTTTTTCGCGCCGATTCTGTAAGTGGGAGGGGGCGGGTACCATTTAAATTAGTTTTTTCCTGCCGGCAACCCTGCGCGTGCGCGTTGGAGCGTTCGCGCACGTGCAGTGTGAAGGAAACATCGGCACTCGGCCATTTTTGTAGTTCTTTGCAGCTGTTTAATTTTTGAACATTTTTTAATAAAAGCACATTGCCATCAGCACTGAGGCTTCCTGCAGCAGTGAGAAGGTGCAGGAAGCCTCAAAGTTAAAGCAGCTGTTTCCCGACGGCCTCCCCCCCCCCCCCCTCTGCCGTTGGGAATGGCTGCTCAACTTGTGAGGCTTCCTGCAGCCTTCTCACTGTCTCCTTCCCCCCCCCCCCCCGCCCGCCGTCGGGAACGGCTTCCTCCCCCCCTGCTGCGTTCGGTCGGTCGGGCCCGCACTCCCTCCCTCCCCCCCCCCCCCCCCCCACCCGCCCGCCGTCGGGAACGGCTTCCTCCTCCCCCCCCCCTGCCGTCGGGAACGAACGGCTGCCTCGTTTTGTGAGGCTTCCTGCAGCATTCTCCCTGGCTGAAGCACTTTCACACAGGTGGGAAGATGGTTTATTTAATCTTTTCTTTGCTTATAAATTTTTATTCAGGTTGGATTTATTTGTATAATATTTGTATAAGTATAAATAAGGATTTATTATAGAATTTAATGACTTCCCTTTCCCCCCCCCCCCACCTCATTCTGGATGCCTAATTTGTAACCTGCGCCTGATTTTTTAATGTGTAGCCAAGGTTTTTTCAGTACTACAAAAATCTTCACTTGCTCCATTCTAAGTTAGTTTGGAGTACGTTTTCAATGTGGAAACTTTGAAATCAGGCGTCAGTGGCCGGACACGCCCCCTTTTGAAGAAAAAATTCTGTTCTAAAGTGAAACTGTTCTAACTGACTAGAACTGCAGAAAAAAAATGTGGAGAATTGCGATTTCTAAGATAGTCCGTTCTCCACCAGTTGCTCCTAAAAATCAGGCGCAAATCATGTGGAAACTTGGGGTATGGCGAGAAAGCAGGAAGGGGGTACTGAAGTTTCATGTTCAGCCATGAACTCATTGAATGGCGGTGCAGGCTAGAAGGGCTGAATGGCCTGCTCCTGCACCTAGTTTCTATGTTTCTAAACCTTATCTCGATCGATTAAGTCTTTTCATCCTTTCCCACCCCCCTGCTATTTCCCACAGCTGTTCTGTTACGGTAACTCCCTCCTGTCCGTTGGCCTTCATTCTGCTATTCCTACACCTGACCTTTTGTTCATTCATTAGCAATTGCCGGAACTCTGTTAATTGGCATTCAGTATTTGCACACTATCTTTTACCCAGAGCGACTCCTTTGAATTTGGCTTTATTATCCTGCAGTTTTACAACCTTACCTCCTTCCCTTCCCTTATCTCCTTCACCCTGAGGTCAGTGCCTGCTTGTTTTTTGTGCAAGAGAGTTTATTGGTTTTAGACCCCAGGTCTGAAATAACTTCTTAATTCTTTCTGATATTTCCACAATAGCCTCAACTGTAGTAAGCTAGCTGAGAAAGAATTGTTCGTAATTCTGCTTTGCGTTTGGAGAGCTGATGGAGCAGCTACATCAAATCGTTCTTGCTTTAAATCAGTGCAGACAGTTGATACTTTTGCATTGTGATGTGTGTGTGCTTTTGTCACAAGGATCATTCGTTTAATTTAAGAACTATTAAAAAGATTCCCTGCATGCTCAGCCAGTCATAGTGTTTTGCTTAAATTTCCATTTTTACCTGCCCTTTTGCGAAACTCCAGCACTGCCCTTACTCTGCTTTGCGGTTTTGAACTAAAACCACAGAACAGCATATTTATATCATGGTCTTGCACCTGCAATTTGGATATGAGGGTTTAACTTGGGCAGTGCAATCTCCTCTTGGATCAGTCAAACCACTGTGCTGCAACACTGAAGCTGGTGTATGTGAATGCACCCGTAAACAACACTTTGTATTCCCCAATATGACATTGGCCATGCAGACTCTCCCTTGTGAGCCTGTTCCTGTTTGCCCAAACCTCCTCATCGGAAAGCATGATAGGAGGAAATGGCAATATTGCTGTCTGCCTGCTAAATTCATCCTTGTAGACAACTTGTGCACAGGTTCGTTAAATGATGGGGAATTGCATCCCTCAGTTTAAGGATTTAATTGGTACTTTCATTATATACGCACAGAATTATTAGATGTCTTCAGAAACATTATTGTAACTTAGAAATCATCCTCCATTGTGTAGCTACAAAGGATTCTTGCAGTGCAACTTTGATCATTTCAACATTGTTGGCTGCAGATATCTGGGCTGTTTAAAATAATGTTGATGACCATTTACAATTTAAAACTCATTTAGGTCTGATCAGAATTATCGACTTCAGGATTCTTGTATCCTTCATATCTGGAGCTGATATTGATTTCAGTGTAAGAGCGGCATTGCCCATGTGTTTACTGTTTCTTTGTGATGTTTTATAACAGACTGACTGTGATTTGTTACAAAAAATAACAATCTGTAATAACATAAATCGTGTAATTGTAAAACTATCTATTAACAATTGCACTAGATGAGCACACTGCTGTATAAAGTAGGAATTCTTTTAATCTGCACAGCTGGCAGCTTCTGCTCCATTCCTCCGTAGTGTAATACATCAACTCGAGCACTTTTTGTGTTGCAAGATGAATGTTTTTAACTGCTGTTTTTTTTTTGGCAGGTCATCTGATACACCATCAGCTCTGCTGAACACAATGTGATTTTAGACCTTCGACTGAGATCAGTAGTTTCTTTTATCTTCCTATTGGGACAACAGTATTTATGCAGTCTGCAATTATTCTACAATACAAACAACTGACTCTACAGAAACATTTCTTACTTTGGAAAAATATAACTTCACTTGATTGTCACCAGTTCAGAAGTGTCTGGTGTTGTTAGTGAGGCAGTGCAACCGATCCTTTGGGAAAGCTTCTATTCTGATTTATTTACTAACTACACTATTCATTAGCCTCCTGAAATCATTTGTACATTGTTTTCAGAATACTTTCTTGCCTGGTGGAGCTGATGAAATGCGCATTATTCTGTCCTCTTGTCCCTGTTAACTCATTCCATCCACTGTAGAAGTTAATTCACTTAATCTGCAGTGGCTTGCTTCAGACAAGTGAATGATTAGGGTTTACAAAGGTGCATCTTGAAGTAGGCCACCCATGCTCCTGCCAAATGTAATGCATTTTTTTAAATATATTTCATTTGTTAACTAGCAAAATATTTTAGTTTATATTAATTGTTTTCTGGCTTATATACATAGTAAATATTATAATGTCCAAATTGATTGCACACTGAATTCGAGACATGACTTGTATGTACTGCACTCCTTAACTGCAAGAATAAAATCTCTCACCATGAAATTAATTTACTTCTTGTTAAACTATAATGTACGTTGGGTTACCATGCCCTCCCAAGTTCCCTTTTTTCTGATGCACCCCAATATCGTGGCCAATAAGGATTTTTTGGAATACATTATACTATACGTCACTGCATAATTG
Organism: Pristiophorus japonicus; assembly: GCF_044704955.1. NCBI lineage: Eukaryota > Metazoa > Chordata > Chondrichthyes > Pristiophoridae > Pristiophorus > Pristiophorus japonicus. The sequence continues at coordinate 266,762,210 of NC_091979.1, forward strand.
CAGCCATGCATCAGACTGAAATGTACAGTTTTGTCCCTACCACAGAAATTTTCAGGTTGCAGTGGAATTCAGCTCGATTTCCATCTTCCATAAAATCCAAATGAAAGCTCCTTCAAACCGTGCTGCTGATGTTGCCATATGTGATTTTTGTTTTGCTTCAGTAATGTTCTATCAGACCAGTGACAAAATGGGGGTTTACCAATGATACCAAATGCATCCGGTTATAATGAAATAAAGAACATATATTGTGATCAAAATCACTGTGAAAATCACTGATGGAATTTTGTTATTTATTAGACCTGAGCATACAGAATGTGCTGCTGCTTGTTATTATATGGTTATGGTAGCCAGGAATTGTTTTCCTTTATAATATGGGTAATATAGCTAATCAACTGCAAAATCAAATAAATACCAGGCTCATTAAGGAACCTTTCAGTCACCCCTTTCTTCACTTCTTCCCTGACGTGCCGCAACTTGGCCGTCCTACGTTCCCTCTCTTCTCTGTCTGTTGGTCATTCTCTGCTCGTGTAATGAAGCCCTTATAAAGTACTGTGTCCAGCTGACCTCACAATTTTAAATGTTTTTTTGCCAAACGTTGGAGAATTGTAAGTAAACTTTTCTTCAGACAATCAAGCATGGTGCTGCTTGTGTGTTCTGTTAGATAGAACTTCACTTTGTCCATTCATTTCAAGTTGGTACATTTTCCAAAAGATCCTGGGAAACAAAATATGGTTCTATACAAGGATGCAAGCCCCTTATGTTGGCACCACACGTCTATATTTTCCTGCATATTTCACTTCTCTCTCCTGGGCCGAAACCCCAGAGGCAGGTATTTGGACATTTAATGATTGGGTTTTGTGAATGTACATATGATTATATTGCATTTGTCACAAGTTCGGAGTTAAACATGATATACAATTGGTGTAATTGTCCAGGTTCTTTTTACTTTCTTTGTCAATAGTGCATCTTTTTTTAAGAAAAAAGGAGGAAGTAAGTAAAGCAGTAAACTTGTATTCAGGATATTGGACCCTGAGGTGTCTCCACTTAACTTATGCTGCTTTGTCACCTGCGGTTAAAAGAAGTGATGGTGTCAAATAATGGGGAAATAAGAACTGCATGATTTCTACTGCAACATTCTTTCAAGATATCCTTGTGATGCCCCTGGTGTATTTATATAAAACAATTGAAGAATGAAGACTGCCTCACCTAAAAGCTAGCAATCTGCTTAAATAATGAGATTATCAGATAACGGGAAGAGCATTTCCAGTTTTGGTCAAATTGGGAATAAATTCCATTTTCTTATCTCAGATTAGCATTGCGTAAATTTAAATGTACACCATCTGCAGTCATTATAGAAACAAATTATTTTCTCAGTATTTACTGTCGAACTTATTATAATTCCTAATTCAATGCTAAGAATGCAGTTACATTCTTCAACCTGGAAGAATAAATGACAGCTATCACCATATTGTGGAGCTCAGATAATCTTTTGACTGGTGTCATAATGATAGAACAGCTCTTGATCTAGTGTTTGACATATCCAGACTTGGGCACACTCCAGTGTGGATTTCTTTTACATGTTTGGTATTCAGGTCATGCATTTTGCTTATTGAGTTATTAGGATTGCTAGCTCTCGAGCTAGAGGGAGTTCAACCATTGTACTGTTTTACACATTAAGGCTGTAATCAGTTCTTTACTGGGAACTTGGGAGAAAAAAATTGGGCTAAAAAATTAGGACTGCTCTTAGTCTCACCAGTTGTATTTTTTTATTGTTTTTGCTGTGTTGCTATATTTTCAGCCTAAATGAATATTTACTGCAGATGAGCTATTCTTCTGATTTCTAGAGTAGCTATTGGAATGTAAAATCCCACCATCGCTGCTTATGTCTTTGGGTTTATAGTCTTCATTCTAATCCAGCACTGAAGAATCTAAACAATAACCCTCCCTCCGCACATGTCCTCCCAGCACCACCCCCAAAAAAAAAATTTGTATTTGGTGGTAATCTTCAGCCTACTGTAACTTAATTACTTAACACAACTGGTCAACTTCTTGTTAGATTCATGTGTTTGTATTCAAATTCTTTTTAAAAACCGCCGTCAACCCCATTCTTCACTCGTTTCATATTTGTCTCTGCCATCTTTTCTCTCACAAAGGCTTTATTGTTAAATGCCAATTGGGCAGGTTAATTCAATTAATTTTTTAAATCAGAAATTTAATGCCATTCACTCAGTGTTTCAGATCTGGAATTTGGTCAGCCTTTCCGCCAGGTTTTTCGGCGGTATTCCTATTTTATGGTGGAAAACCGTCCGGTGCGAGTTTGATCAAAATGTTCACCAGCAGTTTTGAAATACCGCTGGGGAGCGGACCGCTGGCGTGCAACACCGGAAAAAACGCTTACATCCGAGTTTGGTAGTAGGCAGTGTTCCGTAGTTGCTGGAAAAAACACCGCCCAGAAAAAAACTGTTGGAATAGCCCTTCGATTGGTGGTAGGTATGAAACCCTACAAAAAAAGGTAAGTGAAAGGTTTTTTTTTACATTCTTTTGCAGTGATTCTCTGGAAAAGGGTCCTGTGAATGTGTTCCGATTTTTTTTTGAAAAATATTTTTTGTGTTTTTCCCCCTTCCCTAGGCTCAACTCGCAGCCTCGGACTAGATTTTGACTAAATACTGCCCAATTTGACCAGGATCGCGTTTTCCGCCGAGAATTTACGTGGAACACAGATTTTTCCCGCCAGGCAGATTTTTTTCCTTTTTTTGATTGGTTATTTAAGGTTGGCAGAAAATTAATCATAACGGTTTTTTGGGCGGTGTGGAGGTTTTTGACCAAATTCCAGCCCTTAATTTGTTTTCTTGATTTACCTGATTACTTTAAGTAGCTTCATGGATGCAGTGTTCTTGACAACATTATGTAAAGTACAACATAACTAATGAAGTAGAAATAGATTTACACGCCATGTATTGCAGATGAGGAGACCTTGTATGCACATTCTAATGCCACCCCCATAAAAAAAATAATGAAGAAAGAATGGTCAACTTTGGAGAAGTCCTGTGCCTCGGGATTGAAGTATAAATGAACATGGGGATGCTGGTGTGTGCCCATTTTCACCTATATTAAAATTAAAAGTGCAAATACCTTTACTTTATGGCTACCAAATCTTCATGTACTACCCACTTCAGCCATTGCTTAAACAACAACACTGAAACTGCAGTAACTTCTGTTAACCAGCCTCTGATGTAATTTATTGCAATTGTAAAATAAATATGGATTCGCTGATGTCTCCTTTGTGCTTAGAACATTGCTTCTGATTGACTTGCAGAAATGTTATTAGGAATACACTTGAAATTATTTTGATCATGTAAATTGTGTTGCAGTTCGTTGGGGTATAATGTACTCTTGGATTAATTGGTCAGCCTCAACTTTGTTTGCCAGGATACATGGATAAGAAGAAAAAAATGCAAATACCCTGTACTTCAAATTTTTAATACAAATCGGAAATGGTGGGAATGCACATCAGGCCAATCGGCATCTGAAGAGAAAGAAATGGTCGGGGATCTTGCCTAAGTTTCTAAGCTTTTCCATTGGGGGGCTGATCGACTTGCCATGCAGTTCCAGCATTTTGAGTTTGTTTAGATAAAAATTGCCAATTGGAGCGGAGTAGCTTCATCCACAATTTCTGAGGGAGATTCGGAGAATGCTCTCACAAATCACAAGCAATTGAAGGATGGCATTGAAGGAGGCTGGAAGGAAGCCAGCTTCCCACTTCCCTGGCTGAGAATGTCGTATTGAATGCAAGGGCAACTTACTGAACACAAGCATAAGACTTTCTTTTCAGAATACTTCCTGTAGACTGGAAGGAGGTTAATGTAGTACCCATCTTGGTGACAAGGTGACAAGACAGACCCAGGTAACTAAACTATAGGCCCATTAGTTTGACATTGATAATGGGGAAAATGCTTGAGGGGGAATCATTAGGGATGCGATATATGAATGCTTGGATAGAGAGGGACATTTTAGGAACACCCAACATGGCTTCATAAAAAGATCATGAGCCTGAGTTTGGTCAACCCTAAGTTCTGCCCATGTACCGTCGAAAGGACCGCTAAGATCCTGACGGTACTTTGGGTGGAAGTTTGGGGGAAACCACCCGGTGGAAAAAATGGGCTTTACACGCGGATTCTGGGCGGCAGCGGGCGGTAGGTCGGATTCTGGGTGGCAAATGCGATCCTCGGCAAAGTAACACCGAGGATAGAGTCGGGCCCGGGGAGGGGGGAGAACTGGAAAAAAACAATGTTTTCAACAAATGGAAAAATAATTTTTCCAAATCCTTCAGAACACCCTATCCACCAAAATCGCTGCAAAATAAATGAAGAAAACCAGTGCACTAACCTTTTCTTGCAGGTCTTCATACTTACCGTTCAGGTACGACCTGCCTACCCCTCCTGGAGCAGAGGACCGCCCGGACCAATCTGGGGAGAGTGGGTGGGAGGACTTTTGTCAGCGTTGCACTCCAGCGGACGCTCCCCAGCGGGGGGTCTCCGCTGGCATGAGGAGGACCTCACCAAACACGCTCGGAGGGGAGAGTGACCAGAAACCAGGGAGACCGCCGAGTGCAGCCGCTGGTAAGTCCACCAAATTCGAGCCCCATGTCTTACAAACCTAATTGTATTTTTTTTTTTGAAGTAATTACAAAGTTGGTGGATGAGGGAAGCCCAGTAGACATTGTCTGCTTAGACTTCCAAAAAGCTTTTGATAAGGTACCGCACAAGAAGCTTCTCTATAAAATCGAAACCTCTGGTATTAGTGGTATATTGAGCTGAACTGGCTGATAGGACATAGGCAAAAAGTAGTTACAGATGGATTTGGATCTGTTTGGAGACCGGTCACCAGTGGTGTCCCTTTTTCCTATTTTTATTCATGATCTGGATGTAGGTGTTGGGGGCGCGATCTGCAAATTTGCAGATGATACTAAGATCTGAGTGTTAGGACTGTAGACAAGGCTCAATGGCTTCAAACAGATCAACGTGTTGGGAGATTGGGTTTGTGGCTGACAAATGATGTATAACTTGAGTAAATGCAGTGTTATGCATGTGGGCAGTGCAAATGCTCAACATTCATACATCCTTCATGGAAAAGCATTAAATATGGTGGAGTTAGGAAGAGATTTGGGCATTCTGATGCATATATCTTTAAAGGTATATGAGCAATGCCGTGAAGCAAGAGCTAGACCAAATAGGCTGTTGGAGTGTATTCATAGGACAATTGATTATAATAAAAATCATACTATTTTGTCCTTGTACAAGACCTTGGTCTGGCCTCACTTGGAATACGGTGTCCAGTTTTGGTCTCACATGGTGGGTGATATTGAGGCTTTGGAAAGGGTGCAGAGGAGGACCACTAGACTAATTCACGGTATAAAAAAATCTGCGTTATCAAGATAGGCTAAAAGAGTTGGGACTCCATACTTTAGAGAAGCGTAGACTGAGCGGTGATTTGATAATATATTGAAAGAAATAGATTGTATCCCAGTTGACCACTTGTTCCAATTAAATATGTTTTGGGAGGACATGGGGTCATAAATTTAAGTTGTGTAAGGCCAGATCTAGGTTAGATGTCAGATGATTCTTTTCCTCGAGAACCGTGGACCTCTGGAACAGGCTGTCCCGTGCGGGGGATGCCGATTCGCTGAATTCCTTCAAGCGAGAGCTGAACCTGTTTCTAGTTGGGGAGGACATCACCTCTTACAGAAAGTAGGTATTGTAGGGAATTCAGAGCCAGAGTGATTTATTAAACTAGTTTCGATCACCTAGATGGGTCAGAGGAATTTCTCATTTGTTTTTAAACTTTTTTTTTGCCTCACCCAGGAGATCACATGGTTTTGGGTGGGGTGGAGAGTATATCTTGTGATACCCAATGTATCGCAATTGCGTGGGACAGGCTCGATGAACCAGAGGGTCTTTACCTCTCCGTCATTGTTTTTAAAATAATCCAGGTAAATATTCATCAATGCAACTGTAAAATTAAAATTTTTTATTCATATTCCAGAAAATTGCTGACTTGGCAACATGCTTGCATTGCTCTATACCTTTTGCTCTAACTATGCAAATAGGCAATTTTTACTTTTACTTTCGATATATTTATATGAAATGAAAGGTTGAGCACTGCTGTCTGAGTTACTGTTCAACTTTGATAAGTAAACTCATTTTTATAGTATTGTTTGAACATATATACTATTACAATATACAATTAGTACAAAAATTATTATTTAACCATTTAACCTTTTATAAACAGTAATAGAACTATTTAAAACCTGAGTCTATAGTGTTGCACTGGCTACAACAACTTGAATTTATATAATATCCTTAACATACAAAAAAAAATCCCAATATGCTTCAGAGGAAGGAAGGACTGCCCAACCTTTCTGGGAGAATTGGAAAGGGTGATAATGAATGCTTGGTTGAAGAGATGGCTTTTCAGAAGGGTTTTAAAGGCAGAAAAAGAGGTTAAGGGTGCTCCGAGATGAAGTCCCAAAGGCTAGAGCTGATGTGGAAAGAGGAGGATACACGAAAAGCCTGATTGAGAACCAACCAAAACACAAGGCTGGAAGTGATGGTAGAGATATCGTAGTGTGAAGTTGTGAAGGGATTTTGTAGATGAGAGGATTTGAAATTCAACTAATTGATCTCCATGATGCTGGCTGGAGGGCACTGGATAATTAGACAATGGTGCACAGATGCAAGATTTTTATTAAGGTAATAGATGTTTGGGGGATGGAGAGCCAGTACAGATCAGTGAAGGCTGAGATGTTGGAAGTGCCGGAGAGGATATAGGCAGCAGCTTGAATGAGCTGGAGTTTATGGAGGGGTTGGTAAGGAAGGTTACAAAGAATATACGGCACAGAAACAGGCCATTCAGCCCAACTAGTCCATGCTGGTGTTTGTACTCCACTCGACTCTCCTCCCATTCCATCTACCTCAGCTCAGATTTTCAGCATATCTTTCAGATGGCTTAAGGCCAAGGTCCAACAAAAAACCCACGAACTAAAGAATAGATGGTGGGAGAAGAATGCACAGGAGATTCAGAAGCTGGTCGACGGCCATGATGTGCGAGGATTCTTCACCGCAGTCAAGTCCATTTACGGCCCAAGTACCCAAGGCCCCACCCCACTGCTGGCAAAGAACAGGGAGACATCAAGAACACCGAGGCAGTCAGGACCCGCTGGAAGGAGTACTTCGAAGACCTCCTTAACCGAGATTCTGCCTTTGACATGAGTGTCCTCGACTCCATCCCGCAGCATGCTACCCGCCACCATCTCCCCAAAACCCCAGCCCTGCACGAGGTAGAAAAGGCCATCCGTCAGCTCAAGAACAACAAGGCATCGGAGGCAGATGGAATCCCCGCTGAGGCACTAAAGTATGGCGGAGAGGCACTATTGGCATGAATGCATGACCTCATCTCTCTCTGGAAGGAGGAGAGCATGCCGGGAGATCTCAGAGATGCAGTAATCGTGACCATCTTTTAAAAAAAAGGGGACAAGTCCGACTGCAGCAACTACAAAGAAATCTCCGTTGTCAGCCACTGGGAAAATCATCGCTAGAATCCTTCTCAACCGTCTTCTCCCTGTGGCTGAGGAGCTCCTCCCGGAGTCACAATGCGGATTCTGTCCACTACAGGGTACCACGGACATGATCTTTGCGGCACGACAATTGCAAGAGAAATGCAGGGAATAGCACCAACCCTTGTACATGGCCTCCTTTGACCTCACAAAGGAATTTGACACTGTTAACCGCGAGGGACTATGGAGTGTCGTCCTCCATTTTGGCTGCCCCCCCAAAAGTTTGTCGCCATCCTCCGCCTGCTCCACGACGACATGCAAGCCGTGATCCTGACCAATGGATCCATCACAGAGCCAATCAATATCCGAAATGGGGTCAAGCAGGCCTGCGTCATTGCGCCAACCCTTTTCTCGATCTTCCTCGCTGCAATGCTCCATCTCACACCCAACTAGCTCTCTGCTGGAATGGAACTAAACTATAGAACTAGAGGGAACCTGTTCAACCTTCGTCGCCTCCAGGCCAGATCCAAGACTGTCCCATCCTCTGTCATCAAACTACAGTACGCGGATGACGCTTGCGTCTGCGCACATTCAGAGGATGAACTCCAAGTCATCGTCAACATCTTCACCGAGGCGTACGAAAGCATAGGCCTTACACTAAACATCCGTAAGACAAAGGTCCTTCACCAACCTGACCCCGCCACACAACACTGCCCCCCCCACCCCACCAGTCATCAAGATCCACGGCGCGGCCTTGGACAACGTGGGCCACTTTCCATACCTCGGGAGCCTATTATCAGCAAGGCAGACATCAACAACAAGGTTCAACACTGCCTCCAGTGCGCCAGCTCAGCCTTCGGCTGCCTGAGGAAGAGAGTGTTCGAAGATCAGGCCCTCAAATCTGGCACCAAGCTTATGGTCTAGAGGGCTGTAGTGATGCCTGCCCTACTGTATGGCTCAGAGACGTGGACCATATGCAGTAGACACCTCAAATTACTGGAGAAATACCATCAACGATGCCTCTGCAAGATCCTGCAAATCCCCTGGGGGGACAGACGCACCAACGTCAGTGTTCTCGATCAGGCCAACATCCCCAGCATCGAAGCACTGACCACACTCGACCAGCTCCATTGGGCGGGCCACATTGTCTGCATGCCGGACACAAGACTCCCAAAGCAAGCGCTCTACTCGGAACTCCTACACGACAAGCGAGCCCCAGGTGGGCAGAGGAAACGTTTCAAAGACACCCTCAAAGCCTCCTTGATAAGGTGCAACATCCCCACCGACACCTGGGAGTCCCTGGCTAAAGATTGCCCTAAGTGGAGGAAGAGCATCCGAGAGGGCACTGAGCACCTCGAGTCTCGTCCCCGAGAGCATGCAGAAACCAAGCGCAACCACTATCTGTCCCACCTGTGACAGAGACTGTGTAATTCCCGTATTGGACTGTTCAGTCATCTGAGAACTCACTTTTGGAATGGAAGCAAGTCTTCCTCAATTTTGAGGGATTGCTCATGATGATGATTTCTTTTTCCCCATTCCTTTTTCTCTCGTAATCATGTTGTTTCCTTTTGAATTCATCTAAGTTATTTGCCACAACCACTTCCTGTGGTAGCGAATTCCACATTCTAATCACTGTCTGTGTGAAGATATTGCTTCTTATTTCTCTATTGGATTTATTCGCAACTATCTTTTATTTATGACTCCCGAGTTTTGGATCCTTTCACACGTGGCAACATTCTCTCCAAATTTATTTAAAGGGACTGGAAAGCTCCTAGTGCCTGTTAAGTGCTAGGTGTTTAGCACTTTTAGTAATAGTTAATAAAATTAAAGGGTGCTATTTCAGAAGCCTACAGGACGTTTTAACTGGTGATTTGAACGTTTCCCCTCATAGTATTCTGTTTAGAGTGCAAGAGAAAAGCAGTAAGGGTTGTAAATGTTAATTGATGAGGCTAGCATTTCCTTTCATTTATATAGAGCTTTAAATGCAGTAAATATCCCAGGATCCTTCATGGAAGAGAAATGGATGCTAAGCAACAGTAGAAGAGCTCAGAGAGACGGGCGAAGACATGGCTTTGAAGAACAAGCTTTCTTCCACTCAAACCAGTATTTAAACTTAAGTTTATCTTGGGGATTGTGGGCCTGAAATTGATCAAAGGCAAGTTCCGCCCATTTATCGTCGAAAAGACCGCTAAGATCCTGATGGTACTTTGGGCAGCAGTTTGGTGAAAAAAGAAGGAAAAAAGCACCCGGCGGAAAAAATGGCGATAGGTGAGATTCCGGAATCCTGGAGAAAGTTACGCCGAGACTGGAGACGGGGTGGGGGGGGGCACATTTTTTTTAAAGTTAAAATAAAAAAATAAAACATCACAAAACCTTCAGAGGACCCTTTAACAAAAAATCACTGCAAAAGAATTACAGAAAAATCTGAGACCCTTTTCTTGCTGGTCTTCATAACCTACCGTCCAAGTAAGACCTGCTTCCACACGCCGGTCTTTCCTCCTGCAGGGGCGGAGGACCGCTCGGATGAATCTTGGGTGGGAGGACTTTTTTCGGCATTGCACGCCGGCGGACACTCCCCAGCAGTCCTTCCAAACCGCCGATGTGAGCGGGGAAAGCACCGAAAAAACAGGGAGACCGCCGAGTTGCCGGCAGTAGAGTCATAAATTTCGGGCCTCGAGTCTTTTTAATATATATATATATATATATCTTTCTACCCATGTCCTTACTACATGGAGTTGCTTTTACCAGGAAAGGTATGTGCTGAAACACACTTGGGCTCCTTTCCCAAAGAAACTTCACAGGGGTTGTATTTTGATAGCTTTGGTCTTCAATAATGAGATGTTTTTTTTTACTGGATATGAAAAACATACATATGCATTAAAGATGGAGATTTGGTCACATTGGATCTTATGTTATAGCTGTCACTTAATTTCACTTGCGGTAAAATTATGGTCACTTAAAAGTAGCAAGTCTCCATAAAACGAGATTTAAATGACAAACCATTTTTTTTGGAGAATAACAAAAATCATAGCCTCCAATTTAAAAAAAAAACACCTAGGGCCCAAAATTGGTTAATGCATCAGGTCCACCCATTTCTCTGCGGTATGGCAGCGGTACGTCGTTTCAAACCGCTGAGACCGAAGAGGATAAAATGGGTAATTTTTTTTCGGTGGTATGTAACCTAGTAGTTGATCCACATCGACTTTCTCTTCAATGGACGGTGCGGTACTGAACTGCGCATGCACAATTTTTTTTTATAGAAGCGTTTTACCCGCGATTTCCGGGGTCGGGTCACCCGCGCATGCGCAGTGAGGAGCGGGTGGGAGTGAGAAGGAGCAGCAAGCTCGTCGACGGGCAGTTTTACTTTAAAAACACATTGCAGAGTTTAAAAAATATTCATAACTAATTTTACAGTTTGAAGAATAAGACATGTTTTACAAAGCAAATATAACAGAAATATTATGGAAATGTAAAAAAAAATCCAAGCGCAGGAACATCGAAAAGGACGGGAGGTTGAGAGCGCCCACCTTCGACGAGACGGAGTTACCTACCCTTCTCGAGAATATCACAGAGAGGTACTTCGAGCAAACGAAGGGTGGTCGTGGAAAGTCCCCCACAAAGGAGTACAACAGGATATGGGACAAGATCGGGGAGGCTGTGTCCTCCACAAGTACGCACCGGGTAAAGGTGCCGTAAGAGGTGGAACGACCTGGTGAGGGTAGCAAGAGTAAGTAATGATTTTATTTATGCACTTCTCATGTCATGTTTGCTCCAAAACGTCGTCGAACCCCTCCAAGGGTTATGTGATTCCGGTCCTCTTTCAAGACAAGTGTCGCCGCGGTGAACATTTGCAGCCGCTCTGTCCTTCGTATACGGTCACCCCCTCCCCCTCCCCCGCCCCCGCTATCTGTGCCGTTCGATCCGAGGAAGTTTCAGTTTTGTTCTGCAAATGACTCCCAGAGAAGCAGCAGATCGGTCCCCACAGCAAAATCATTTAGGCGTCTGACTTTAAAAGCATGACACTATTAAGTTATCCTGTGGTGGCGAGCTAACTGCTTATTTTCGACATGATGTGTCCGTGTGGAGGAGAGTTACTGAAATGGTTGTAAGACCGACCAAGGAAACACGATAAGTGTTTAAGTCAAATTTCACAGATTGTCACGATCACACCTCTGAACTCTGCACTTACTCCGGATACAGTAATTGGGCTGACAGATCGCAGTCATTGGGAAAACACGAAGGGAGGAACTTACTCGGTAAAGTACTGGGACTAAAGATGGACAAGTCCCCTGGACCTGATGGCTTGCAGCCTATGGTCATAAAAGAAGTGGCTGTAGAGATACTGGATGCATTGGTTGTAATCTACCAAAATTCTCTGGATTCTGGGGAGGTCCCAGCGGATTTGAAAACTGCAGATGTAACGCCCCTATTTAAAAAAAAAGCAGACAGAAAGCAGGACAGGGAAGGCAGGGCTATGGGGAGCGGGCAAGAAAGTGAGGCTGAGTCCATGATCAGATTAGCCATAATCTTATTGAATGGCGGAGCAGGCTTGAGGGGCCAAATGGCCTACTCCTGCTCCTTTTTTTATGTTCTTATGTTCTTATGTCATGTACCATGTAAATGTAGGTTCAGTGTCACATGGATAATTTTATTTATCTTAAGGTTACGGCGATGTATTCGTGCTTTCAGGCAATGACGAGGATCAGTGCAGGGTTTTGTTTGTGTGTTCATGCTAGTGACCCTGTGTGTGCGATGTTAAATGGATTGAAGATTTTTATTTTTATTTACTTTACTCTCTGCTGAAGAAGAAATCTGCAATAGCAGCCGATCAGCGGCATGCGGGGGGGGGGGGGGGGGAGGGCTGGGGGGAACAACCCACAACCCACAACCCAGGAGCCATTGACAGAAATCGAGATCTGTGCCCTGTCCCTGGTTGGGGATAGCAACCATGCCACCACCAGCATTGGGGCTGATCCACTCACAGGATGGTAAGTTGAATACACTCTCTCTCTTCCGGTCAAAAAAGAGCCAACCAGTCCCCGGTCTGTGTTGCGGTCCTGTCATGTCATGTCATGTAACTGTAATGTTGGCCTGATATGTAATGTAAGTTTATTGCACTTAATGTTGGCCTCGTGATGTACTGCAATTTTGGGGGCATGTAACGCAATGCATATATGTATTGTCTGTCTGTGATATGTAATGCAGTACTGCAGCAGTGGTGGACATTTAAGTAAGACTGCGATAAGTCACTGTACTATGTACTTATGTAATCCTGACCCCTCCCCTAATGTCAAGTATTTTTAAAAGTTGTTTTTGTACTTCCAGACTCCTGACGATTCAGACCACACTGACACAGAGAGACCAGACGACAGATCCACTGCTCACACCTCTGGCATCGCCCAGCCCTCTCCCGACTTCACCCCTGGCAGAGATGAGGAAGATGAAGAGGAAGAGCCGCTGATCCTGGAGCAAGTGATGGTTGAGGTGGAGACAGAGGAGGATACACCAGCTCCATGTGGGCCAGCTGGAACATCCTCCACCACTGAGTCTGCAACAAGGCACCCCCAATGTTGCAGCGCCTTTGCCACAGTGACGGAGGTTGGTGCAGAACAGGTCCATTGCTGCAGGACAGATAGGCACGTACCAGGATATGGTGCGTCCGTCACAGGCCAGCGTTGACGTAGGTCGAGACCTGCTCAAGGCCATGACTATCATAGCCGTAAACATCGCGGCTCTATCAGAGCGGCAGTCAGAGAATATGACGCGTATGATCACCACAATGCAACGGACTGCTGACTCTCGAAGCCATGTGGCAATCAATGGGATCGGGACATGGCGCAGAACCACCCCCCCATGCCAAAGTAGTCAGGTCGACAGCACCCGAGTGTGGAGAGCTGACATCATCTGCCAGCCCTGAAGCCGTACCTTCCACATCACGAGCTTCTCCTGAGACCCCATTTATTGCGCCTGCAATGTCTGACCCCCAATGATAGCAACAGCACTCTGAGTGCAGTACCACCATGGGGAAGTCCGGGCTCAGGGGCAGTGGGAAAGGGAAGGGCGGGAGTAAGAAAGGGGGGAATAGTCCCAAGGGTGGTGTAGCATGCGGTCGAGGACAGTCAAGAGTCTTTTGTTGTACTTGTTCATTGAATAATTGAAGTTTGATTTGTAAAAGTTTATCAAAGTTGTAAAAGTTTTGTTAATGTTGTTAGTGTTAAAGTTGTTACAGTTGTTTTAAAGTTATAAGTTTTAAATTTGTTGTATATTTTTGACATTTTTACATAAACATTTGAATTGAATTTAAGCACTCTTGTATAGTGTCAAACTTTTGGGGTAACAGTCATCAAGGTCCCAAAACACAGCTCTCCACATTCAAGCAAAGCGTTCATTTATAAACCTTCTCACATCTGGTTCCTCCATTAGACAGGTAGTCAGCAATACAGGCTGAGATAGTACAGGCCCCATTCTTTTTAAATCTCCACAATATTTTTCAATGAGAACAATATAACTAAAATGCCTTCTATCTTAAGTTACTCAGTACCAATAAAAATACCTTTCCCACTGTAAATCGCATTGTGAAGTCACTGTTCACCTCTGAAATACAGAGGTGCTGCTTTAGCTGACTGTTCCCGATTTCCAAAATCGTGGCTCCGTGCACTCCGCTCATTTCCGCCCAATTAACATCGCGTCAAACCACCTTTTCCAGGACGGTTTGCAGCTGCAGTGGTATGTCGGCAGTATGTGATGAAAATCGGACTTCTTGGGCGATATGCGGGCAAGGCGGATGGTGTGCATGCCGCTCGGCGGTATGTCAATGATGAATATTCCACCGAGTGATATGTCGGCTGTATGTAGGTGTTTTTTGACTAAAATCGCATTTTTGGGCGGTAAGCGGGTGGTATGTCGACCAATTTCGGGCCCTAATTATACTCTCTCTAAACTGAGTTAATCTATTTGGTGCTGTGTGTTGAAGCAGGAGTGTTGCTGAAGGCGGAAGAACTCCATAGTCTTTGAATTAGTGCCATGCGATCTGCAACAGGTAGACGGTCTCGATTTAATGTTTCTTAAGATTTATATTTCCTACAATGAAAACTCCCTCACTACTGCACTGAAGTGGCAGCCCAGATTATATGCACAGGTTCTGGAACAAGGCTTGAACCCAAAACCTTTTGACGCTTCTGTACAGTAAGGTGGTGTTTATTAGCTCTAAAACTGAAATAAAGTTGGATTGGCATGTTTCATAAGAAATAAGAAATAGGAGCAGGAGTAGGCCATTTCCGTCATTCAATAAGATCATGGCTGATCTGATGGACTCAATTCCACTTCCCTGCCCGCTCCCCATAATCCTTTACACTCTCATTGCTCAAAAATCTATCTCCGCCTTAAATATATTCAATGACCCAACCTCTACGGCTCTCAGTTTTAAATGAGACTTATTCTGAGACTATGTCCCCTAGTTTTAGTTTCCCCTTTGGAAATATCCTCTCTGCATCCACCTTGTTGAGCCCCTTCATTATCTTATAAGTTTCAATAAGATCACCTCTCAATCTTCTGAACTCTTATGTGTATAGGCTCAACCTATCCTTATAAGTTAACCCCCTCATCTCCGGAATCAACCTAGTGAACCTTCTCTGAACAGCCTCCAATGTAGGTATATCCTTCCTTAAATACAGAGACCAAAACTGTACACAGTACCTGAGGTGTGACCTTTCCAATACCCTGTACAGTTGAGGCAGGACTTCTCTGCTTTTATACTCTCTCCCGATAAAATTCTAGCTGTAAATGCAACCTTGTTGTAAACAGTATACATGATTGAATGGAGTTCTGATGGAAGGGAAAGAATGAGATAAAACCTTGCATACTAGTTACAGTTTGCATACTCTGGCACAGACAAAAAGGTTCGCAGAGTAAAGCTAAATGATACTCAAAGCCTGTCCCATTTGACTGAATTAATTGTGTGAGACAAGACATAACTATATATTTTTGTAATAAATGCTGGAAATACTCAACAGGCCAAGCAACATCAGTGGGGAGAGAAACAGGGTAAATACTTCACCCTTTCATCCGAACTGGAAAAAATTAGAAATGTTGTGGGTTTTAAGCAAATGCAGAGGTGGGGAAGGAGGAGGGAAGGAAAGAACAGAAGGGAAGGTCTGTGATAGGGTGGCAGGCAGGAGAGATTAAATTACAAAAGTGAGTGGTAACATCACTCATTTGTTGTGTGAGATTTTATGCAGAATATTCTGCAGGAAACAGATATGAGTGGTCAGAAAAAGCCATTAAAAGATTACAACAACAACTTGTATTTATATAGCGCCTTTAACGTTATGCAATAAAAATTTGACACCAAGCTGCAGAAATAGAAATTAGTGCAGGTGACCAGAGATATGTTTTAAGGAGCGTATTGAACGAGGGTAGAGAGGCGGAGAGGTTTAGGCAAGAAGTTCCAGAGCTTGGGGCCGAGGCAATAGAAATGGTTGAGTGATTATAATCAGGGATGCTCAGCAGGGCTGAATTAGAGGAGCGCAGTCATCTCAGGGTGGGGGGAGGTGGGTTGTGGGGCTGGAGGAGATTAGAGATAAGGAGGGGTGAGGCCATGGAGGGATTTAAAAACAAGGATGAGAATTTTGAAATCGAGGTGTTGCTTAACTGGAAGCCAATGTAGGTCAGCAAGCACAGGGGTGGTGGGTGAGCGGGACTTGGTGCGAGTTAGGACATGGGCAGCCGGGTTTTGGATCACCTCTAGTTTACATAGGGTAGAATGTGGGAGGCCAGCCAGGAGTGTGTTGGGATAGTCAATCTAGAGGTAACAAAGGCATGGATGAGGGCTTCAGTAGTGGATGAGCTGAGGCAAGGACAGAGACGGGCGATGTTACAGAGGTGAAAATAGGCAGCCTTAGTTATGCTGCGGATGTGTGGTCGAAAGCTCATTTCAGGATCAAATATGACACCAAGGTTGCGAACGGTCTGGTTCAGCCTCAGACAGATGTTAGGGAGAGTGTGGCTAGGGAACGGAGTTTGAGGCGGGTACTGAAAACAATGGTTTCGGTCTACCCAATATTTAATTGGAGAAAATTTCTGCTCATCCTGAACTGGATGTCAGACAAGCAGTCTGACAATTTAGAGACCGAGGAAGGATCGAGAGAAGTGGTAGTGAGGTAGAGCTGCGTTTCATCAGTGTACATGTGGAAACTAACACTGTTTTTGGATGATGTCACCAAGGGGCAACGTGTAGATGAGAAATAGAAGGGGGCCAAGGATAGATCCTTGGGGGACACCAGAGGTAATGATGCGGGAGTGGGAAGAGAAGCCGTTGCAGGTGATTCTCTGGCTATGATAAGAGAGATAAGAATGGAACCAGGCGAGTGCAGTCCCACCCAGCTGGATGACGGTGGAGGCGCGTTGGAGAAGGATGGAGTGGTCAACCGTGTCAAAGGCTGCAGACAAGTCAAGAAGGATGAGGAAGGATATTTTGCCTTTGTCACAGTCACATAGGATGTCATTTGTGACTTTGAGAGCTGTTTCGGTACAGTGGCAGGCCCAGAAACCAGATTGGAGGGGTTCAAACATGGAATTGCGGGAAAAATGGGCATGGATTTGGGAGGTGACAACACGCTCAAGGACTTTGGAGAGGAAAGGGAGGTTGGAATTGGGGTGGTAGTTTGCAAGGGATCGAGAGGTTTTTTTGAGGAGAGGGAGAGGGCTGATTTGAGGGAGCGGGAGACGGTACCTGAGGAGAGCGAACCGTTAACAATATCAGCTAACATGGGAACCAGAAAAGGAAGTTGGATGGTCAGTTTGGTGGGAATAGGATTGAGGGAGCAGGAAGTATGTAAGATTGGAGGTGATGAAGGGGTCCAAGACAAGTGTGTCCAACCTGCGGCCCTTGGGCCTCGTGGAGACTAAGCTCTCGCAATCCTGCCTCGAAGCTTCAGCAACTGGGTCATATTGGAGCTTATCTTTCATACTCGTTGCTTTGTCCTGTTTGAATTTTGTGGGGGGTAAAGATTTGGAAAGGGTTGTTTTCGGCATCATCGATTCATTGGTGGATATATCTTCAATCACAACAGCCAGATCTATCAGCAAATTAATGGGAACCTGGATTTAAATCTCATGCATAGTCTCCAAGGCTCCGTGATGTGCATTTATGGGCTCACAAATACAAATTCTTGTGCACTTGTCCGCTGAATTACCTGACTGGTCAGAGATGCATGTAGACAAGTCAACAAGTTGCTCATTCATTCAGAGTAATACAGGATGATGTTGTGTGGCTTTATATACCAGGGCTTGTCTGTAGGTGAGATGCTAGAAATTAACACAGTTATGTAGAGCCAAGGATTTGATTAGTACTGCATGTGGGCCAACGACAGCCCTTATAAAACACTGTTGCCAGCATTGGTCCAGTCCCACGTTTTGCTGCTGCCCAAACCTGTCCCAATTGTGCTGCGGAGCCCAGCCCATCCTGCTGCTGCTCCTCATGCCACTGTTGTTGAAAGGGACCCTGAAAGTGCTTCAGATGTGACTTAATTGTGCAGTCCTTTTTAATTAGTTTTAAAAAAACACACTGAAACAAGCACTCTGCCCATACAGTGATGTATGTTCTGCTAATGGATTGTGGACGGGAATTCCATGCTTGCCGCACAGAAAATGTACAATATGTCAGTGTAATGAAAATGAGTAATGACCTTGTACAAATTTGAATTTTATCAATGATTGATGAAAATGTTAAATAAATCTTCTCCCAAACCAGCTAACTGATTTAGTGGGAAGGAGCACCAAACTCCCTCATGACATTTTTCCCTCCAGTTATTGAAACTGCATAATCTCTGCAATTGTGTCCAGTTTTAAAGCAGGAATGCTCAGAATCCTAATTTATCTCAACAGCTAACCCCATTAATCCACCATAAGATAACTTTATGCACTATACATACAGTAACATATATATTCAAAGAGAAAATACTTTAAAGCCTGTTCAACTTGCATGGTTCTGTTCTCTCTTCTATTGTAACATCAGAGTTACAAATTATTTTGATAAATTTGAATATTTTAATAGCTTTTTATCTGAAGGATCTATGATAAACTGGCATATTACAAACCCTGTCCCTAACATCAATCACATTCAGAAAAAGTAGTGAATATTAACAAAGATAGAGCTGTCATGGCTAACAAAATAGGAACAGGCCATTCAGCCCCCCGAGCATGCTTAACTGTTCAATGAGATCATGCTGATCTGCAACCTAACTCCATATACCCACCTTTGGCCCAAATTCCTTAATACCTTTGGTTAACAGAAAGCTATCAATCTCCAATTTAAAGTTAACATTGCTCATCTCCGCCACTGCCTCAGCTCATCTTCTGCTGAAACCCTCATCCATGCCTTTGTTACCTCTAGACTTGACTACTCCAGACTAAGCAGAAAAATGTACAATTGATTGGAATATGTCTTTGAACGAGGGAACGGCAATGCATAGAACTGGAATGAGGAAGAAAGGTGGAACTTAAAAGTTATTCCCACAAAAGCAAAAAAAATGATGGGCTGTAATTTGTCGCCCCTATGGGTGCATAGAGAAACGCTTGCATGAAAACCTGGAAAGTGCGATTTGTCAGAATTTTCTAGGACTAGGGGGCATAGTCTAAAAATTAGAACCAGACTTTTCAGGAGTGAAATTGTGGAATACCAAGGATAATAGAAGTTTGGAACTCTCTTCTGCAAATGGCAATTGATGCTGCTGCAACAACAACAACTTGTATTTATATAGCGCCTTTAACGTAGTAAAATGTCCCAAGGCGCTTCACAGGAGTGTTTTAAGACAAAACAAATAAACTGACACTGAGCCACATAAGAAATTACGGCAGATGACCAAAAGCTTGGTCAAAGAGATAGGGTTTAAGAAGCGTCTTAAAGGAGGAAAGAGAGGTGGAGAGGCGGAGAGGCGGAGAGGTTTAAGGAGGGAGTTAGATAGAGCTTAGGGCCAAAACAGCTGAAGGCACAGCCACCAATAGTTGAGCAGTTATAATCAGGGATGCTCAAGAGGGCAGAATTTGAGGAGTACAGACATCTTGGGGGGAGGGGGGTTGTGAGGCTGAAGGAGATTACAAAAATAGGTAGGGGCGAGGCCATGGGAGGGATTTGGAAACTAGGATGAGAACTTTGAAATCGAGGCGTTGCGTAGGTCGGTGAGCACAGGGGTGATGGGTAAATGGGACATGGTTGAGTTTTGGATGACCTCAAGTTTACGTAGGGTAGAATGTGGGAGGCCAGCCAAGAGTGCATTGGAGTAGTCAAGTCTAGAGGTAACAAAGGTATGGATGAGAGTTTCAGCAAAAGATAAGCTGAGGCAGCGGCGGAGATGAGCAATGTTAATTTTAAATTGGAGATTGATAGCTTTCTGTTAACCACAGGTATTAAGGAATATGGGCCAAAGGTGGGTATATGGAGTTAGGTTGCAGATCAGCATGATCTCATTGAACAATAGAGCATGCTCGGGGGACTGAATGGCCTGTTCCTATTTTGTTAGCCATGGCAGCTCTATCATTTTTAATCCTAACTCTCTGTCCTTTCTCTATAATCCTAAATTATTTTACGTTCCCAACTATTTCTCTTTTCGAACATCTCAAATGACTTTACCTCTATGGCCGTTTGGGCCACCCTTTTCCACATTCTCGTAACTCTTTGTGAAGAGTTTTTCCTGGATTTGTTTTTTTACCAAGCTCAATTCAAATGCTATATTCATCTCCTTGTTTTGGATTCCCTTCCTAGAGAGATTAGACCTCCATCTACTTCATACTTCAATTAGCCACATCCTTTCTGGGGAATGTAACCTGAATTTTACCCAGTATCTCATTCTAACTCAGTTCCTTCAGCCCACATATCATTATCAATGGGCTTTCTCCAGGGAGGAACCACAACTGAACACAATATTCAAAATGAACACTTACCAGTGTTCTGTATAAATGAAGTAATATTTTTTGGCTTTTATATTCTATACCTCTTTTGATTAGTGTAAAAATCCATTAGCCATTTTAATGATGTGCATAGCACATTTAGTGAGTTGGTCTTACCGCAGGAAAAGGGTACACAGCCAGATAGGGAATGGAAGACCAACAGGAAGAGCAGTGCAAGGAAGGTAGTGCAGGGGTCCCCTGCGGTTATCCCCCTGCAAAACAGATACACCGCTTTGAGTACTATTGGGGGGGATGACTCATCAGGGGAGAGCAGCAGCAGCCAGGTTCATGGCACCGTGGCTGGCTCTGCTGCACAGGAGGGCAGGAAAAAGAGTGGGAGAGCAATAGTGATAGGGGATTCGATTGTAAGGGGAATAGATAGGTGTTTCTGCGGCCGCAACCGAGTCTCCAGGATGGTATGTTGCCTCCCTGGTGCAAGGGTCAAGGATGTCTCGGAGCGGGTGCAGGACATTCTGAAAAGGGAGGGTGAACAGCCAGTTGTCGTGGTACACATAGGTACCAACAATATAGGTAAAAAACGGGATGAGGTCCTACGAGATGAATTTAAGGAGCTAGGAGTTAAATTTAAAAAGTAGGACATCAAAAGTAGTAATCTCAGGATTGCTACCGGTGCCACATGCTAGTCGGAGTAGGAATCGCAGCGTAGCTCAGATGAATACGTGGCTTGAGCAGTGGTGCAGTAGGGAGGGATTCAAATTCCTGGGACATTGGAACCGGTTCTGGGGGAGGTGGAACCAGTACAAACCGGACGGTCTGCACCTGGGCAAGGCCGGAACCAATGTCCTAGGGAGTGTGTTTGCTAGTGCCTTTTGGGAGGAGTTAAACTAATATGGCAGGGGGATAGGAGCCTATGAATGGAGACAGAAGCAAAAAATAGAAAGGAGAAGAGTAAAAGTGGAGGGCAGAGAAACCCAAGGCAAAAAACAAAAAGGGCCACTTTACAGCAGAATTTTAAAGGGTCAAAGTGTGTAAAAAAGACAAGCCTGAAGGCTCTGTGCCTCAATGCAAGGAGTATTCGGAATAAGGTGTACGAATTAACTGCGCAGATAGCAGTTAACGGGTATGATGTGATTGGCATCACGGAGACATGGCTCCAGGGTGACCAAGGCTGGGAACTCAACATCCAGGGGTATTCAGCATTTAGGAAGGATCGACAGAGAGGAAAAGGAGGCGGGGTGGCGTTGCTGGTTAAAGAGGAAATTAATGCAATAGTAAGGAACGACATTGGCTTGAATGATGTGGAATCGGTATGGGTGGAGCTGCGGAATACCAAAGGGCAGAAAACGCTGGTGGGAGTTGTGTACAGGCCACCAAATAGTAGTAGAGAGGTTGGGGACAGCATCAAACAAGAAATAAGGGATGTGTGCAATAAAGGTACAGCAGTTAACATGGGCGACTTTAATTTACATGTTGATTGGGCTAACCAAACTGGCAGCAATGCGGTGGAGGAGGATTTCCTGGAGTGTATTAGAGATGGTTTTCTTGACCAATATGTCGAGGAACCAACTAGAGAGCTGGCCATCCTAGACTGGGTGATGTGTAACGAGAAGGGACTAATTAGCAATCTTGTTGTGCGAGGCTCCTTGGGGAAGAGTGACCATAATATGCTAAAATTCTTTATTAGGATGGAGAGTGACACAGTTAATTCAGAAACTAGGGTCCTAAACTTAAGGAAAGCTAACTTCGACGGCATGAGGCGCGAATTGGCAAGAATAAACTGGCAAATGTTACTTAAAGGGTTGACGGTGGATAGGCAATGGCAAACATTTATAGATCGCATGGATGAACTTCAACAGTTGTACATCCCTGTCTGGAGTAAGAATAAAACAGGGAAGATGGCTCAACTGTGGCTAACAAGGGAAATTAAGGATAGTGTTAGATCCAAGGAAGAGGTATATAAATTGGCCAGAAAAAGCAGCAAACCTGAGGACTGGGAGAAATTTAGAATTCAGCAGAGGAGGACAAAGGGTTTAATTAGGAGGGGGAAAATAGAGTACGAGAGGAAGCTTGCCGGGAACATAAAAACTGACTGCAAAAGCTTCTATAGATATGTGAAGAGAAAAAGATTAGTGAAGACGAACGTAGGTCTCTTGCAGTCGGACTCAGGTGAATTAATAATGGGGAACAAAGAAATGGCAGATCAATTGAACAAATACTTTGGTTCTGTCTTCAAGAAGGAAGACACAAATAACCTTCCGGATGTACTAGGGGACTGAGGGCCTAGTGAGAAGGAGGAACTAACGGATATCCTTATTAGGCGGGAAATTGTGTTAAGGAAATTGATGGGATTGAAGGCAGATAAATCCCCGGGGCCTGATTGTCTGCATCCCAGAGTACTTAAGGAAGTGGCCCTAGAAATAGTGGATGCATTGGTGATCATTTTCCAACAGTCTACCGACTCTGGATCAGTTCCTATGGACTGGAGGGTAGCAAATGTAACACCACTTTTTAAAAAGGGAGGGAGAGAGAAAACGGGTAATTATATACTGGTTAGCCTGACATCAGTAGTGGGGAAAATGTTGGAGTCAATTATTAAGGATGAAATAGCAGCGCATTTGGAGAGCAGTGACAGGATCGGTCCAAGTCAGCATGGATTTGTGAAAGGGAAATCATGCTTGACAAATCTTCTGAAATTGTTTGAGGTTGTAACTAGTAGAGTGGATAAGGGAGAACCAGTGGATATGGTGTATTTGGACTTTCAAAAGGCATTTGACAAGGTCCCACATAAGAGATTGGTGTGCAAAATCAAAGCACATGGTATTGGGGGTAATGTACTGGCGCGGATAGAGAACTGGTTGGCAGACAGGAAGCAGAGAGTCGGGATAAACGGGTCCTTTTCAGAATGGCAGGCAGTGACTAGTGGGTTGCCGCAGGGCTCATTGCTGGGACCCCAGCTCTTTACATTATACATTAATGATTTGGATGAAGGAATTGAGTGTAATATCTCCAAGTTTGTAGATGACACGAAACTGGGTGGTGGTGTGAGCTGTGAGGAGGATGCTAAGAGGCTGCAGGGTGACTTGGACAGGTTAGGTGAGTGGGAAAATGCATGGCAGATGCAGTATAATGTGGATAAATGTGAGGTTATCCACTTTGGTGGCAGAAACACGAGGGCAGAGTATTATCTGAATGGTGGCAGATTAGGAAAAGGGGAGGTGCAACGAGACCTGGGTGTCATGATTCATCAGTCATTGAAAGTTGGCATGTAGGTGCAGCAGGCAGTAAAGAAGGCAATTGGTATGTTGGCCTTCATAGCTAGGAGATTTGAGTATAGGAGCAGGGAGGTCTTACTGCAATTGTACAAGGCCTTGGTGAGGCCTCACCTGGAATATTGTGTTCAGTTCTGGTCTAATCTGAGGAAGGATGTTCTTGCTATTGAGGGAGTGCAGCGAAGGTTCACCAGACTGATTCCTGGGATGGCTGGACTGGCATATGAGGAGAGACTGGATCAACTGGGCCTTTATACATGGAGTTTAGAAGGATGAGCAGGGATCTCATAGAACCATATAGGATTCTGACGGGACGGGACAGGTTAGATGCGGGAAGAATGTTCCCGATGTTGGGGAAGTCCAGAACCAGGGGACACAGTCTTAGAATAAGGGGTAGGCCATTTAGGACTGAGATGAGGAGGAACTTCTTCACTCAGAGAATTGTTAACCTGTAGAATTCCCTACCGCAGAGAGTCGTTGATGCCAGTTCATTGAATATATTCAAGAGGGAGTTAGATATAGCCCTTACGGCTAAAGGGATCAAGGGGTATGGAGAGAAAGCGGGAAAGGGGTTCTGAGGTTAATGATCAGCCATGATCATATTGAATGGTGGTGCAGGCTCGAAGGGCCAAATAGAAACAAAGAAAATAGGTGCAGAAGTAGACCATTCGGCCCATCGAGCCTGCACCGCCATTCAATGAGTTCATGGCTGAACATGCAACTCTACTCATCTCGGTCCTAAATGGCTTACCCCTTATCCTCAGACTGTGACCCCTGGTTCTGGACTTCCCCAACATTGGGAACATTCTTCCTGCATCTAACCTGTCTAAACCCGTCAGAATTTTAAACGTTTCTATGAGATCCCCTCTCATTCTTCTGAACTCCAGTGAATACAAGCCCAGTTGATCCAGTCTTTCTTGATAGGTCAGTCCTGCCATCCCGGGAATCAGTCTGGTGAACCTTCGCTGCACTCCCTCAATAGCAAGAATGTCCTTCCTGGTGGCCTACTCCTGCACCTATTTTCTATGTTTCTATGTTAATCGCTGGAGAATTTGATTAAAAATATAGTTGTATATCTCAGTGTTTATTGTTTGGTTGGATAGTTTAATATTGAATCCATTAGTCAAATTTGCACAATGCTGCCAGGTTAAGCTGTTACTGGGTAGTTTACTGCAGACATATACAAGATTTTGTAACAGAATCACAATAATTCTGCCAATCTTTATAATGGCTACTATTATCACTAAGAAGATTTTGATTGCACCATCTCTTTAGAGAAGCTGCCAACACTGTTTCTGATTTGTAGGCAAGAAATTGTACAGAACTTTGGTTCTTCATGAATACGTTGCATCTGTTTTCACAAAAGAGAGGGACGATGCAGGAAGGAGGAATGTGAAATATTAGATCAAATAAACATAGTGAGACAGAAAGTATTAAAGGGTTTAGCAACTTTGAAAATGGATAAATCCCCAGGCCCGGATAAAATGTATCCCAGGCTGTTAAGAGAAGCAAGAGAGGAAATAGCAGAGGCTCTGACCATCATTTTCCAATCCTCTCTGGCTACAGGTCTGGTGCTGGAGGACTGCCAACATTGTACAGTTGTTTAAAAAGGGAGAAAGGGATAGACCGAGTAATTACAGGCCAGTCAGCCTAACCTCAGTGGTGGGAAAATTATTGGAAAAAATTCTGAGGGACAGGATAAATCTTCATTTAGAAAGACATGGATTAATCAAGGACAGTCAGCATGGATTTGTTACTGGAAGGTCGTATCTGACTAACTTGATTGAATTTTTTGAGGCAGTAACCAGGAGGGTCGATGAGGGTAGTGCATTTGACATCGTGTATATGGATTTTAGCAAAGCTTTTGATAAAGTCCCACATGGCAGACTGGTCCAGCACAAAATGACAAGTTGGATCCAAAATTGGCTGAGGCAGGAAGCAAAGGATAATTGTTGAAGGGTATTTTTGCAACTGGAAGGATGTTTCCAGTGGGATTCCGCAGTGCTAGGTCCCTTGCTTTTTGTGATATACATCAATGATCTAGACCTGAATATAGTGGGTATGATTAAGAAGTTTGCAGATGATACTAAAATCGGCTGTGTGGTTGATAATGAAGAAGAAAGCTGCGGATTGCAGGAAGAAATCAATCAGGTAAATGGTAAATGGAATTTAATCCAGAGAAGTGTGAGGTAATGCATTTTGGGAGGGCTAACAAGGAAAGGGAATACACATTAAATGGTAGGGTACTGAGAAGTGTAGAGGAACAAAGGGACGTTGGAGTGCTTGTCCACAGATCCCTGAAAGTAGTAGGCCAGGTAGATATGGTGGTTAAGAAGGCATACGGAATGCTTGCCTTTATTAGTCGAGGCATAGAATACAAGAGCAGGGGGGTTATGCTTGAACTGTATATAACATTGGTTAGGCCACAGCTGGAGTACCGCATTACAGGAAGGACGTGATTGCACTGGAGAGGGTACAGAGGAGATTTACAAGGATGTTGCCGGGATGGGAGAATCTAAGCTATTAGGACAGATTAGATAGGCTGAGTTTGTTTTCATTGGAATAGAGGAGGCTGAGGGCACACCTGATTGAGGTATATAAAATGATGAGGGGCCTGATTAGAGTGGATAGGAAACATAGAAACAAAGAAATTAGGTGCAGGAGCAGGCCATTCGGCCCTTCGAGCCTGCACCGCCATTCAATAAGATCATGGCTGATCATTCAACCTCAGTACCCCTTTCCTGCTTTCTCTCCATACCCCTTGATCTCTTTGGCTGTAAGGGCCATATCTAACTCCCTTTTGAACATTCTTCCTGCCTCTTGTGGTGTATGTAGCACACAAATCACTGACTCCACACGGTCTGGTGTTGATCTAATTGCTGTGACCTTAGTCCTTTATTGAACAGCTCCAGAGTGCTCCACAGGTGTGTGGGCTGCCTTTTATACTGCCTCGTGCAGGTACTTTCAGGTTTCCCACCACAGCACCCTCTGTGGTGCACCATTGTACTTATCATACATTTAATGTACCAGAGCAATACACAACATCACTGCCTCCCCAGTTCAAAAAGCCGTTGCTTGAATCCCCTAAATCGAAAAACGCATTAGCCCATTGGTAATGTTGGTCACAGATCCACGTCCCTGAATTTAAACACAGTGATCATTCAGCATTGAAATATTAACTCTTGACGTAATTCGCAATTCATGTCCATTATTTTTAAACACAGTGACCACCCAGCATTAAAATATTATTTCTTGTCATAAATCCATCATCCTACATTCACATAGCACACTTAGTCTTGCTCTAGCCTTACAAAAGTCCAAAAGTCTTTATGTAGGGACCGCAGTGGTGTGAGGCCCTTTTAAGACTCCCGGGAGCATTTCCCTTTTAAGACGCTATCTTGTGGCTCCCACGAGGCTTCCTTCGGGCGCCGCCATCTTAGGTGTTCTGCTGGCCGAGAAAGAAGAAACAACAAGGAAGGAGGGAAAGGGAAAAAGCACAACGGCCCAGATCAATCCCTCTTGCAGCAGTGGCTCCATGGACTCGATCAGTCACAGTGAGTCGCTCTGTGCTTGCTGCCGCATCCGCCGCTCTGCCTCACGTCCCTCCGAGTCGCGCCTGTCGCCTCCGCTCCCGCCGTGGCTGCTTCTCCTGCGGCCGCCGTGACCGCAACCTTCGCAGCCGCTACCGCCGCCCAACTGTTTCGTGTGGGCCCCCCGGATCCGCTGGCCATCGATGGGCCTCCTGCTTCTCGCCCGCAGCGCCCCGCCAGCCCGCACCCCAGCAATAGGCCCGCACCTGTAACTTTGAGTGGAGGCTGACTTGCAAACCTGTTCTTCCAGGGTCTGTTCGTCTGTGGAGGCTGAGGCTGCAGTCTGTGGAGGAATGAAGTCTTCCCAGCTCCCACGGACCTTTCCCATCCATTTTCTGCTGAGGAGCGTTGGCCCATCGCCTGCAATGACCCATAAGGGTAAACCGTGCGTCTTGCCCCCGTGAGATACCTGCAC
The DNA here is from genome assembly GCF_044704955.1 of Pristiophorus japonicus. Classification (NCBI taxonomy): domain Eukaryota; kingdom Metazoa; phylum Chordata; class Chondrichthyes; family Pristiophoridae; genus Pristiophorus; species Pristiophorus japonicus. Next base: position 266,789,942 of record NC_091979.1, read on the forward strand.
ATCCACTCTACCTAGAACAGGTATCAGTTCCTTGGTGTAAGTACGCAGCTTTGCCGTGACCGGGGCCAGCTTGGGTCGTGCAGCCGGGTTATCCCACAGTTTCTCAAAAGTTCTCTGACTCATCAATGACGGACCCGATCCCGTATCCACTGCCATACTCATTGGGACTCCGTCAATTTTTACTTACATTATCACTGGGGGTGAATCGTCGGTGCAGGTATACAGTCCCAACACCTCATCATCTTCTGCCTGCTCCTCACTGAGCAGCGGATCATCCCCCATCTCCTCAGGCACATGGTGAGTCCGATTTCTTTTACACATACGCTGAAGGTGGCCTTTCAGGTGGTGGGTATTGTACGTGTACTCCGCAAACCTGCACCGGTGAGCCCCATGGCTCCCTCCGCAGCGCTAGTATGGTGCTGCTTGATTGGCCCCCCTCAGCGGACTCTGAGTTCCAGGACCCCGAGGTCCGTGCTCTCTGCCCTGGGCAGAGCCACGTTCTGCCATTCTGTCCGTGGTGGGCGCTATCCTGTGGACAGTGCCTGCCGGGTTCGAGAATGTGGATCATTTGTTTGGTGCTGCAAGTCGAGGTCATATATGCCCGGCTGATGGCGATGGCCTTTGTCAGGGTGACTGTGGGTTCCGTGGCTAGCAGCTTGTGAAGGAGGCCCACATGGCCAATCCCCATGACGAAATCGTCCCACAGCGCCTCGTCAAGGTGTGCGCCAAAATCACACGGCGCCGTGAGTCTCCTGAGGTCCGCAGCATATTTGGTGACATCCTGGCCCTCAGGTCTGCAGTGACGGTAAAATTTGTATCTGGCCGTGAGGATGCTCTCCTTTGGTTTCAACTGGTCACGAATGAGTGCGACCAGCTCCTCATATGACTTGTCCCTGGCGCTGGCGGGTGCCAGCAAATCCCTGACGAGACAGTAAACCTCATTGCCACAACTGGAAAGCAATATCGCCTTACGCTTCTCTCTCAGTGCATCCGTGTGCCCCGTCAGGTCGTTTGCTGTGAAGTAGTACTCGAGCCTTTCCGTGAAGGCATCCCAATCATTGCCCACGGTAAAATCCTTTAGCGAGCCCAGAGTAGCCATGGTTGTGTGGAGTTCGTCCGCTTCCTTGTCGCCAATGTGGGGTATATAGCACACAAATCACTGACTCCACACGGTCTGATGTTGATCTAACTGCTGTGACCTTAGTCCTTTATTGAACAGCTCCAGAGTGCTCCACAGGTGTGGTGGGCAGCCTTTTATACTGCCTCGTGCAGGTACTTTCAGGTCTCCCACAACAGCGCCCTCTGTGGTGCACCATTGTACTTATCATACATTTAGTGTACCAGAGCAATACACAACACCTCTAACCTGTCCAATCCCGTCAGAATTTTATGTGTTTCTATGAGATCCCCTCTCATTCTTCTAAACTCCAGTGGATACAAGCCCAGTTGATCCAGTCTCTCCTCATATGTCAGTCCTGCCCTCCCGGGAATCAATCTGGTGAACCTTCGCTGTACTCCCTCAATAGCAAGAACGTCCTTCCTCAGATTAGGAGAACAAAACTGAACACAATATTCCAGCTGTGGCCTCACCAAGGCCCTGTATAACTGCAGTAAGACCTCCCTGCTCCTATACTCAAATCCTCTAGCTACGAAGCCCAACATGCCATTTGCCGCCTTCACTGCCTGCTGTACCTGCATGCCAAACTTCAATAACTGATGTACCATGACACCCAGGTCTCGTTGCACCTCCCCTTTTTCTAATCTGTCACCATTCAGATGATAATCTGTCTTCCTGTTTTTGCCACCAAAGTGGATAACCTCACATTTATCCACATTATACTGCATCTGCCATGCATTTGCCCACACACCTAACCTGTCCAAGTCACCCTGCAACCTCTTAGCATCCTCCTCACAGCTCACACCGCCACCGAGCTTAGTGTCATCTGCAAACTTGGAGATATTACATTCAATTCCTTGATCTAAATCATTGATGAATATTGCAAATAGCTGGAGTCCCAGCACTGAACCCTGCGGCGCCCCACTGGTCACTGCCTGCCATTCTGAAAAGGACCCGTTTATTCCGACTCTCTGCTTCCTGTCTGCCAACCAGTTCTCTATCCATGTCAGTACATTACCCCCAATACCATGTGCTTTAATTTTGCACACTAATCTCTTGTGTGGGACCTTGTCAAAAGCCTTTTGAAAGTCCACATACACCACATCCACTGGTTCTCCCTTGTCCACTCTACTAGTTACATCCTCAAAAAATATTCTAGGAGATTTGACAACCATGATTTCCATTTCATAAATCCATGCTGACTCGGACCGATCCTGTCACTGCTTTCCAAATGCGCTGCTATTTCATCTTTAATAATTGATTCCAACATTTTCCCCACCACCCATGTCAGGCTAACCGGTCTATAATTCCCTGTTTCCTCTCTTTTTAAAAAAAATGGTGTTACATTAGCTACCCTCCAGTCCATAAGAACTGATCCAGAGTCAATAGAATGTTGGAAAATGATCACCAATGCATCCGCTATTTCTAGGGCCACTTCCTTAAGTACTCTGGGATGCAGACTATCAGGCCCTGGGGATTTATCGGCCTTCAATCCCATCAATTTTCCTAACACAATTTCCTGACTAATAAGGATTTCCTTCAGTTCCTCCTTTTCGCTAGACTCTCGAACCGCTAGTACTTCCGGAAGGTTATTTGTGTCTTCCTTAGTGAAGACAGAACCAAAGTATTTGTTCAATTGGTCTGCAATTTCTTTGTTCCCCATTATAAATTCACCTGATTCTGACTGCAAAGGACCTACGTTGGTCTTCACTAATCTTTTTCTCTTCACATATCTATAGAAGCTTTTGCAGTCAGTTTTTATGTTCCCTGCAAGCTTCCTCTCTCATCTAATAATCTAATTTCCCTCTCCTAATTAAACCCTTTGTCCTTCTCTGCTGAATTCTAAATTTCTCCCAGTCCTCAGATTTGCTGCTTTTTCTGGCCAATTTATATGCCTCGTCCTTGGATTTAACCTATCCCTAATTTCCCTTGTTAGCCACAGTTGAGCTACCTTCCCCGTTTTATTTTTACTCCAGACAGGGATGTACCTAGGAAGGACCTTTAAGGATGTAACGAACAGGGTGGATAAAGGGGAACCAGTGGATGTGGTGTATTTGGACTTCCAGAAGGCATTTGACAAGGTGCCACATAAAAGGTTACTGCACAAGATAAAAGTTCACGGGGTTGGGGGTAATATATTAGCATGGATAGAGGATTAGCTAACTAACAGAGAATAGAGAGTCGGGATAAATGGTTCATTCTCTGGTTGGCAACCAGTAACTAGTGAAGTGCCGAAGGGATCAGTGCTGGGACCCCAACTATTTACAATCTATATTAACGACGTGGAAGAAGGAACTGAGTGTAATGTAGCCAAGTTTGCTGACTATACAAAGATGGGAGGAAAAGCAATGTGTGAGGAGGACACAAAAAATCTGTAAAAGGACACAGACAGGCTAAGTGAGTGGGCAAAAATTTGGCAGATGGAGTATAATGTTGGAAAGTGTGAGGTCATGTACTTTGGCAGAAAAAAAATCAAAGAGCAAGTTATTATTTAAATGGAGGAAGACTGCAAAGTGCTGCAGTACAGCAGGATCTGGGGGTACTTGTGCATGAAACACAAAGAAGATAGTATGCAGGTACAGCAAGTGATCAGGAAGGCCAATGGTATCTTGGCCTTTATTGCAAAGGGGATGGAGTATAAAAGCAGGGAAGTCTTGCTACAGCTATACAAAGTATTGGTGAGGCCACACCTGGAATACTGTGTGCAGTTTTGGTTTCCATATTTATGAAAGGATATACTTGCTTTGGAGGCAGTTCAGAGAAGGTTCACTAGGTTGATTCCAGAGATGAGGAGTTTGACTTATGAGGAAAGGTTGAGTAGGTTGGGCCTCTACTCATTGGAATTCAGAAGAATGAGAGGTGATCTTTTCGAAACATATAAGATTATGAGGGGGCTTGACAAGGTGGATGCAAAGAGGATGTTTCCACTGATGGGGGAGACTAGAACTAGAGGGCATGATCTTAGAAGAAGGGACCGCCCATTTAAAACAGAGATGAGGAGGAATTTCTTAGAGGGTTGTAAATTTGTGGAATTTGCTGCCTCTGAGAGCTTTGGAAACATAGAAACATAGAAACATAGAAAATAGGTGCAGGAGCAGGCCATTCAGCCCTTCTAGCCTGCACCGCCATTCAGAAATAGACAGTTTCTTAAATGATAAGGGGTTATGAGGAGCGGGCAGGGAAGTGGAGCTAAGTCCATGATCAGATCAGCCATGATCTTATTGAATGGCGGAGCAGGCTCGAGGGGCCGTATGGCCTACTCCTGTTCCTATTTCTTGTGTTCTTATGACCTATTTCCCGTAGCAGAGGGGTCAATAACCAGGGGGCATAGATTTAAAGTAATTGGTAGAAGGTTTAGAGGGGACTTGAGAAATGTTTTCACCCAGAGGGTGGTGGGGGTCTAGAACCCACTGCTAGAAGGGTTGGTAGAGGCAGAAACCCTCATAGCATTTAAAAAGTACTTGGATTGCTGTAACTTAGAAGCCTACGGACCAAGAGCTGGAAAGTGGGATTAGGCTGGATAGCTTGTCGGCCGGAATGGGCCGAATGGCCTCCTTCTGTGCTGTAATTTTCTATGATTCTATGAGATGCATGACTGTTTTGTTGAGGGGAAATGGTTTGTAATTAAAAGTGAGTTGGGAAGCCGGTACTGATGGTTTGATGGATAAATCTGTACATGGGGTGACACTGGACTACACAGTCTTGGAACGTACCAGGTTTAAACCCAGGTCTGGGCTGAGTTCGTAGAACTCAGTTGGGATGGCAATGGTGGAGTTACAATTGGTCTTATTTCTAAATGGGGGAAAAATCAGCCAGGGTTCCCACTCCTGACCACCATCACTTGATTGTGTGCATAGAGAGCTGCTGGCACCTGTAGACCTGCACTTCAATGTGAGTCTTTTCAGGGAGGATGTTTGCATTAAAGAGAGAGGGGCCATTCATCCCACCAGTTTGAGCTGCGTTTGCGCCTATGCCTTAGAGTTGAAAGAGGTGAAATTCACCCTGGCTGTAGTGCAAAATGTGTGAATACAAATCGGCCACCCGTTTTACACTCTGTCCTGTTTTCTGTTGCATTGTAGTTGTAATATATATAGTTCTACCTGTGGACTACTGTGGCACTGCAGCCAGTGCTGTGTACAAATAAAGAGGGAATAAGTCACCTGACTAGAGTTCTGGAGTGTTCTGCCATCTTCAGGCTTGTGTGTTTTTGTGAGTTGTACTGAAGATATAACAATGGTGATGAAGGTGAGATAATCGGGGAAAAAATGCTGCAATTTTTGTTGGTGGAGGATTCAGCCAACCGACAGAGACTTTGAAAGCTTCTCTGTTTTGATTAACAGCTACAAATCCAAGATAAATTACAAGCACACATGTCTGAACTGCCAGAGTCCAGATGGCCATGCCTACGGGAATAATGGGGCGCTTGGGGAAGTTTCAGTGTGACCGTGAAAGTTTCGGAGCATATGTGGAGTGGCTAGAAATGTTTTTCACCGCAAATAATATCATTGAAATCCCCAATTATGTAAATCATAACCGAGTGGTGTTGGAAAGACAACGGGTGATTTTCTTAACTGAAACAGGGCCCGAAGTTTGCTTGTGCCTGTCCAGCCAAAGGACACAACTCTTCAGCAGAACAGCACTACACTACAGTCCTGAGCCCCTAGAAATTGCTGAAAGTTATCGTTTTGGAATACGAGATCAGTTAACCGAAGAAAATATCAGAGTACATCATAGCATTAAAAAAGCTATCTATTCACTGTCATTTCGGAAACTTTCAGGACCGAGCATTGTGTGACCGCTTTGTTTGTGGGATGAAAAATGATGCGATCAGAAGAAAGTTACTGACAACTCCTAACTTGACTTTTGATTTAGTGTGTCAGACAGCTATGTCAATGAACGTGGCCGACCAATATTCCCGAGAATTTCATATTATTTCCAGTCATCAGACAACCGAGGTGAATCGCCTGCAGGTTAAAAGTAAAAAGCAGTTGGGCTCCTCGGTCTCAGAAACTGGCAATTGAAGTCCTGCTATTGGTGCCTGGGACAACACATTGCTCAAAGTTGTCCATATGTGAAGGCAGAGTGTTTAATTTGCAGGGAAACTGGGCATCTTGCGAAGGCATACCGACTAAAGAATAAACCAGCTTTCAAAGCTATAAGTAGAAATCCCCAGAGACTACATAGCATGGAAGAAAAACAACAAGATGAAGAGGTTTTAGAGCTACACATCATGAGGAGCACGAGGTTAACTAACAGTGATTCAAAAAATATCATAATCCACAGAGATGTTGCAGGAACCAAGATACCCATGGAAATCGGTACAGGTGCATCCGTGAGTGTAGTACTGGAGTCGCTATACCTTGACAAATTGTGGGAATTCCCATTGGAGAAATCCAAAATCGAGCTGCGAGGCTATTCGGGAGAGAACATTCCTGTGGTAGGTCGTATCACCGTACCGGTGAAATACAAGGATCAATTTCAGAGCTTGCCTCTATTAGTAGTGGCGGGAGACAAGCCTGTCTTACTAGGAAGAAATTTGTTCAGATCACTGAAGCTGGATTTGAGTGAGATTTTTCATGTTGAAACGAGATTTGCATCAAAGGATGCTGTCATCAAGAATTATCCGCAGGTGTTCTGCGAAACAGGCAGTCCGATCCAAGGCTTCAAGGCGAGTGTCAGGGTACAGAAGGACGCTAGATCAGTTTACTGCAAGGCACGTTCCGTACCATATGCACTCGAGGAGAAAGTTGAGCAAGAACTCAAAAGACTAGAGACTGAGAACATTATTTCTAAGATAGGTCTTTGTAATTGGGCTACACCCATTGTTGTTGTACCTAAGTCCGATGGTAAGATAAGATTGTGTGGTGATTATAAAGTAACTTTAAACCAAGTTCAAAGGGGTAATCTCCCCAATACATTGCCAAATGTAGAAGATTTGTTCACAATACTGACAGGTGGTCAGATCTTCTCAAAGTTGGATCTTACAAATGTCTACTTACAACTTGAACTAGATGAGGAGTCCAAGTCATGCTTGACTATAAATACTCATCTAGGCCTGTATTAATTTAATAGGCTACCATTTGGAATGTCTTCCGCCCCTGCCATATTCCAAGGGGTGATGAACCAGATTTTGCAAGATATTTAGATGACATACTAATTTCAGTACAAAATAGGCAAATTCATAATAACATATTGAATGAAGTCCTCAAATGGCTTGATAAGCACAGAGTACGAGTGTCTGCTCGCAAGTGTGAGTTATTTCAAAACTCTCGAGTACTTAGGGTACAGAATAGACAAAGATGGTTTACATCCAACCAAGGGAAAGTTGGATGCAATCAGAAATGCACCCACTCCCAAGAATGTCACTGAACTTCGATCATTTTTGGGTCTTTTGAACTATTATGGGAAGTTCCTACCAAATTTAACTACAGTATTACATCCACTGAATGAACTATTGAAAAAAAAAGGTCCATTGGAAGTGGTCAGAAGAGTGCGATACAACATTCACGGAGTGTAAAAGCAAATTGGTAGAGAGCACCATGTTAGTTCACTATGACGTATCTAAGGAGATCAAGCGAGCATGTGATTCCTCTCTGTATGGAGTTGGGGCAGTGCTCTCTCAAGTATTACGTAGTGGGGAGGAGAGACCAATTGTTTTTGCTTCATGCACTCTCAGTGCCAGCGAGTGTAATTTTGCACAAATCGAAAGGGACGCTTTGGCATTAATTTTTGGGTCAAGAAGTTCCACAAATACTTGTATGGTCATGAGTTTACCATCATTACGGACCATAAGCCCCTGACAGCAATCCTCCATCCAAAATCCCCAGTTCCAACATTAGCTGCAGCCCGAATGCAGAGATGGGTTTTGATTTTGTCAGCATATACATATGACATCAGCTGATCATAGTAATGCTGATGCTATGTCTAGATTACATTCCCCATCACAAGTTACACCCGATAGGGATGAAGTGTTTTATTTTTCATACATTGATGAACTGCCATTCACGGCTGAAGAGATTGGTAGAGCAACCAAACGTGACCCAGTTATGTCAAAGGTGCATGACCAAAGTGCAAATGACTGGCCAAACCAGGTAACAGACAAAGATATTCATCCATTCTTCATTTGTAGGAATGAATTAGCAGTTGATAAAGATTGTATCATGTGGGGTGCAAGAGTGGTTATACCAAATAAATTCAGGTCCAAATTATTAGAGGACCTCCATGACCAGCACCTGGGAATGTGCTTGACCAAGAGTTTTGCATGCAGTTACTTTGATAGAGGTAGAGTAAAAGAGAGAGTTCAAATGGAAATCAAGGGCATCCCTTGGAGGAAAATGTTCCTCAGGATGAGCCTCGAATGAGTTTAAATTCAACACCATGTTTGGAAGGTTCTGTTCGAGAGCGAAGGTATCCTCTTCAAAACAGAAAACAAGCTTCATTTGTAAATATAGCAAAATAAGTCCATATCTTTTGTTATGTATAACCGTGGAAGTTGTTTTAGTATAATTGCTTCTTCATTAAGGAGGGAGAAGTGTAATATATTTAGCTCCACCTGTACAAATAAAGAGGGAACAGGTCACCTGACTAGAGTTCCAGAGTGTTCTGCCATCTTGAGGCTTGTGTGTGTTTGTGAGTTGTACTGAAGATATAACAGTAGCGACGATTTGCTATCTCCCATCTAGCTCTGCCCCCAAAGACAAAATTCACCCCCGGAAGCTCACTCTAACATCCAATCCCCCATATTTATATTCTTCTCGTATTTAGCATTCCCATGAGTCTCAGAACCCTCCTAGTGTTTCTAACTTTAAAATCCCTAAACCTCTCCACCTCTCTCTTCCTTTTAGATGTTCATTAAAACCAGGCAGTGAGTTCCAGAACCCCACTCACCCTCTCACCTGTCCTAATATCTCCTTATCTGGCTTGGTGTCAAATTTTGTCTGATTACACTCTTGCGAATCGCCTTGGGATGTTTCTTATGTTAAAGGTGCTATATAAATACAAGTTGTTGTTGTTGAGTCCCCACCTTCATAGAGGTGGCAAGAAAGCTGGAGTGGAAAAAATGATGAAAGAACAATGGGGAAAAAATAAATAAGTGCAAAGCAGCCTACATATGTGAATAGAAAACACAAATATTGCAGTTTGCAAAAAAAAAAGTAATACATGTATCTCTCTTTCTTGCAATTAGTTGTGACCCTGAGATGGTGGAAAAAAATTAAAGGCAATGGAACAACTGCGAAGTGATTAAAATGTGATGAGATTTGATATTTGACAGGCACAAGAGATAATAGATATAGCGGATTTAGGAAAGCTGATTGTAAAGTAATGACCAATGAAATAAGGAAAATAAATTTGTGAGCATCAGATGAAATGGAAAGCTTTCAGGATATATTGGAAATGGTGCAAATTAAATATGTTATCTTGTATAGAAGTTGAAGGTTAATATCGGAACCTAGACCTAAATAGTTTAAAAAGTAGCCTTCGATATTTACATGTTGAGTTCACAAAAGTAAAAGACCCAGCAATATCTAGACCAGGCAGTGCATGGCAATTAGGTGAATTATAAAGATGTAATATAATAAACCAAATATTCAAATTAAAAGCAGAATGTTATTATAGCTTAATAAAACAATTGATGAAAAAGCTATGCAAAAAATACATTTTTGTACAATTTCAATTTTAATGAATAATACCACATCACTTGAGCCTAGAAAAATGAAATTTCAATACATTTATTCAGATTAATACTGGTATCTCACTTCCTGTCATTTGTAATTACATCTTCAATGCAACCTTCTATAACCGTTTCACAATATTAATTTTGCTGCATTCATCAAAAGTTTTAATTACATTTTAATCAAGGCTTTATACATGATCTCTTCATACTGTCCACTTTGTAATTCTATTTAATTAAAGCATTTTCTTTCCAATATTGTGCAGAAACCTTTCTGTTACTTCAATCTTACACTGTAATTACTTTTCATTCAAAACTATTTCTCTGATTTGTTATGCATTCAGAGCATTTTGCCATTTATACCATGTTTAATATCTGGTAACCTTTTGAAAATGAATTTCTTATCTCAGACGACATATATGCATGCCATTTTTGTAATAACCTATTTCACTTCCAAAGTTTGCTTTCAAATGGACATATAAAGGACAAAGGTACATGATCGAGTTATGAAATTGATTTTTTTTTGTTTCTTTAAATAGATTTTGTTTTGATTCACGTGGAATGTTAGAAGGGATAATTGTCCATGTGAGAACTGCAGTAGTCATACAGGGCCTTCATTTAATCCCTCTAAAGCCAGGCTGGTAACTTTGTCTGGAGTAACTTCTTCCCGTTCAGCTGATACCTGAACCATGAGACAGACATGAGGTTTGTGGCATTCTGTGTGATTCAGTGATGGATAATGTTGTCTGTAGGCAAGGTAGGCAAAAGTAATGCCAACGAAGGCACCAACCAATGCATCTGCAATACAAAAACAAATTCTAAGTTTGAGTTGGGAACATACGGCACTAGCAGACAGAAAAACACCAACTGGTCCTTCAAGTCTGACCTATTCAGGGAGAGTCAATTTATTTAAAAGCCCGAGGCTAATTCAGAGAAAAAGAAAAAAAGACAGATTTGCATTTATATAGTGCCTTTCATGATCACCGGAAGTCTTAAAGCACTTTACAGCCAATGAAGTACTTTTAAAGTGTAGTCACTGTTGTAATGTAGGACATGCGGCAGCCAATTTGCACACAGCAAGCTCCCACAAACAGCAATGTGATAATGACCAGATAGTCTGTTTTTGTTATGTTGATTGAGGGATAATATTGGCCAGGATACCAGGGATAACTCCCCTGCTCTTCTCCGAATATTGCCATGGGATCTTTTACGTCCACCTGAGAGAGCAGACGGGACCTCGGTTTAATGTCTCATCCAAAAGACGGCACCTCTGACAGTGCAACACTCCCTCAGCATTGCACTGGAGTGTCAGCCTAGAGGGGAAAGAATTATGGGGAATTCCTTTCTGACCTCTGAAGGCAATCAAAAATGTGTTCCAGAAGATAACGATGACCATGAGATTCATTGTCAACATCGCACCTACCTTTTGTATACAACGATTTCAACCTCCTCCTGGAGCATGTCCAGCTCCCTTTTTGAATATCGGCAGAGAATCTGCATGAGCCGGCAACCTATTCCAAAGATCAGTGACCCACTGTGGGAAGAAAAATGCTTTTGCTTCTAACCTAGTTCTACGCTTATGTAACTTGTACACATGTCCCCTCATTCTCCCTAACTTAGCTAATTCAAATAAAATGTCCGCATACACAGAGTCTAGTCCCCTTATCATTTTAAATACTTCAATGAAGTCTCCCCAAAGCCAACGCTTTTCCAGATTAAAAGAACTTAGCTCCCCGAGCCTTCTGTGATGGCTAAAGGTGTTTAAACTATTGGCCAAAAATTGCGGTTGGAGGCTTCCCTCAGGCGGATGCCTCCGACTGGAAATATTTTACGAAAGTAGATGGTGGTCCCGGAGGAATGGACACTTGCACTCCGAGGCCTAGCTGCACAGCCCAGCGCAGAGGCCCATGTATCCCAGGAACGTAAGGGCATCCTGGGATCACGTGGGCCTGGACCATCAATCACAATGTAGTATTCTCATTCATCATAATGGAAGCTCTGAGCTCCCATACTATCAATGAGAATACCCCTAAAATCAAATAAAACACAAACATAAATTTAATAAAACACCACATTAAAAAAAAAATTAATAGAAATTGCATTAAATTAAATGTTTGAGAAAAATTTAGTTTTTGAAATTTAAAAAAATGGTTTAATAGTGTTAAATAAACTTACATTCATAGGGTTTTTAATATAAAAATAAGTAATAACATTTATTTTTTCTATCTATTAAAACTCTTACTCTGGTAAAAGCAGGCATTACTTTGGTAGGAAGAATAAAAAAACAGAATATTTTTAAATGGTGAGAAACTTTTAAATGTTGGTGTACAAAGAGATTTGGGTGACCTTGTGCCAGAAACTAGCATGCAGGTACAACAAGCAATAAGGAAGATAAATTACATGTTGTCCTTTATCACAAGGGAGTTTGAGTACAACAGTAAGGAAGTCTTGCTGCAATTGTACAGGGCCTTGGTAAGACCACACCTGGAGTACTCTGCACAGTTTTAGTCTCCTTATCTAAGGATGGATATACAGGTTGAACCTTCTTTATCCAGAACTCTCTTATTCAGAACCACCCTTCGACCAGAACCATTCCCAGCCACCAGGTGGCGCATGCGCAGAACTCCGACATGAACAAATTGAAGTCCTTCCTCGCTGCCGACTCCCACAATCGCTGGCCTGACCCCGCGATCCACCGCCCCCCATGATCTCTCTGCCACACTCCCAGCCCCAAGCCAGCCAGCCCCGATTTATCGTGACCACCTCTCGTCTGGAAAAATCCCTTATCCAAAACAGGCTGGGTCCCGATAAGGGAGGTTCAACCTGTACTTGCCTTGGAGGGGGTGCAACGGAGGTTCACTAGATTGATTCCTGGAATGAGAGGGTTGTCTTATGATAGATTGTGTAGAATGGGCCTATACTCGCTGGAGTTTAGAAGAATGAGACGTGATCTCATTGAAATGTAGATTCTGAAGGGGTTTAACAGGTTAGATGCTGAGAGGTTGTTTCCCCTGGCTGGAGTGTCTAGAACTAGGGGGCACAATCTCAGGATAAGGGGTAGGCCATTTAAGACCGCGATGAGGAGGAATTTCTTCACTCGGGGTCGTGAATCTTTGGAATTCTCTGCCCAGAGTGCTGTGGATGCTGAGTCTCTGAGTATATTCAAAGCTCAGATAGATACATTTTTAGGGTCTAGGGGAATCGAGGGATATGGAGATTGAGCGGGAAAGTAGAGTTGAGGTCGATGATCAGCCATGATCCTATTGAATGCCGGAGCTGTATGGCCTACTCCTGCACCTATTTCTTATGTTCTAAAGCCTGCTTTTACCAGGCATAAGAGTTTGAAGGACAGTCGCTGGGCAAGAGTTGGGCAAACCTCTGAAACTTTTCCAGGGTGCCTCTATCTCAGAATGTGAGGGGACCAGAACTGGACACAGTAATCTAGATGGAGCCTAATCAAGGTCTTGTACAAGAACACTGTATGAAAGTTCACTGGCATTTAATGAAATATAAATTTGTCGGTTGGTGCTTAAAATGACAAAATGTAATCTAATAAGATTTTTACTTCAAGCTATGGAGTATTTTTGGAAAGACTAGTCACTTCAGCAGAAATTATTTAATTATCGATGTATCAGTGCTAAATAAAACTTGCACTGGAATATGGACAGAAACCTAATTAGTTTCAATTATTTGTCCTGTCGACTAAAAATTTTCAATTGAGTTGGTCTTATCATGAATTAATGAATGCTGTTAGTTAATCGGAAGCTTAGATTTAATTAAACTATTAAGATGGTTACGATGAGTATACCAGTGTGATTTGTGGTAGAAGATGGGGCGAAGCGCTCTGTTGTACTTCATATGTGAATCCACTCTTGGTCCTATAGAATATTTCTTATGTCCATTAGATAGGAAAGCATTCATGAACCAACAGTGGCAGGTTAAGAACCTGCACTCTACTCTCTTTCATCTACTTTGCTTGTAAAGATGCATTTTTTTAGTTGCAGCCAGCCATGTTCTATAATGTACTAGTTATCTTTAATTTTAGCTAGATACTCCTTATGTTAACTGTACAGTTTATTAGAGAAATACAGAGATATTGCCAATTACTTTTTGAAACTATATATATTCTTAGCATCCTGATTTCATAGGAATGTGTTTGCTAGGTTGAGACCTCCTATCTAAATCACATTTAATTCTTTAAAAAAAAACTATACCACCTCCATGACACTCACTGCATCCATCATCATCATCGTAGCCTGTCTCTCGGAATCGAGGAAGACTTGCTTCCACTCCTGAAGTGAGTTCTTTGGTGGCTGAACAGTCCAATACGAGAGCCACAGACTTTGTCACAGGTGAGACAGACATTCGTCGAGGGAAGGGTTGGGTGAGATTGGTTTGCCACACGCTCCTTCCGCTGCCTGCGCTTCACCTCTTCATGCTCCCGACATTGAGATTCGAAGAGCTCAACGCTCTCCCGGGTGCACTTCCTCCACTTAGGGCAGTCTTCGGCCAGGAACTCCTAGGTGTCAGTGGTGATGTCGCACTTTACCAGGATGGCTTTGAGGGTGTCCTTGTAACATTTCCACTGCCCACCTTTGGCTCGTTTGCCATGAAGGAGTTCCGCATAAAGCATTTGGTTAGGGAGTCTCGTGTCTGGCATGCGAACCATGTGACCTGCCCAGCGAAGCTGATCGAGTGCGGTCAGTGCTTCAATGCTGGGGATGTTAGCCTGGACGAGGACACTGATGTTGGTGTGCCTGTCCTCCCAGGAGATTTGCAGGATCTTGTGGAGACATCGTTGGTGGTATTTCTCCAGCGATCTGAGGTGTCTTCTGTACATCGTCTGTGCCTCTGATCCATACAGGAGGGTGGGTATTACTACAGCCCTGTAGATCATGAACTTGGTGGTAGATTTGAGGGCCTGGTCTTCGAACACTCTTTTCCTCAGGCGGCGAAGGCTGCACTGGCGCACTGGAGGCGGTGTTGAATCGCCACATCAATGTCTGCTTTTGTTGACAAATTCAGAAGAGAGTTGGAGCGATGACGCAGCATCCACCACTGCTGGAACAGGTAGCATTTCAGTGCTGTGTGGGTGGCAAGAGAGGATTTGGTGGCAACGTTATCAGGGAGGGATAGGCATGAGTTCTGAGATGGTTACAGAGTTGGAGGGGGATATAATTACTTTATAAAAAGTGCTGGCAAGGGGACTTCTCTCACAGCAAAAAGGATACATCATCAATGCACCATAGACCTGTGATAGACTTGCTCTGCTCATGCCTGGCCTGTAGTACGTGAGTGCATTCAGGACGTGATCCTTTTCCACTCTAGTTGGAGAACCTCAACAAGGAGAGGCCACCGATGAACCAATGCTGTAAAGTTCAAATAAACTTGAGATCGTTCCATTATACAGATCAGCTCTTGGTCATCCCATCTCACTCAAGGCAGTTTCTTATTTCTCTAAACTTAATTTCTCAACACAAAACTTCCCACTGAAAACAATGAATAAAAAATCTTGAAGTATGTGGTTGGGTAAGAGTTAAATTCATATCCCTGTTGATGCTGTTATATTCTTCCAATGCGGCTGGCATGTGTTATGCACTAAATCTCTGCATCAGTAAGCACAATCAGGTGAGCCAAATGGATAAAATTCTGTCCCAAAGAAACACTTACACTATATGTTATAAGACATTCATTGTGGTGCATTTCTCATTTTAATGGAGACCAATGAATGGATTTACAACGTCTATGCTCTAATCGGATGGAGCTTTCATTGATTTGAAAATTTCTGTCAGTTAAAAGCCTTTAGACCACAGTTTCTGGTGTTATCTTTTAGGCTGTTCCCATTACTGACAGCCAAAACATAAATGTAATATTTATCAACGTATTTTTAACATGGGTAACCCATGGGTTACAATGGTAGAATGCTCCAGTTAGATTTCTGAACTCTATTCCCTCAATAGATGAGTTTCAATACACCTTGTTGGGCTCCTTAAAATGATCACTTCACAACAGCAGAAAGATGCACTCGACTGATCTTTGTCCCTTGTTAGCTGTATGAGCTTGTGGCCCCGCATTCTCTGGTTGACCTTTAGCACAGTGTTTGGAGGAAGAATCTGAAGTGGCAACACGGGATCTAAAGACTGGGATAAATGAAAATCCACACTGATTTCAAAAAATATCCCTTGCACTCAGTACCTGTAAAGGTGGGGTAAAATAGCTGATACTGGCAAAAATAGTTGGGGAGAGAAGGAGAAACAAAAATTGTGAGATGTGTGTGAAGTTCTTGCAGAGCAAAAGATGTTAAATCTAATTTCTATTCAATGTTTTTTTTTTAAAGTGCCACATTAATAAATATTTTTAATAGATGCTGCTTGTTTTTAGTTCCTCTGTTGAACTGTTCTGAAGTGAGGCAAGTCTATTACCTCATCCCAAGTAACACCACGGGTGTAGGAGGAACTGTAATGCAGGTAGAATTTTCCTACAATCAACTTTCAATCAGAAAAGACTAGAATGACCTTTTCAAGATGACCGTTTATTTCCTGAAAATTGCAGCTTGCAGGATGTGGGGCAGTTGTATTTTTTTTAATAGCTACATCATGTGCAATAGCAAGGAAAAAATATTGTAGAAGAGTAATGTAAAAGCAACAAAACTATACCATCATTGGGGGCGAAATTCGGTACCGCTCCATTTGGGGCGGTAACTTTACACTTTCAAAAAATTTAGCGCCCGGCGAGATGCCTTGTGAAATTCGGCGTTTACACCCCAGGTGTGAAGGAGGTGTAAATAAGGCGCTAATGGCCTCAGCTGGGTACTCCAGGGGCGCTCTTCACAGCCACATAACCAATTTCGGCTGAGATCCATTCAGCAATCAGCCTTCAATCCTTGACTCCAACTCGATCTGGCTCTTTTGAACCTGCTGCTTATTTTCAGCATTGCTGTACTTGAGTCAGTGGACCTGAGGAGTATTCCAAAATGGTTGCTGTGAATCCCGCTTCAAGGGAGAGGGCCGGCCACACGATTTAACGATGTGGCTCTTGAGGCATTGGTAGAGGCACTGCAGACAAGGAGGGAGTCGCTGTTCCCTGCATCGGGAAGGAGGCCATCTCTGCAGGTTTTCAGGGCCATGTGGCAAAAGTCCACCCAGGAGGTGTTGGCCAGCACTGTGGTGCAGAGAAGCCTCACCCAGTGCAGGAAAAAATTCAACGACCTATGTCGGATGGTGAAGGTGAGTACAAACTTCCACACCTCTTACATACCAGCCTCTCAACCTCTGTCTGTGTACACTGTGCAAACCACCACTCAACCACCAAACAGCTGCAGATACTCACACTCACATCCTCATCTCATGCATTGCCTATATTCACAGCTATTCAACCATGGCAGGCATATCTTCCACATACATAGCTGGACTCTTACTCTCACAAGTTCCTTTTTTTTTGCAGGCCAAGGTGGCACATAACAGGAGGGAGCAGCAGCGGACTGGAGGAGGAGAACTTGAACTGTGCGAGCTGAGTGACCTTGAGGAGCGAATGCTGCGGCTTATTGGCCCGCAGGTGGGGGATGCCATGGCCAGCGGAAACGTCGACCCCGCTGGGGGCAGCAACCGTATCCTTATCCCCTCTCCTTTTCTCATCCCATTTCCTCATCACACCAGACAGCTTTATCACTTTCCAGCTCCTACATAAGAACATAAGAAATAGGAGCAGGAGTAGGCCATACGGCCCCTCGAGCCTGCTCCACCATTTAATACGATCATGACTGATCTGATCATGGACTCGGCTCCACTTCCCCGCCCGCTCCCCATAACCCCTTATCCCCTTATTATTTAAGAAACTGTCTATTTCTGTCTTAAATTTATTCAATGTCCCAGCTTCCACAGCTCTCTGAGACAGCGAATTCCACAGATTAACAACCCTCAGAGAAGAAATTTCTCCTTATCTCAGTTTTAAATGGGTGGCCCCTTATTCTGAGATCGTGCCCTCTAGTTCTAGTCTCCCTCATCAGTGGAAACATCCTCTCTGCATCAACCTTGTCAAGCCCCCTCATAATCTAATACGTTTCAATAAGATCACCTCTCATTCTTCTGAATTCCAATGAGTAGAGGCCCAACCTACTCAACCTTTCTGTTAGGTATGTAAACCTGTAATTACCATGTCTAACCACCAAAGGGCTTATCCCCTGGAGTCCCAAGGGATCCCACAATCTCTTGGGAGCACAGGTATTTAAGGAGGCCTCACAAGCTGGAGAGGCACTCTCAGATCTGCAATAAAGGACTCCGGTCACACTTACTTTGAGCTTGCAGTACCTAGTCTGACTCTTTATTCAAGACATAACAACTGGCAACGAGATACAGATGACGAACCCCAACGCAATAATACAGAGAACTATGGGCATCCTGGAGAATTTTCAGAGGGAGATGATTGGGAAACCTTCGTGGAGCGACTTGACCAATACTTCGTGGCCAACAAGCTGGAAGGAGAAGTGAACGCTGCCAAACGAAGGGCGATCCGCCACCGTTTGCGGGACATCAATGTATGGCCTCATGAAAAACCTGCTCGCTCCAGCGAAACCCACAGATAAGTCATACGATGAGTTGTGAACACTGGTCCGGGAGCATTTAAACCCGAAGGAAAGCATTCTGATGGCAAAGTATCTGTTCTACACGTACAAGAGGTTTGAAGGCCAGGAGGTGGCGAGCTACGTCGCCGAGCTAAGGCGCCTTGCAGGACATTGCGAATTTGAAAGACACTTGGAGCATATGCTCAGGGACTTCTTTGTACTTGACATAGGCCATGAAGTAATACTTCGCAAACTTTTGACTGTAGAGACCCCAACCTTGAGTAAAGCCATAGCAATAGCCCAGGCGTTTACCTCCACCAGTGACAATACCAAACAAATTTCTGAGCACACGAGTGCTGCTGCAAATACTGTGAACAAAGTAAAGTTGTTTTCGAATCGAAATGTACATGGCAGGACTTACACACCTGCAGCTGCATATCTGCAGATGACTCCGAGACCGCCATCAAGGGTGGTGAATACAAGGCCATTGACACTTTGTTGACGCTGTGGGGCTGATCATCGATTCCATTCATGCCACTTCAAAGGATACATTTGCAAGGGCTGTGGAACAATGGGACATCGCTAACGCATGTGCAGGCGAGCTGCAAACTCTGCTAATCCTGCAACCCACCATGTAGCAGAGGAGGACAGATCCACAGTGGGTCATGACGAACCAGAGCCTCAGACCGAGGAGGCAGAGGTTTATGGGGTGCACATATTTACCACAAAGTGTCCCCCGATAATGCTGAAGGTTGAATTAAATGGGCTTCCAGTGTCCATGGAGCTGGACACGGGCACAAGCCAGACCATAATGAGCAAAAAGACATCTGATAAGTTGTGGTGCGACAAAGCTTCAAGGCCAGTCCTGACTCCATTTCGTACCAAAGTCAGAACGTGCACAAAGGAACTAATTCCCGTAATTGGCAGTGCTACCGTAAAGGTCTCCTACGATGGAACAGTGCACGATTTACCACTCTGGGTGGTACCGGGCGATGGCCCCATGCTGTTTGGTAGGAGCTGGCTGGGAAAGATACGCTGGCACTGGGACGACATCTGAGCGCTTCCATCCGTCGACGACACTTCATGTGCCCAGGTCCTAAGCAAGTTCCCCTCGCTGTTCGAACCAGGCATCGGGAAATTCCAAGGAGCAAAAGTGCAGATCCATTTGATTCCAGGGGCATGACCCATCTATCACAAGGCGAGAGCGGTACCTTACATGATGAGAGAGAGGATGGAGATCGAGCTGGACAGGCTGCAACGAGAGGGCATCATTTCGCCGATCGAATTCAGTGAGTGGGCCAGTCCAATTGTTCAAGTCCTCAAGGGAGATGGCACCATCAGAATCTGTGGTGATTATAAAGTAACTATCAATCGTTTCTCGCTGCAGGATCAATATCCGCTACCAAAGGCAGACAACCTATTTGCGACGTTGGCAGGAGGGAAAACGCTCACGAAGCTGGACTTGACCTCGGCCTACATGACTCAGGAGCTGGAGGAATCTTCGAAAGGTCTCACTTGCATCAACACGCACAAAGGTCTTTTCGTTTACAACAGATGCCCATTTGGGATTCGATCGGCCGCGGCGATATTCCAGAGGAACATGGAAAGCTTGTTGAAGTCGGTCCCGCGTACTGTGGTCTTCCAGGATGACATCTTGGTTACAGGTCGGGACACCATCGAGCACCTGCAGAACCTGGAGGAGGTTCTAGCCAGCTTAATCGTGTGGGGCTCAGGTTAAAATGCTCGACGTGCATTTTCCGGGCGCCTGAAGTGGAGTTCCTGGGGAGAAGAATCGCGGCGGACGGCATCAGGCCCACCGATTCGAAGACGGAGGCAATCAAGAACGCACAGAGACCACACAACGTGACGGAGCTGCGGTCGTTTCTCGGACTCCTGAACTATTTTGGTAACTTCTTACCGGGTCTTAGCACATTGTTAGAACCCCTGCACTCTTTACTGCATAAAGGAGATGAATGGGTATGGGGTAAAAGCCAAGAAAATGCCTTTGAGAAAGCTCGGAAGCTGTTATGTTCAAACAAATTGCTTGTGTTGTATGATCCATGTAAGCGTTTGGTACTAGCATGTGATGCGTCGTCGTACGGGGTCAGGTGTGTATTGCAACAAGCTAATGAATTTGGGAAATTGCAACTAGTTGCTTATGCATCCAGAAGTCCGTTTAAAGCCAAGAGGGCCTACAGTATGATCGAAGAAGAAGCGTTAGCGTGTGTTTACGGGGTAAAGAAAATGCACCAATATCTCAAATTTGAATTGGAAACTGACCATAAGCCGCTTATATCCCTCTTTTCTGAAAATAAGGGGATAAATACGAATGCATCGGCTCGCATCCAGAGATGGGCGCTCATGTTGTCCGCACACAACTACGCCATCCGTCACAGGCCAGGCACAGAAAACTGTGCCGATGCTCTCAGTAGGCTGCCATTGTCCACCACCGAGGTGGCGATGGCACAGCCGGCAGATTTAGTTATGATAATGGAAGCATTTGAGAGTGAGCAATCACCTGTTACCGCCCGACAGATTAGAACCTGGACAAGCCAGGACCTCTTTCTGTCCCTAGTAAAAAAACTGTGTGCTCCACGGGAGTTGGTCTAGCGTCCTGTTAGAGATGCAGGAAGAAATAAAGCCATACCAGCGGCGCAAAGATGAAATGTCTATACAGGCAGACTGCCTCCTATGGGGCAATTGGGTAGTTGTGCCAAAAAAGGGCAGGGACACTTTCATTAGTGATCTCCACAGTACCCACCTTGGCATTGTAATGATGAAAGCGATAGCCAGATCCCACGTGTGGTGGCCCGGTATCGATGCAGATTTAGAGTCCTGTGTGCACAAATGTAATACATGTTCCCAGTTAAGCAATGCACCCAGGGAGACGCCACTAAGTTTATGGTCTTGGCCCTCCAAACCGTGGTCTAGGGTTCATGTCGACTATGCCGGCCCATTCTTGAGAAGAATGTTTTTAGTAGATGCGTACTCCAAATGGATTGAATATGTGATAATGTTGGCAAGCACGTCCGCTGCCACCATTGAAAGCCTACGGGCCATGTTCGCCACGCACGGCCTGCCTGATGTCCTTGTATGTGACAATGGGCCGTGTTTTACCAGTGCCGAATTCAAGGAATTCATGACCCGCAGTGGGGTCAAACATGTCACATCTGCCCCATTTAAGCCAGCGTCCAATGGTCAGGCAGAACGAACAGTTCAAACAATCAAGCAGAGCTTGAAGAGGATAACTGAAGGCTCACTGTAGACTCGCTTATCCCGAGTCCTGCTTAGTTACCGCACAAGACTCCACTCGCTCACCGGGGTCCCTCCCGCTGAACTGCTCATGAAAAGGGCACTTAAGACAAGACTCTCGTTTGTCCACCCTGATCTACACGAATAGGTAGAGAGCAGGCGGCTTCAACAGAATACATATCATGATCGCGCAATTGTGTCACCCGAAATTGAAATAAATGATCCTGTATTTGTGTTGAACTATGGACAAGGTCCCAAGTGGATTGCCAGCACTGTTTTGGCCAAAGAGGGGAGTAGGGTGTTTGTAGTCAAACTCGCAATTGGACTCATTTGCAGAAAGCACTTGGACCAAACCAAACTCAGAATTACGGACTATCCAGAGCAACCCACAATAGACTCTACCTTTTTTGACCCTCCAACACAACACACACAAGTGGCAATCGACCCAGCGGTTGACCACAAAGCAGAACCCAACACCTGAGCAGCCCAGCAAGACTCACCACCCCCAGCAGTCCAGCAAGGCCAGCTGTGCAGCAGCCCAGTGAAGGCCCAACAAATGACTCACCAAAACCAGCATTTGCACCGAGATGATCAACCAGGGAAAGAAAGGTCCCAGATCGACTCACCTTGTAAATAGCTACACTATTGACTTTGGCGGGGGGGGGGGCGGTGGGGAGTGGTGTTATGTATGTAAACCTGTAATTACCATGTCTAACCACCAGAGGGCTTATACCCTGGAGTCCCAAGGGATCCCACAATCCCTTGGGAGCACCTGTATATAAGGAGGCATCACAGGCTGGAGAGGCACTCTGAGATCTGCAATAAAGGACTACAGTCACACTTACTTTGAACTTGCAGTACCTAATCTGACTCTTTATTCAAGATATAACATTTTCCTCATAAGTCAACACCCCATCTCTGAAATCAACCAAGCTCCTGATACTGTCTGCAGTCCTTTCTGTATTCCTGACCCACTGCCCTCACCTTAACGCAAGTCTTGTGCCATTTATGCTTTCAGATAACCAGGCGTCAGCTGTGGTGCCTGTACCTGAGCGCCAGCCCCCACCCCAAGAGATTCTACAGGGAGAGGAGGAGGAGGAGCCGAGAACTGTGTCATTGCATCTCTCACCTGCAGGTACCAGCTCAGATGCTGGCACAATGCATTCCTTCGAAGTTAGCTTAGTAGAGGGGTCTGCACGCACGATGCACCAAGGCCAAGGGGAAAGGGAATCTCGGGAGCCATCTCCCCGGAGGGCGTGTTCGTGCGTGGGTTCTGCTATGCAGGACTCAATTGAGGACCTCAGTGGGAGGCATTCACAAAAAGGTGATGGCCATGCACTCTGACATCATAGATGGCACGGGTGCCTGAGAACCTGTCGGCAGTGGTAAGGAGTGTGGAGGAGTCCGCCTCCAGCATTGCATAGAGCTCTGCGCACATCATGGAGCCCATCATTGCCAGTCTGGTGGTGGACTCCTAGCGAGACCATGGGGACCCAGACCTCACGACGCATGTTGTGGGTGATGTGGCAGCTTCCATTGCAACACAACGTCTTAGTGCTGTAACGCAGAAAATTGATGGGGGCATGGAAGCTCAGACTGCTCTCATGCAGTCTCAGCTTGATGGCACACGTGATCTTAGTGCTGTTATGCTATCAATGGCTGCTGGCATTGAGTCTCAGAATGCTCTCATGCAGTCTTAGCTGGATGGCCACGCGAGCTATTACTGCTGACATCGCCGCTGGGTCCACCAAAATCTATCGGGGATCTCACGGTGTCGCAGCAGGCCACCAAGCTGTGCTCCGGCAGATTGGTGGGGGTGCTGAGATGCTGCCCCGAGGGAGTGGCACTGGGTCAGTGAAGCAGGAACCTGCTGTCTCTCAGGTGACAACATTCCTGAGCCCACCACTGCCACTCTGCCATTGCACTTGTCGCTGCCTGTCACCCAGCCAGCCCAGACTGCCGCCGCCCAGCCTGAGGTGGTGCAGTCTACAGCCGGGCCTTCTCGGCCCAGAGCTGGTCGAGGGCATCCTGCAAGGTCATCTGTAGTCTCTGGCCCTGACACACAGCAGCCTTCCACCAGCCCTGTTGCAGCCACAGGGGACACACTGTGGAGGGGCTCTAGAATAGTTAAATCAAAGAGGGGATATAAGGAAATGCACAAGGGTGATTATTAAACAAGTTATGAAATACATTGGTGTGACATAAATTTTGATGCGAATGTTTCATCTTTGCTGTTGTCTCTTATTTCAGTTTTGGGGCTTTGGTATGGAAGGGATAATTGATGTGGCAATGGGGACGTCCAGAGGAAGTGGATGGAAATCACGGGAGGATGAGATGGTTGCGGACCGTCCTTGCAGACTCGTGATTAACTAGTCACTTGTGTGGCTGCTCCTCCTCCTGAGGTGGTGTGGCTATGCCTGATGGCAATGGCTGCGCCCTCGTAATAGCGAGGTTCTGCAACATGCAGCAGATGACAACGAAAAGGGACACCCGCTCAGCCAAGTACTGGAGGACTCCTCCTGAGTGGTCAAGGCAGCGAAACCGTTGCTTCAGCACTCCGATGGTCTGCTCAATGATGTTCCTGGTGGCGGGATGGCTCTCATTGTATGGGTGCTGGGCAGGAGTGTTGGGGTTGTGGAGGGGAGTCATGAGCCAGGTGGAGAGCGGATAACCCTGGTCTCCGACCAGCCAGCCGCGAGCTTCATTTGGTGGCTGGAACAGAGCTGACACACCGGTCTGGTGCAGGATGGAGTAATCATAGCTGCTGCCAGGATAGCGGGCATTGATGATGAGGATTCGCTTTGTGTGGTCGCATACCAACTTCACATTCAGTGAGTGGAAGCCTTTGCGGTTACGGAAGACCTCAGGATTATGATGTGGTGCCCACAAGTGATGTGGGTGCAGTCAATGGCGCCCTGCACCATGGGGAAGCCTGCTTTTCTGACGAAGCCACATGCACACTCCAGCTGCTTCTCTCTGGTCATGGGGAAGGAAATGTAATCCCTCCTCCTTCTGTACAGAGCATCTATGACCTCGTGGATGGAGCAAACTGGGAGATGTTAGTGATGCCTCCTGTTGCTCCCTGGAAGGATCCATTGGCGTAGAAATTGAGTGTATTAGTGACCTTGAAATGAAAGTTGTTGAAATCTGTCCACCAGCCTCTCTGCCTATGTGTTTGCAAAGAGTAATGACCGGCAAAAATTGTTTTTCAGGATGGCGCCTTTAAATAGCGCTCCTCCAGCCGACTCCCAACTCCAACTCGAGAGCTGAAGCAGTCGTCGGCACCACCAGGCGGTATGAGAGTACGCGGCTGAATTTCACTTCCAGGGTGGTAACGGGGCGCAGCTGCGCAGGGTGCTTCCGGCAGGAGCGAGTCGCTATCTCTTAGCGTCTCCGCAAACCCCCGCTCAATTCCATGGGGGAGGGGGCCTGTTCTCGCCACGCCCAGGTGAAAGCCATTTGCACCCCGTTTACACCTCCCAGAGGTGCTAACAGTAGGCGCACAAGAGTCCAATTTTGGCCCCCATGTTTACTAATCCTCCCTTGAGTGTTGCTAATCCCACCCAAAACTGGTCCGATTTTAGAATTTAAGCAGTCTCTTTTCTATGTGAAACTATATCAATATCACATGGATTTAAAAAAATGATTGCAACATCCAATATATACAGCAGGCCTTTAACAAAATCTGCATTTGTCATCTGTGAACTGCAGCTTTAGTAAATTGGAATGTATTGATCTGGATAGTATCCAAAGAAGATTATTCTTGAAGCCTTGTACGAACATCAATGTGGCCCTTGAGTACAAACCTGCTCCATTTTTAATTAAAGGTCGACACCTAAACTCCTTTAATCTCCGATTGTGCTAGGTGAACTGCCGATCAACTCGGATGTGAACAGGCATCAGGGTGACCGAAGACAGCAAAAACGTATTTTAATAACTGGGAAAATGTAAATTTGAAAATGTTGAGAGTTTACAGTGCGTATTTAGAGTTGATGGTCTTGTATTGATTTTAGACAAGGGATGACGCTCACTCTTTAAGCATTTTGATCGAATATTCTCATAACGCACACTCCGAAGGAAACTTTTTGTTCCAGTTTTTTCATCTCTTTGTATCCAGTCTAACATGTGAAGTGAATACTTTTCAGGTTCACTTGTTAACTGTGTCCCGCTCCCCCATCACCCCTGTGCTCGTTGACCAACATTGGCTTCCGGTTAAGCAACGCCTTAATTTCATAATTCTCATCCTTATTTTCAAATCCCTCCATGACCTCGCCCCTCCCTATCTCTATAATCTCCTCCAGCCCCACAACCCTCCGCCACCCCCCCGAGATGTCTGCATTCCTCTAATTCTGCCCTCCTGACCATCCGATTGTAATCGCTCAACCATTGGTGGCTAGGCCCCAAGCTCTGGAACTTCCTGCCTAAACCTCTCCGCCTCTTGGTCTCTCTTTCCTCCTTCAAGACGCTCCTTAAAACCTACCTCTTTGACCAAGCTTTTGGTCACCTGCGCTAATTTCAACTTGATATGTCCTTACTATACAGTATAAATGCACACGAGGCCCATACTTGAGAGAAGGTTACTCTGTGACCAGTTACCTTTGTTACTGTCATGTATCTCTCGTTACCGTATATAACTGTATCTTACCATGCTATACATGACTGTAACCGGATATATGACCTGTAACAATAAGCATACCTTACCACCAGGGGTGCACTTGCAGGAGACACTCCATACCTATCCCACAGAGGTATATAAAGGGAGGTCTCAGGCAAGTGCAGCACTGGAGAGCTGTGAATTAAAGGTGCAGGTCCTGAGTGACCTTGACTTCAGCATGTGTCTCGTGTAAGTCAGTACATCAGAGTCAGGACTTAACAGTGGCGACGAGTTACGGGATCACAGAATCGACAGAATGGCTACTAACAGCTCAGATGAGAAATACAATGCTGGAGACAATTGGGATGACTTTATAGAACGGCTCCAGCAACGATAACGGCGACGATAAGGCAGACAAGAGAAGAGCCCATCTCTTGACCAGCTGTGGCTCGAAAACATACGCTTTAATGAAAGACCTGCTGGCACCCGAGAAACCAGCAAGCAAGTCGTTTTAGGAGTTGAGCACACTGCAAATGGCCAGACACAGGTTCTACAACTACAGACGCCGTGTGGGCCAAAGCATACCCGACTTCGTGGCGGAACTTCGGAGGTTGGCTAGTTTATGTGAGTTCCCCGATGAACTAAGGAGAGAAGTACTGAGAGACTTTTTTATTGAAGGAATAGGCCACGCAGGCATATTCCAAAAGCTTATAGAGACTAAGAACTTGACTCTAGAGGCAGCAGCACTGGTCGCACAGACGTTCTTGGCAGGCGAAGAAGAAACGAGGCTGATCTATACTTTGGGTACGACAACCAACGAGGCATCGGAACAAGGGGTTCACATTGTGAAACAAACCGCTACCCCCACACACAGACAAAGGCAGGAGAGCAGGCCTTCAACAGCAGACAGTGGCGCCAGAAGCCATCAAAATCAAGGACCACATGAATGGACGTTCACACCTCATCAACCCGCAATGCGAGCAATCAACAACAAATTGAGAGAAGCTCAAGGGAGATCAGCCAGACGCAGCTTATCCTTCAGAAACAATGGAAACGGTCTGTGTTGGAGATGTGGGGGAAGGCACTCAACCAGGATTTGTCGATTTCAGCATGCCATTTTGCAGAAACTGCAACTACACAGGGCATCTGACTCGCATGTGCAGAAAAACAGCAGCTCGACTGGTATACGAATCAGAAGGGTCGGAAAGTAGACCAGAAGACGGTTGGAACAGTGCACGGGACGCTGAGGTACAGCGGGTTAACATGATCAACATCCGCTGTTCTTACACCAAGACGCCTCCAATTATGATGAGGGTTCTACTCAACGGGATACCCGTCAACATGGAACTGGACACGGGGGCCAGTCAATCCCTCATGAGCGTTCAACAATTTGAACAGCTGCGGCCGCACAAAAGCAACAGACCAAAACTCACAAAGATCGACACCAAACTAAGGACCTATACTAAAGAAATCGTCCCAGTCCTTGGCAGCGCCATGCTCTCGGTCACACACAAAGGGATGGTGAACCGACTTTCCCTGTGGATTGTCCCCGGGGATCTCCCAGCCCTGTTGGGGAGAAGCTGGCGAGCAGAACTTAATTGGAAATGGGATGATGTTCACGCCATGTCGTCAGAGGAACAGACCTCCTGCTCAACAGTTCTAAACCGTTTTGAACATCTCTTTCAGCTAGGTGTGGGCACCTTCAAAGGGGCTAAAGTTAGAATCTACATCACACAGAATGCCAGACCGGTCCATCACAAGGCTAGAGCTGTGCCTTATGTGATGAGGGAAAAGATTGAAAACGAACTGGACCGGCTTCTGTGGGAAGGCATAATTTTTCCCGTGGAATTCAGTGACTGGGCAAGCCCCATCGTCCCTGTCGTAAAGCCTGATGGATCCATGCGAATCTGTGGGGATTACAAGTCTACCATAAAAACAGAGTCTCCCTACAGGACCAATACCCGCTGCCCAGAGCGGAGGACCTATTTGCCACGTTGGCTGGAGAAAAACTTTTCTCGAAACTTGACCTCACATCTGCGTATATGATGCAAGAACTGACCGAAGAGTCTAAGCTACTCACCACCATCAACACACATCGAGGCCTTTTTGTGTACAATCGATGCCCATTCGGCATCAGGTCGGCAGCTGCTATATTTCAGCGCAACATGGAGAGTCTGCTCAAGTCCATCCCGGGGATGGTTGTGTTTCAAGATGACATACTCATCACGGACAGGGACACCGACTCTCATCTCCGCAATCTTGAGGAAGTACTAAGTCGATTGGATCGGGTAGGCCTAAGAGTTAAGAAATCCAAATGTCTGTTTCTCGCGCCTGAGGTTGAACTTTTGGGCAGAAGGATTGCCGCTGATGGAATCCGCCCAACCGAATCCAAAACCGAAGCGATTCGCCTGGCACCCAGGCCCCGGAATGTCTCGGAACTGCGCGCCTTTCTCGGGCTACTCAATTACTTTGGGAACTTTATGCAGAACTTGAGCATGCTGCTGGAGCCTCTCCACATGCTACTCAGAAAGGGGTGTGATTGGTTTTGGGGGGACGCCCAAGAACGCGCCTTCAATAAGGCACGCAACCTTCTATGTTCCAAGAGTGTTTTAGCCTTTTTTGACCCAGATAAAAAGTTAGTCCTTACGTGTGATGTGTCAGCGTACGGGGTCGGTTGCGTTTTACAGCATGTCAATGATGCGGGTAAATTGCAGTCAGTTGCTTATGCCTCCAGGTCACTTTCGCGGGCGGAGCATGGGTACGGTATGGTTGAGAAGGAGGCGCTCGCGTGCGTGTACGGTGTCAAAAAGATGCACCAATAGCTTTTCGGGGCCAAGTTTGCGTTAGAAACCGACCATAAACCCCTCATGTCCCTACTATCCGAGTGCAAGGCAATCAACGCCAATGCCTCGGCGCGCATTCAGTGGTGGGCACTCATGCTGGCGGCTTACGACTACACGATAAGGCACAGACCAGGCACAGACAACTGTGCCGACGCGCTTAGCAGGCTACCCCTGGCGACCACAGAAGGGTCCGACGAACAGGACTGAGAGATGGTCATGGCAATCAATGCCTTTGAATCCACAAGTTCACCCATGTGTTTTAACCGGTGACTGGGCAGAGGCTCGTGATGCCTGTCCCGAGGAGATCAAACCTTTCCATAGGCGCATGCATGAGCTCTCACTACAGGCAGACTACCTGATGTGGGGCAGCCGAATAGTTATGCCCTTACGAGGCAGGGAGGCGTTTGTCCAGGAGCTCCAACGCGAGCACCCGGGGATCGTCCTTATGAAGGCCATAGCCAGATCTCATGTATGGTGGTCTGGCATTGATGTGGACTTGGAGCTCTGCGTCCGGCGGTGCACCATTTGTGCCCAACTCAGTAATGCCCCCAGGGAGGCCCCCCTAACCCCCTGGCCCTGGCCCACTAAACCATTGTCGCGGGTGCATGTAGACTATGCGGGCCCATTCATGGGCAAAAATGTTCCTCGTAGTCGTTGATGCATTTTCAAAATGGATCTAGTGCACCATTTTAAACTCGAGCACCACCTCCACCACTGTGGAGAGCCTTAGAACCATGTTTGCAACGCATGGCATTCCTGACATATTGGTCAGTGATAATGGTCCGTGCTTCACCAGCGCAGAATTTCACGATTTTATAGTTGACCACGGCATAAATCATGTTAAGACGGCACCTTTCAAGCCGGCCTCCAATGGCAGTGCAGATCATTAAACAAGGCATGCTCAGAATCCAAGGTCCCATGCTGCAGACCGCCTGTCGCGACTGCTGCTGGCATACAGATCTCGTCCGCATTCGTTGACTGGGGTTCCCCCCGCGCAACTATTGATGAAACGAACCTTAATGACCAGGCTTTTGTTAATCCTCCCTGACACGCATGCAATTGTTGAGGCTAAGCGACAAAAGCCAACTGAGTACCATGACCGAAATTCGAGGGGCAGGTGGAATGAGATAGGGGACAGAGTGTTTGTGCTAAACTATGGCAGGGGTCCCAAATGGCTTGCAGGGACAGTAACAGACAAAGAGGGAAACAGGCTCCTGGTTGTACAAATGGACAATGGGCAAACCTGCCGGAGGCATGTAGACCAAGTAAAAAGTAGATTACAATGTGGAACTCACACCACACCTGGTGGACAGACAGGTGGAACAACCTGAGGAAAGGGCAGTCTCAACAGACAGCCCAGGCGAGATACCAGCAATCACACCGAACGAAACAGACAGCCCAGGCGAGATACCAGCAATCACACCGAACGAAACAGGCACCAAGGCAAACAACTGAACCACAACTAAGACGCTCCACGCGAGAGCGCAGACCACCTGAGAGACTGAATCTATAAAAGCAATAAGACCTTGGGGGAGGGTGCTGTCATGTATCTTACATTACTGTATATAACTGTATCTTACCATGCTATAACTGGATATGACCTGTAACAATATGCATACCTTACCACCAGGGGTGCACTTGCAGGAGTCACTCCATACCTGTCCCACTGAGGTATATAAAGGGAGGTCTCAGGCAAGTGCAGCACTGGAGAGCTGTGAATGAAAGGTGCAGATCCTGAGTGGCCTTGACTTCAGCATGTGTCTCGTGTAAGTCAGTACATCAGAGTCAGGACTTAACAATTACCAAGACCTCAAGTGATGAAGGTGGGTGGAATTTCCCCTTTTATACCTGAAAGTCCAGGTTAGGAGTGTCTCCTACAAGTTCGCCCCTTGTGGTTAATGTTCGTAAGGTGTACAACTTAGGTCAGCTTATACATGGGTTACAATGATAGTTGAATACATGACACTACTTGTGTGGCTTGGTGTTAAATTTTTAGCGCATAGTATTCCTGTGAAGCACTTTGGGACGTTTCACTATATTAAAGGCGTTCTATAAATACAAGTTGTTGTTGCCACTGGATAAAGGCCTAGCTGTGTCAAGCCCGTGTGGTGGCTGATGTGCAACGGTCGCCACACGTTAAAAAAAATCCACGCACAGGCATCTTCCACTCCTGGAGTTCAGGACTGGAATATCGGATCCTCCATTGAAACATCTATGAACTCATCCCTTTTGGTGTGGAAGCAAGTCATCCTCGTTCGAGGGACCGCCTATGATGATGTTGTTGCATTTAATTCAGTGTGTAATTAAAAGTGCAATCACCAGGATTAATGATTGGACCTTGCACCTCTGATGACTTGGACAACATTTCTCATTCAACCAGTGCCTTCAAAAAACAGATTAATTGATCATCTTACAGTTGGTTGAAGAATGTTACCAGTACAGAAATGGCTCCTACATTTGCTACATAACAATAGTCTATGCACTTCAAGAAGTAATTCATTTTGTCAAATGCTTAAGAGATATTTTTCTGTCAAAGATATGATGTGCCAGAATTTACTGTAAAAATTAAAATAGTGAGATTAACAGTTATTTCCTCTTAGGCAGTCCCTTGGAGTTGAGGATAACATGCTTCTGTTATATACGTGGACTTTATTTACTCTGGACAGCCACCAGAGGGCTCATCCCCTGGAGTCCCAAGGGATTCCATAATCCCTTGGGAGCACAGGCATTTAAGGAGGCTACACAGGTTGGAGAGGCATTCTGGAGACCTGCAATAAAAGACGAGGATCACACTTTATTTTGAACATAGTGTTCAGTCAGACTCTTTCTCCATACACAACAACTGGTGATGAGATACAGATAGCGAACCTAAAGATGCAGAGAACAGTGGGCATCCTGGAGAAATTTTCGGAGGGAGATGATTGGGAAACATTTGTGGAGCAACTCGATCAATACTTCGTGGCCAACGAGCTAGATGGGGAAGAGAACGCTGCCAAATGAAGTACGATCCTCCTCACCGTCTGTGGGGCACCAACGTATGGCCTTATGAAGAATCTGCTCACTCCAGCGAAACCCACGGAGAAATCGTACGATGATTTGTGCACACTGGTCCGAGAGCATTTGAATTTGAAGGAAAGCGTTCTGATGGCGAGGTACCGGTTCTACACCTACAAAAGGTCTGAAGGACAGGATGTGGCGAGTTATGTCGCCGAGCTAAGACACCTTGCAGGACATTGTGAATTTGGAGCACATGCTCAGAAACTTTTTCGTACTTGGCATTGGCCACGAAACCATACTTCGCAAACTTTTGACTGTAGAGACCCCAACCTTGAGTAAGGCCAATAACGATAGCCCAGGCGTTCATTGCCACCAGTGACAATACGAAGCAAATCTCTCAGCACACAAATGCTGCTACAAGTACTGTTAACAAAGTGATGATGTTTTTGAATCGTAACATACAGGGCAGGTCACAAATACCTGCAGCTGCACGTCCGCAGATAACGGAGTCCACCATCAAGGGTGATGAATGCAAGGCCATTAACACCTTGTTGCCGCTGCGGGGGTGATCATCATTTCCATTCATGCCGATTCAAAGAGTATGTTTGCAAGGGCTGTGGAACAATGGGACATCTCCAACGAGTGTACAGGCGAGCTGCAAAACCTGTTAAATCTGCAAACCACCATGTTGCAGAGGAGGACAGATCCACGGAGGATCACGACGAATCAGAGCCTCAGACCGAGGAGGCAGAGGTACATGGGGTGCACACATTCACCGTGAATTGTTCCCCAATAATGCTGAATGTTAAACTAAATGGACTCCCAGTGTCAATGGAGCTGGGCACAGGTGTGAGCCAGTCCATCATGGGTGAAAAGACTTTTGAAATGTTGTGGTGCAACAAGGCCTCAAGGCCAGTCTTGACTCCAGTTCGCATGAAACTAAGAACTTACACAAACGCACTGATTCCTGTAATCGGCACTACTACCGTAAAGGTCTCGTACGATGGAGCGGTGCACAAGCTACCGCTCTGGGTGGTACCGGGCGATGGTCCCATGCTGCTCGGCAGGAGCTGGCTGGGAAAGATATGCTGGAACTGGGACGACGTCCGAGCGCTATCGCCCGCTGACGACACTTCGTGTGCCCAGGGCTGAAACAAATTTCCTTCGCTGTTCGAACCAGGCATCGGGAAATTCCAAGGAGCAAAAGTGCAGATCCACCTAATTCCGGGAGCGCGACCCATCCATCACAAGGTGAGAGCAGTATCGTACATGATGAGAGAAAGGGTAGAGATCGGGCTAGACCGGCTGCAAAGAGAGGGCATCATTTCACCGATCAAGTTCAGCGAGTGGGCCAGTCCTATTGTCCCAGTCCTCAAGGGAGACGGCACCGTCAGAATAAGTGGGGATTACAAAGTAACTATCAATCGTTTCCCCCTGCAGGACCAATACCCACTACCAAAGGCCGACGACTTCTTTGCAATGCTGGCGGGAGGAAAGGCGTTCACGAAGCTGGATCTGACTTCAGCCTACATGACGCAGGAACTGGAGAAATCATCGAAAGCCCTCACCTGCATCAACACGCACAAAGTTCTTTTTGTTTATAACAGATGCCCGTTTGGAATCTGATCAGCGGCGGCGATATTCCAGAGAAACATGGAAAGCTTACTGAAGTCGGTCCCACACACTGTGGTCTTCCAGGACGACATGTTGGTCACAGGTTGGAACACAGTCGAGCACCTGTAGAACCTGGAGGAGGTTCTTAGTCAACTCAACCGCGTGGGGCTCAGGTTAAAATGCTCGAAGTGCGTTTTCCGGGCGCCTGAAGTGGAATTCCTGGGAAGGAGAATTGCGGCGGACAGCATCAGGCCCACCAACGTGAAGACGGAGGCAATCGAGAACGCACCGAGACCACAGAACGTGACGGAGCTGCGGTCGTTTCTGGGACTCTTGAACTACTTTGGTAACTTCTTACCGGGTCTCAGCACACTGCTAGAACCACTACATGTCTTACTACGAAAAGGGGGCGAATGGGTTTGGGGCAAAAGCCAAGAAAATGCCTTTGTAAAAGCGAGAAAATTGTTAGGCTCAAACAAATTGCTTGTGTTGTATGATCCATGTAAGCATTTGGTACTAGCATGTGATGCATCGTCATATGGCGTCGGGTGTGTATTATAACAAGCTAATGATTTCGGGAAACTGCAACCGGTTGCTTATGCATCCAGAAGTCTGTCTAAGGCTGAGAGAGCCTACTGCATGATTGAGAAAGAAGCGTTAGCGTGTGTATGTGGGGTAAAGAAAATGCATCAATACCTGTTTGGGCTAAAATTCGAATTGAAAACTGATCCATTTATATCCATGTTTTCCGAGAGTATAGGATAAGTACTAACGCATCGGCCCACATCCAGAGATGGGTGCTCACGTTGTCCGCATACAACTACGCCATCCGCCATAGGCCAGGCACAGAAAACTGCGCCGATGCTCTCAGTAGGCTGCCATTGCCCACCACGGAGGTGGAAATGGCGCAGCCCGCAGATCTAGCCATGGTTATGGAAGCATTTGAGAGTGAGCAATCACCCGTCACTGCCCGGCAGATCAAAACCTGGGCAAGCCAGGACCCCTTATTATCTCTAGTCAAAAGCTATGTGTTTCACGGGAGCTGGTCCAGTGTCCCAGTGGAAATGCAGGAAGAGATAAAGCCATTCCAGCGGTGCAAAGATGAAATGTCTATACAGGCAGGCTGCCTTCTGTGGGGCAATCGATTAGAGGTCCCCAAGAAGAGTAGAGACATCTTCATCAATGACCTCCACAGTACCCACCCAGGCATCGTAATGATGAAAGCGATAGCCAGATCCAACGTGTGGTGACCCGGTATCGATGCGGATTTAGAGTCCTGCGTTCAAGGGGGAATTAGATATGGCCCTTACGGCTAAAGGGATCAAGGGGT
Source organism: Pristiophorus japonicus (assembly GCF_044704955.1). Lineage (NCBI taxonomy): Eukaryota > Metazoa > Chordata > Chondrichthyes > Pristiophoridae > Pristiophorus > Pristiophorus japonicus. The sequence goes on from NC_091979.1 coordinate 266,824,920, forward strand.
ATGGAGAGAAAGCAGGAAAGGGGTGCTGAGGTGAATGATCAGCCATGATCTTATTGAATGGTGGTGTAGGCTCTCCTGCACCTATTTTCTATGTTTCCACAGTTAAGCAATGTACCCAGGGAGGCGCCGCTAAGTTTATGGTCTTGGCCCTCCAAACCGTGGTCTAGGGTACATGTCGACTATGCAGGCCCGTTCTTGGGTAAAATGTTCCTTGTGGTTGTAGACGCGTACTCCAAGTGGATTGAATGTGAGATAATGTTGGCTAGCACATCCGCTGCCACTACTGAAAGCCTGCGGGCCATGTTTGCCACTGACGGCTTACCCGATGTCCTGGTGAGCGACAACGGGCCAAGTTATACCAGTGCTGAGTTCAAAGAATTCATGACCCGTAACGGGATCAAACATGTCACATCTGCCCCGTTTCAACCAGCGTCCAATGCTCAGGTAGAGAGAGCAGTGCAAACCATCAAGCAAGGCTTGAAGAGGGTAACTGAAGGCTCACTGCAGACTCGCCTATTCCGAATCCTGCTTAGCTACCGCATGAGACCCCATTCACTCACTGGGATCCCACCTGCTGAACTGCTCATGAAAAGAACACTTAAGACAAGGCTCTCGTTAGTTCACCCTGATCTACATGAACAGGTAGAGAGCAGGCGGCTTCAACAAAGTGCATACCATGATAGCACAAATTCATGCGAGGTTGAAATCAATGATCCTATATTTGTATCAAGTTATGGACAAGGTCCCAAGTGGCTTCTTGGCACTGTCGTGGCCAAAGAGGGGAGCAGGGTGTTTCGGGTCAAACTTTCAAATGGACTCATTCACCGGAAACACTTGGACCAAATCAAACTCAGATTCACGAACTATCCTGAGCAACCCACCTTGGACCCTACCTTTTTTGATCACCCAACATACACACCAGTGGCAACCGGCACCACAGTTGACCACGAAGCAGAACCCATCATCCACAGCAGCCCAGCAGGGCCCAACACACCAGGCAGCCCAGCAAGGCCAACTGCACAGCACCCAGCGAGGGCCCAACAAATGATTCAATAATACCAGCTTTCACACCGAGACGATCAACCAGGGCAAGAAGGGCCCCAGATCGACTCACATTGTAAATAGTTACACTATTGACTTTGGGGGGGGGGGGGAAGTGTTGTTATATATGTGGACTTATATTTACTCTGTACAGCCACCAGAGGGCTCTTCCCCTGGAGTCCCAAGGGATCCCATAATCCCTTGGGGGCACAGGTATTTAAGGAGGCTTCACAGGTTGGAGAGGCACTCTGGAGACCTGCAATAAAAGATTAAGGTCACACTTTACTTTGAGCTCACAGTGTTCAGTCTGACTCTTTCTCCATACATAACAGCTTCCACACTAAAAATGAGTTCTCAGGTGACTGAAGAGTCCAATGCGGCATCCACAGTCTCTGTCACAGGTGGGGCATATGGTGGTTGAAGGAATAGTGATTTATGTGCAAATTGGACAGCAACTTCAGGTGAGCGCCGACGCACAATTAAACACGATAATTCGGAAGTTGCTGTCTGAGATGCGCCGCTCGTCTGTAAACTGCTTGAAAATGACATCTCGCTGTCTGGCTCCCTATTCAAATGTATTGAGCGGGGTGAAGTTCCTGTACTTGTATTGAAAATACAGACTAAGCTTGCTGCAGAAAGTTAGGGTATGTCCATTTCAGTATAACATCGAAAATAGGAGCAGTGGTCGGCCATTCGGCCCTACGAGTCTGCACCGCCATTCAATATGATCATGGCTGATTCTTTATCTCAACACCATGTTCCCACTTTTTCCCCATACCCCTTGATGCTTTTCGTTTCTAGAAATTTATCTCTCTCCCTCTTAAATATATTCAGTGACTTGGCCTCCACAACCTTCTGTGGTAGAGAATTCCACAGGTGCAGCACCCTCTGAGTGAAAAAAATTCTCCTCATCTCGGTCCTAAATTTCCAATTTTCAATCCATGCCAATACATTACCCCCAGTCCTATGTGCTTTAATTTTGCACACTGACCTCTTATGTGGGACTTTAGCAAAGGCCTTCTGAAAATCCAAATACACTACATCCACTGGTTCTCCCTTATCTATTCTATCAGTTACATCCTCAAAAAACTCCAGTAGGTTTGTCAAACATGATTTTCCTTTCATAAATCCATGTTGACTTTGTTTAATCCCGTTAATATTATCTAAGTGTGCCATTATCACATCCTTTATAATAGACTCCAGCATTTTCCCTACTACTGATGTCAGGCTAAGTACCCTTTTCAACTGTGTGATAAGTCTTAATTACTGCCAAACAATTTATCTGGCGCTAAAAATTAATTTTTCAAGTGTGGAGTCTCGCACTGTCAGATTTTAACTTGTTGGAGATTTTAAAAAGATGTACTTTAACTTTTTCTTTCTGTCTCTTTTATCTCTCTTGCCCAATCCAATCTTTCTTTCCCTCTCTTTCGTTTCTGTACCTGATTTGACATTGAGTTCAATATTCCAACTTACACTTCCTGGATCAGAGTCTGCATTGCACATTAACAGCACTTCAATCTGATTGGTCAAGGAGACATACAGTTGCTTGCCCTGTTCTCACAGGTCCCAGATGCCCTGTAGAGGGCACTGCATTTTTTGGATCTCTAACTTGCAGCAACTTCCAGAGCAAAAGGTCATATATATTAAATGGGCGAGGGCAAGTTCATCGGCTACAGTAAATTCTGCCCCAATTGAAATACAAGGATTACAAGTATCACTGCTAATGAACACCAAACTGAAACTGGGCACTTAAAAATTAGTCTTTGTCTCTTTAATAAAAAGAAAAATTATAGAAACATAGAAACATAGAAAATAGGTGCAAGAGTAGGCCATTCAGCCCTTCTAGCCTGCACCGCTATTCAATGAGTTCATGGCTGAACATGCAACTTCAGTACCCCATTCCTGCTTTCTCGCCATACCCCTTGATTCCCCGAGTAGTAAGGACTTCATCTAACTCCCTTTTGAATATATTTAGTGAATTGGCCTCAACTACTTTCTGTGGTAGAGAATTCCACAGGTTCACCACTCTCTGGGTGAAGAAGTTTCTCCTCATCTCGGTCCTAAATGGCTTACCCCTTATCCTTAGACTGTGACCCCTGGTTCTGGACTTCCCCAACATTGGGAACATTCTTCCTGCATCTAACCTGTCTAAACCCGTCAGAATTTTAAACGTTTCTATGAGGTCCCCTCTCATTCTTCTGAACTCCAGTGAATACAAGCCCAGTTGATCCAGTCTTTCTTGATAGGTCAGTCCCACCATCCCGGGAATCAGTCTGGTGAATCTTCGCTGCACTCCCTCAATAGCAAGAATGTCCTTCCTCAAGTTAGGAGACCAAAACTGTACACAATACTCCAGGTGTGGCCTCACCAAGGCCCTGTACAACTGTAGCAACACCTCCCTGCCCCTGTACTCAAATCCCCACGCTATGAAGGCCAACATGCCATTTGCTTTCTTAACCGCCTGCTGTACCTGCATGTCAACCTTCAATGACTGATGTACCATGACACCCAGGTCTCGTTGCACCTCCCCTTTTCCTAATCTGTCACCATTCAGATAATAGTCTGTCTCTCTGTTTTTACCACCAAAGTGGATAACCTCACATTTATCCACATTATACTTCATCTGCCATGCATTTGCCGACTCACCTAACCTATCCAAGTCACTCTGCAGCCTCATAGCATCCTCCTCGCAGCTCACATTGCCACCCAACTTAGTGTCATCCGCAAATTTGGAGATACTGCATTTAATCCCCCCGTCTAAATCATTAATGTACAATGTAAACAGCTGGGGCCCCAGCACAGAACCTTGCGGCACCCCACTAGTCACTGCCTGCCATTCTGAAAAGTACCCATTTACTTCTACTCTTTGCTTCCTGTCTGACAACCTCTTTGCTTCCTGTCTGACAACCAGTTCTCAATCCACGTCAGCACACTACCCCCAATCCCATGTGCTTTAACTTTGCACATTAATCTCTTGTGTGGGACCTTGTCGAAAGCCTTCTGAAAGTCCAAATATACCACATCAACTGGTTCTCCCTTGTCCACTTTACTGGAAACATCCTCAAAAAATTTCAGAAGGTTTGTCAAGCATGATTTCCCTTTCACAAATCCATGCTGACTTGGACCTATCATGTCACCATTTTCCAAATGCACTGCTATGACATCCTTAATAATTGATTCCATCATTTTACCCACTACTGAGGTCAGGCTGACCGGTCTATAATTTCCTGTTTTCTCTCTCCCTCCTTTTTTAAAAAGTGGGGTTACATTGGCTACCCTCCACTCGATAGGAACTGATCCAGAGTCAATGGAATGTTGGAAAATGACTGTCAATGCATCCACTATTTCCAAGGCCACCTCCTTAAGTACTCTGGGATGCAGTCCATCAGGATGCCTGTGTTTTAGTGCCCTTTGAGCACCATCCAATTGCGCAATATGCCACAATACCATGAAGGTCACGGGTGCAACCCCCTTGCTCTGCCCAGTTCTCTGAGCTGTGCTGAGTTGGTGAGGTTCCTGGCAAAGGCTGTGAACCAAAGCTGGATGAAGATGTTGTGCCTGGACATTGCTTCACACTTTGTAATAACGGGGAGGGGACATTGGCCAGCTGCCTTAAGATCTCTTGATGAAGGAGACCCAAGTCTGGATAAAGAAATGACCTTCAACTCCAGATCTGTAATTTTGCTATGAATGATTTTTAATTTTTTAGATCAATAAGCGTCTATCGCCCTTTCTGCATGCCAGATCAGCTGCAATGATTGATTCTTGGCCTGCATAAGGATGGATTTATAGGCTAGCTTGTCGATGCTTTAATCAGGCTCACTGCCCTTTTGATGCAGCTGCTCCAAGTCACTAATGATCTTCAGTTATCACTGGAGCGACTAAATCACAGGGGGGAATATTAATACACAACCAAGGGTGGGTTAAGGGTAGGTGGGACGATAATGTTAAAATTCTCCTACCGCCCACTTTCCATTGAACGAGGGCGGCTTTGGGGGCTGGGCAACCAATCTGCTCTCAGGAGGCGAGTTGGTCACCGGAATCTTTTAAGGAGGCTATGTGCCTCCATTTTATCTGGATGTTTATTTTGACCACATGGAGGCTGGGATTCCCAGGCCTCGGGAATTCCGGCAGGTGAAAGGAGGCGAGAAGGGCTGGATCCATGAGGTAAGTGCCTTTATTACATCGCGTGTGGGCCAGGAGGAGCTGGAGTGTTTTTCCCCAGGCCCAACAAGCTTGCCTGCGATCGACCACCCCTGCACTCCCCCCATCCACAACCCTGTAATATCAGGTTCGCCCGCACCCTTCCCCCCCTCCCATCACCCCCACCCCCGAGTTCCGACCTGTCCAACCTCCCTCCCCCCGTGATGTCAGTCTGAGCTGGCGTTCATTTCCCACCGGCGTTCCTGCACGACAGGCAAGCAGCCTGCCCTTTAGTCGGGCAAGAAATCCGCTGAAGGATTGAAAAGATGTCCGGCTAATTTCTGCAAGATGTCCGGGAAATCTTTACTTTTGGGTTTTCCGTCCCTCCCCACCCAGCTCCCTTCTCGGCCCTGAGTAAATGTCAGAGCCACAGTTGCTGGCAAGGATGCAGTGTGTTCAACCAATCACCCATCACAACACACCTAGAAGAACTAGTCTCACATCAGACAGGAAAGGCATTGGCTATTGCATCAGGGCAGCTGGTAATAAATAAAGGCAAACTGGTTAAAATTAAAATTAACTCGGGTCATGGGTTTCTCCACCATTCAGATGTTAATGATTGAAAATAACTGACTACCTTGCTATGTGTTTATTGATCATTAAAAATCATGCCCGTGGTGGGATGTCGGTGAATGCTCTGTGCTTGCAACTCTGTACAATAAATGGAGCATACCTTCAGTGCAGTATAAATGTGGCATTAATATATTTTCCCCGCCTTCTCTCTCTTATCTTCTTCTCTCCTTTTCTCTGTCATTTCTCCTTTTCTGCTTTTTCTTTCTCTCTCTCTCTTCTCATTTTATTTGCTTTTCCCTGCCTCCATATTTCTCCTCCTTGTTTCTGCTTGTGGGTGTGAGTGCTACTGACACGTTTTTCCATTGTTGTCCAGCCAGCGAAAGCCTGTCGTTTCAATAGGGAACTTTCACTGGTGTTTAGAAATTCTGGAGCAGTCACAGTGGCCAAAAGCATTTTCTCGTTTCCTGTCATGCTCCAGCCAAAGAAAACAAAAATATTGTGATAGGATTTGCCAGAGCAGTACACACAGGAGCTTGCGATCTCAAGTGTGAGGCTCTTGAAAGAAAAAATGAGTTGCATTTATATAGCGCCTTTCACATCCTCAGGACATTCCAAAGAGCTTGGCAGCCAATGAAGTACTTTTGGAGTGTAGTCACTATTGTAATGTGGGAAACAAGGCAGCCAATTTGCACACAGAAAGTCCCACAAACAGTAATGTAATAATGACCAGATAATATGTTTCTAATGACTTTGATTGAGGATAAATATTGGCCAGGACACTGGGGATAACTCCCCTGCTCTTCTTCGAAATAGTGCGATGGGATCTTTTATGTTCACCCGAGAGAGCAGACGGGGCCTTGGTTTAATGTCTCATCCAAAAGACGGCACCTCCAACAGTGCGGCACTCCCTCAGCACTGCACTGGAGTGACAGCCTAGATTTTTGTTCTCAAGTCTCTGGAGTGTGACTTGAACCCACAATCTTCTGACTTGGGCAAAAGTGCTACCCACTGAATACAGCTGATACTTCTTGCGAAAGGTCAGGGAGTTAGTTCATGTCAGAGAGTTGGTACGCCTGTTCCTGAAGATCTGTCAGGTGATCTGAGATCTGGCATCCTCCACTATTTTAGTTCTGCAATCTAACTGAAAATATCCAAACATCTCACTAATTATTTTTTTAATATATAAGTTATATGGTACTTCAGTATGATTTCATGCTTCAATTTTGAATTTTTTGTAGTAAACACAAAAAAAGCAGGAAATGCACAGTTAATTGCAAAAATCACTCACTAAACAATTAAGCAGAGATTTTGTAGCTAATACCTCCAGACATACTGTCGGCGTTGGCTCACAGCAGCCTGCAATCCCACTGACATTCATTTTTCAAATTAGGCAATCGTAGCCGTATGCTTGAGTAGCACTGTGACAGAATATTTTCCTCTCAATATATAGATTTCTTACTGTGTTGTGATGCGATTACAGAAATTCTGTTTCCCATCACATTTATCCTTCCTCTGGATGTATGCGCACAGCTAAGATTAAATATAAATGTAACAACCAGTCTTCGTGTTAGTAAAATTAAGGATTAGTTGAAACTACTTAAGAATCTAAGAAATAGGAGCAGGAGTAGGCCATTTGACCCTTCAAACCTGCTCTGCCATTCATCATCATCATCGGCGGTCCCTCGAAACGAGGATGACTTGCTTCCACGCCAAAAAAGGATGAGTTCACAAGTGTTTCAATGAAGGACCTTGTTGTTTATGGAAGAACTCCACGAGGCCGAATACTGTGAGCTAAACTTAGTGTGACCTTAGTCTTTATTGCAACTCCAGCGTGTGTAAACAACATGGCAGCCAACCTTTTATACTGGCCCTGCATATGGGTGCAGGTGACCATTTGGACTCCAACAGTCACACCCTCTGGTGGCAAGTATTACATAGTTACATACATAACATCACTCCCCCCCCTCCCCCAAAGTCTTCAGTACAAATTATTTACAAGTTGAGGCGATCCGGGGCCCTTCGCTCCCTGGTTGATCGTCTAAGTTCAAACCCTGCTGTGTGTGAGTTGGCTCCGCGGACCATTGCTGCACTGCACCGCGGCTGGTCTGACCAGACTGTCAGGAACGGTGGGTTCATCCTCGTGATTGACAGCGAGGTCGATTGCTGGTTGGTGTGTGTTGGTGGATCGTCGATGGTGATGTCCTCTTCAAGTCGTTCCTGGTTGTCAGTAAATCGCAATTTGGTCTAATCTAAATGCTTTCTGCACATTTGGCCATTTAACAGTTTGATTATAAACACCCTATTCCCTTCCTTGGCCAAAACAGTGCCAGCAAACCCACTTGGGACCATAACCGTAAATCAGGACAAACACAGGGTCGTTAACAACAATGTCACATGAAACAGCCGCGCGATTGTGGTACATGTTCTGCTGGGTTTCCAAGTGATCATTAAGATCTGGGTGGACTAGGGAGAGCCTGGTTTTGAGGGTTCTCTTCATTTACAATTCTGTCGGGGGAACCCTGGTGAGTGAGTTGGATCGCAGCCGGTAACTGAGCAGAATGCGAGACAAGCGGGTTTGCAGGAAGCCGTCCGTCATGCGTTTCATGCTCTGCTTGATAGTTTGGACTGCCCACTCCACTTGACCGTTAGACATGGGTTTAAACAGAGCAGACCTGACATGTTTGATGCCATTGCGGGACATAAACTCGTTGAATTCCAAGCTGGTGAAACACGGTCCATTGTCGATGAGAAGGACGTCGGGCAGGCTATGGGTGGCGAACATGGCCCGGAGGCTTTCAATGGTGGCTGTGGACGTGCTGGATGACATAATTACGCATTCAATCCATTTGGAGTAAGTGTCCACAACTGCTAAAAACATCTTTCCTAGAAAGGGGCCGGTAAAATCTATGTGGATCCTAGACCACGGTTTGGAAGGTCATGACCACAGACTCAGTGGAGCCTCCCTTGGTGCATTGCTCAGTTGCGAGCAAGTGTTGCACTGATGCACGCATGACTCCAAGTCCGAGTCAATGCCGTGCCATCAAACATGCGACCTGGTAATTGCTTTCATCATGACTATGCAGGGGTGTGTACTGTGTAGGTCGCATATAAACGTTTGCTGCCTTTTTTTGGCAAAACCACATGATTACCCCATAAGAGACAATCCAACTGGATGGACATTTCATCTTTGCATCAGTGAAATGGCTTAATTTCATCTTGCATTTCCCCGGGAACGGCCGACCAGGTCCCATTTAGGACTCAACTCTTTACTAATAATAGCACAGGATCCCAAATACATAACAGACCTAATATTCCAGGTCCCGAACTACACCCTGAAGGGTGGAAGATGCCGTTGCACACCAGCCACCACACGGGCTTGACAGAGCTAGGTCTTGGTCCAGTGGCAAGGGTTATCCAAGATGACTGGAGACCTGCTCTGCTGCACGGATCGAGTGTGCACACATATCGCAGTGTGGGCTGGCCCGTGCTGCCCCTAGACCCCTGGCCCCGGGAACTCATGCCTCTCCTGGGCCCCGATCACATCCCTCTACAGTCGCCGCTCCTTCGCCCTGAGCTCGCCGCTCCTGCTGTATCTGCCCACACTCCAATCACCGAACTGGACCTTGATGACATCACTCTTCGCTACTGTCGCCCTCGGGCACCAGCTCGCGTTGCCTCGACCTGCCGCTGGTGTTCTCACACAGGTCGGGGCCTCCACGCCATTCAATATGGTCATGGCTGATTTTCTACCTCAACTCCACTTTCCTGCCCAATCCCCATATCCCTTGATTCCCTTGGTATACCTCGGGAGCCTACTATCAGCAAGGACAGACATCGACGACGAGGTTCAACACCGCCTCCAGTGCGCCAGCACAGCATTCGGCCGCCTGAGGAAGAGTGTTCGAAGATCAGGCCCTCAAATCGCTGGAGAAATACCACTAGCATTGTCTCCGCAAGATCCTGCAAATTCCCTGGGAGCACCTTGAGTCTCGTCGCCAAGCGCAGGCGGCGGAAGGAGTGTGCGGCAAACCAGACACCCCACCCACCCTTTGCTTCAACGACTGTCTGTCCTACCTGTGACAGAGACTGCAATTCCTGTATTGAACTGTTCAGTCACTTAAGAACTCACTTTTAGAATGGAAGCAAGTCTTCCTCGCTTTTCAGGGACTGCCGATGGTGATGATCCAAAAATCTATCGATCTCAGTCTTGAATATACTCAACGACTGAGCATCCACAGCTCTTTGGGATAGAGAATTCCAAAGATTCACAACCCTTTGAGTGAAGTAATTTCTCCTCATGTCAGTCTTATATGGCTGACCCCTTATTCTGAAACTGTGACCCCTAGTTCTAGATTCCTCAGCCAGGAGAAACAGCCTCCCAGCATCTACATTGCCAAAGGGACTGCCAATGATGATGATGATGATGATGATGAATACTTTTCTATGTTTAATTGAGATCACCTCTGTTGTGTATGAAGAAAGAATCAGACTGAACACTGTGCGCTCAAAGTAAAATGTGACCTTAGTCTTTTATTACAGGTCTCCAGAGTGCCTCTTCAACCTGTGAGGCCTCCTTAAATACCTGTGCTCCCAAGGGATTATGGGATCTCTAGGGGCTCCAGGGGATGAGCCCTTTGGTGACTGTACAGAGTAAATAAAAGTCCACATATATAACACTCTCCCCCCAAAGTCAATAGTGTAACTATTTACAATGTGAGTCGATCTGGGGCCCTTCTTGCTCTGGCTGATTGTCTCGGTGTGAAAGCTGGTGTTCAATCATTTTTTGGGCCCTCGCTGGGCTGCTGTGCAGCTGGCCTTGCTGGGCTGCCTGGTGTGTTGGGCCCTGCAGGGCTGCTGTGAATGATGGGTTCTGCTTCGTGGTCAACCACGGTGCCAGTTGCCACTGGTGTGTGTGTTGGGGGATCAGAAAAGGTAGGGTCCAAGGTGGGTTGCTCAGGATAGTCCGTGAATCTGAGTTTAATTTGGTCCAAGTGTTTCCGGTGAATGAATCCATTTGAAAGTTTGACCCGAAACATCCTGCTCCCCTCTTTGGCCACGACGGTGCCGAGAAGCCACTTAGGACCTTGTCCATAATTTAATACAAATACAGGATCATTGACTTCAATCTCGCATGACACATTTGCGCTATCATGGTATGTACTTTGTTGAAACCGTCTGCTTGCCACCTGTTCATGTAGATCAGGATGAACTAATGAGAGCCTTGTCTTAAGTGCTCTTTTCATGAGCAGTTCAGCAGGTGGGATCCCAGTGAGTGAGTGTGGTCTCATGCGGTAGCTAAGCAGGATTCGGGATAGTCGAGTCTGCAGTGAGTCTTCAGTTACCCTCTTCAAGCCTTGCTTGATGGTTTGCACTGCTCTCTCTGCCTGACCATTGGACACTGGTTTAAACGGGAAGATGTGACATGTTTGATCCCGTTACGAGTCATGAATTCTTTGAACTCAGCACTGGTAAAACATGGCCCGTTGTCACTCACCAGGACATCGGGTAGGCCGTGAGTGACAAACATGGTCCACAGGCTTTCAATAGTGGCAGCGGACGTGCTAGCCAACATTATCTTACATTCAATCCACTTGGAGTACGCGTCTACAACCACAAGGAACATTTTACCCAAGAACGGGCCTGCATAGTCGACGTGTACCCTAGACGACGGTTTGGAAGGCCAAGACCATAAACTTAGCGGCGCCTCCCTGGGTACATTGCTTAACTGCGAGCATGTATTACATCTGTGAACGCAGGACTCTAAGTCCGCACCGATACAGGGTCACCACATGTTGGATCTGGCTATCGCTTTCATCATTACGATGCCTGGGTGGGTACTGTGGAGGTGATTGGTGAAGATGTCTCTGCCCTTCTTGGGGACCGCTACTCGATTACCCCACAAAAGCAGTCTGCCTGTATAGACATTTCACCTTTGCGCCACTGGAATGGTTTTATCTCTTCCTGCATTTCCACTGGGATACTGGACCACCTCCCGTGAAGCACACAGCTTTTGACTAGAGATAATAAGGAGTCCTGGCTTGTCCAGATTTTGATCTGCCGGGCAGTGACGGGTGATTGCTCACTCTCAAATGCTTCCATAACCATGGCTAGATCTGCGGGCTGCGCCATTTCCACCCCCATGGTGGGCAATGGCAGCCTACTGAGAGCATCGGCGCAGTTTTCTGTGCCTGGCCTGTGGCAAATGACGTAGTTGTATGCGGGTCAATGCGTTGGTATTTATCCCTTTACTCTCGGAAAACAGGATGTAAGTGGCTAATGGTCAGTTTCCAATTCGAATATTAGTCCAAACAGGTATTGATGCATTTTCTTTACCCCATAGACACCCGCTAACACTTCTTTTTCAATCATGCTGTAGGCTCTCTCAGCCTTAGACAAACTCCTGGATGCATAAGCAACCGGTTGCAGTTTCGCAAAATCATTAGCTTGTTGCAATACACACCTGACGCCATATGACGATGCATCACATGCTAGTACCAAACGCTTACATGGATCATACAACACAAGCAATTTGTTTGAGCATAACAATTTTCTCGCTTTTACAAAGGCATTTTCTTGGCTTTTGCTCCAAACCCATTCGCCCCCTTTTCATAGTAAGACATGTAGTCGTTCTAGCAGTGTGCTGAGACCTGGTAAGAAGTTACCAAAGTAGTTCAAGAGTCCCAGAAACAACTGCAGCTCCGTTACGTTCTGTGGCCTCCGTGCTTTCTCGATTGCCTCCTGATACGTCCTTACTACACAGTATAAATGCACACGAGGCCCATGCTTGAGAGAAGGTCAGTCTGTGACCTGTCCTTTATTCCTTAGCACTTAAGTGATGAAGGTGGGTGGAGCTTCCCCTTTTATACCTGAAGGTCCAGGTTAGGAGTGTCTCCCACCTAGTGGTCAGTGTTCTCACGGTGTACAACTTAGGTCAGTTTATACATGGGTTACAATGCTGGTTGAATACATGACACCTCCGTCTTCGCGTTGGTGGGCCTGATGCTGTCCGCCGCAATCCTCCTTCCCAAGAACTCCACTTCAGGCACCAGGAAAACGCACTTCGAGCATTTTAACCTGAGCCCCACTCGGTTGAGTAGACTAAGAACCTCCTCCAGGTTCTACAGATGCTCGACTGTGTTCCAGCCTGTGACCAAGATGTCGTCCTGGAAGACCACGGTGTGCGGGACTGACTTCAGTAAACTTTCCATGTTTCTCTGCCGCTGCTGATCGGATTCCAAACGGGCATCTGTTATAAACAAAAAGACCTTTGTGCGTGTTGATGCAGGTGGGGGCCTTCAATGATTCCTCCAGTTCCTGCGTCATGTAGGCTGAAGTCAGATCCAGCTTTGTGAACGTCTTTCCTCCCGCCACCGTTGCAAAGAGGTCGTCTGCTTTTGGTAGTGGGTATTGGTCCTGCAGGGAGAAACGATTGATAGTTACTTTGTAATCGCCACAGATTCTGATGGTGCCGTCTCCCTTGAGGACAAGGACAATAGGGCTGGCCCACTCGTCGAACTCGATCGGTGAAATGATGCCCTCTCTTTGCAGCCGGTCTAGCCCGATCTCTACCCTTTCTCTTATCATGTACAGTACTGCTCTCGCCTTGTGATGGATGGGTCGCGTCCCCGGAATTATGTGGATTTACACTTTTGCTCCTTGGAATTTCCCGATGCCCGTTTCGAACAGTGAAAGAAAGTGTCGTCAGCGGGCGATAGCGCTCGGATGTCGTCCCAGTTCCAGCGTATCTTTCCCAGCCAGCTCCTGCCGAGCAGCATGGGACCATCGCCCGGTACCACCCAGAGTGGTAGCTTGTGCACCGCTCCAACGTACGAGACCTTTACGGTAGCACTGCTGATTACAGGAATCAGTTCTTTAGTGTAAGTTCTTAGTTTCGTGCGAACTGGAGTTAAGACTGGCCTTGAGGCCTTGTTGCACCACAACCTTTCGAAAGTTTTTTTGCCCATGATGGACTGGCTCGTGCCCGTGTCCAGCTCCATTGATACCGGGAGTCAATTTAGTTCAACATTCAGCATTATTGGAGAACAATTCGTGGTGAATGTGTGCACCCCATGTTTCTCTGCCTCCTCTATCTGAGGCTCTGGTTCTTTGTGATCCTCCGTGGATCTGTCCTCCTCTGCAACATGGTGGTTTTCAGGTTTAACAGGCTTTGCAGCTCGCCTGCACACTCGGAGGTGTCCCATTGTTCCACGCCCTTGCAAACGTACTCTTTGAATCGGCATGAATGGAAACGATGATCACCCCTGCAGCGCCAACAAGGTTTTAATGGCCTTGCATTCATCACCCCTGATGGTGGACTCTGAGTCATCTGCGGACGTGCAGCTGCAGGTATGTGTGACCTGTCCTGTACGTTACGATTCAAAAACAACATCACTTTGTTCACAGTACTTGTAGCAGCACTTGTGTGCTGAGAGATTTGCTTCGTATTGTCATTGGTGGCAATGAATGCCTGGGCTATCGCTATGGCCTTATTCAAGGTTGGGGTCTCTACAGTCAAAATTTGAGAAGTATGGTTTTGTGGCCAATGCCAAGTACGAAAAAGTCTCTGAGCATGTGCTCCAAATGTCCTTCAAATTCGCAATGTCCTGTAAGGCGTCTTAGCTCAGCAACATAACTCACCATTTCCTGGCCTTTAAACCTTTTGTAGGTGTAGAACTGGTACCTCGCCATCAGAATGCTTTCCTTCGGCTTCAAATGCTCTCGGACCAGTGTACACAAATCGTCGTATGATTTCCTCGTGGGTTTCGCTGGAGTAAGCAGGTTCTTTATGAAGCCATACATTGGTGCCCCACAGACGGTGAGGAGGATCGCCCTTCATTTGGCAGCGCTCTCTTCCCCATCTAGCTCATTGGCCACGAAGTATTGGTCGAGTCGCTCCACAAAAGTTTGCCAATCATCTCCCTCCGAAAATTTCTCCAGGTTGCCCACTGTTCTCTGCATCTTTGGGTTTGCTATCTGTATCTCGTTGCCAGTTGTTGTCTATGGAGAAAGAGTCAGACTGAACACTGAGCTCAAAGTAAAGTGTGACCTTAATCTTTTATTGCAGGTCTCCAGAGTGCCTCTCCACCCTGTGAAGCCTCCTTAAAAACCTGTGCTCCCAAGGGATTATGGGATCCCTTGGGACTCCAGGGCATGAGCCCTTTGGTGGCTGTACAGAGTAAATCCAAGTCCACATATATAACAACTTCTAATTCTTTTACACTCTAGGGAATATAGGCCCAGTCTATTCAATCTCTCCTCATAGGACACCCCTCTCATCCGAGGAATCAATCTAAGGCAAGTATATCCTTCATTGGTGAAGGAGACCAAAACTGTACACAGTACGCCAGGTGTGGTCTCATCATCCTCCTCATAGGCAGTCCCATGGAATCGAGGAAGACTTGCTTCCACTCTAAAAATGACTCAGGTGACTGAACAGTCCGATATGAGAACCACAGTCCCTGTCACAGGTGGGACAGTCAGTCGTTGAGGGAAGGGGTGGGTGGGACTGGTTTGCCGCACGGTCTTTCCGCTGCCTGCGCTTGATTTTTGCATGCTCTCGACGATGAGACTCGAGGTGCTCAGCGCCCTCCCAGATGCACTTACTCCACTTAGGGCGGTCTTTGGCCAGGAACTCCCAGGTGTCAGTGGGGATGTTGCACTTTATCAGGGAGGCTTTGAGGGTGTCCTTGTAACGTTTTCTCTGCCCACCTGTGGCTTGTTTGCCGTGAAGGAGTTCCGAGTAGAGCGCTTGCTTTGGGAGACTCATGTCTGGGATGCGAACTATGTGACCTGCCCAGCGGAGCTGATCAAGTGTAGTCAGTACTTCAATGCTGGGGATGTTGGCCTGGTCGAGGACGCTAATGTTGGTGCGTCTCTCCTCCCACGGTATTTGTAGGATCTTGCGGAGACATCATTGGTGGTATTTCTCCAGCGACTTGAGGTGTCTACTGTATTTGGTCCATGTCTCTGAGCCATACAGGAGGGTGGGTATTACTACGGGCCTGTAGACCATGTACAGGTCTCACCAAGGCCTCATATATTACAGGAAGATTTATTTACTCTTAGCCTTTATTACAAACGTATTAGAGTATAACATATCATTAGCTTTCCTAATTGGTTGCTGTACCTGCCTGTTAACTTTCTATGATTTGTGTACAAGGACATCGACATTTCCCAATCTCTCACTCTGAAAAAAAATTCTGTTTTTCTATTTTTCCTACCAAAGTGGCTAACTTCAGATTTCTCCATGTTATACTCCATCTACTTAAACCTGGATTAACAGTTTGTGCATCTTCAGTGTAAGCACCCATAATTAGAAAAGCCCCGTTTGAAGGTATAATTTCATAACTGCCTCATATAACTCAAATCATGAAAAATAATTTATTAGTGTAAAATGGGGATGCAGTGACTTGAAAAGTCGAGAATGGGTCAATGTGGTGCAAACTTGCTGTTCCTCCTTTAACAGCATCTGCTCATTTGAAACGCGGTTGGTACGTTAGTCAATTTCAGTGAGTGGTTGGGATATAATTATGTAAATCACACATTAACACGAATGGTTGGAGCAGTTTCATCAAACTGATCAATAATTAGTTTTCTTTATAAATCTTACTTGTCTAATGCCGTCGTCTGTATTTAAAGAGGCTTTTTAAAGTCCTAACTCTGCTTCCCTCTGCTGTAATATGGACCATAAATATGCCAGTGCAGTGAGTGGGGTGTTTGCATTCCATTCAACTTGAAGCAGACGATGAGCACTCGTTTTTTTTCCAGATGCTTGCTGACTTAGTCCCTAACAAATCCTTAACAGCTCGTGAACACTGACAATCACACCAAGCCAGTAGATAGTATTGATCAGTGCAGTGGCTGCTTACAAGCCCTGTGTTTTAAAGGAACATCAGGCCACCAGGACACCTACCACGCATAATATTGCATTCATTCCCTGTGGGACCGCTGCACCTAGCGGGAGTTTGTACAGGGGGTAATGTGAATGCCACTCAATATACAGTGTTACAATGCATAAAGATTCCTGTGGAAGCTGGAAAACTCCAGTTCTAACATGACATTTCATGTCAGAAGGTGTCATTTTGTTCCCCCGCTGCACGTGCTTTTATGAAGGAAGAGAAGGGATTAACATATTCTTTTTATTTTAGTGCAGGTGAATCAGGTAATTTTTTAAAAAATTGTCTTTTATTTAAAGCAAACAGATAAGAAATTAGATAAAATGAAAAACATTTACTTAACACTTTTTAAATGTCCCACTGCACTTCACAGAGGTGTCAAGAAAAATGGACACTGAGTCAAAGAAGCAGAGAGTAAGAGGGGTGCCCACAATCTTGGGGGTACGTTAGCATAGTGGTTATATTACTGAACGAGTAATCCAGAGGCCTGGACCAATGATCCGTTGATGTAAGTTCAAATCCCGCCATGGCAGCTGGGGAATTTAAATTCAGTTAATTAAAAAAAAATCTGGAATAAAAAGCTAGTATCAGTAATGGTGACCATGAAACTACCGGATTGTCGTAAAAACCCATCTGGTTCATTAATGTCCTTTAGGCAAGGAAATCTACTGTTCTTATCCAGTCTGGCCTGGGTAACTCCAGACCCACAGCAATGTGGTTGACAGTGAAATGGCCTAGCAAGCCTCAGTTATACCAAACTGCTGTGACAAAGTCAGCACTGTGGGAGTATCTTCATCACAGGACTGCAGCGGTTCAAGAAGGCAGCTCAAAGGCAATTAGGGATGGGCAATAAATGCTGGCCTTGCTAGCGACATCCACTTCCTATAAACAAATGATTAAAAAAAAATCTTGGTCAAAGCAGTAGGACGTGCTTAAAGGAGGAGAGGGAGGTGTAAAGGCGGAAGGGTTTATGGAGGGAACTATAGAGTGCGGGGTCTAGGCAGTTGTAGTAAACAAAGGTCACAAGTGGGGTGAAAGGAGGGAGGGATGCACTGTCAGAGGACCAGGGAGTTTTGGAGCTGGAGGAGGTTACAGAGAGAAGGAGGTGCAAGGCCAAGGATGAATTTAAACACAAGTATGGAAATTTGAGGTGTAAGGAAGCCAGGAGCCAATGTAGGCCAGCAAGGACAGGGCTGATGGGCAAGCCTCCCTTGCTGCGAGATATTATACAAGCAGCAGAGTTTCGGATAAGCTGAGGTTTATGGAGGGTGGAGAATAGAGGCTGGCTAGCAGAACATTCGAGTAATTGAGTTTTGAAATGATAAAGAAACAGATGAGGATTTCAGAGCTGGGTATCATGTGAAAGTTGACCCAATGGCCGCGATGATGTCATCAAGGGGCAGCAAGAAGAGAAGGGAGGTCAAGGAGAGATTCTTGGGGGACTCCCAAGGTGACAGTATGGGGCTGGGAGGAGAAGTTATTGTGTTCCTAACACAGATGAGACTGTACACAGGGAGGTTAAAGTAACAGTGACCTCAGTCTTTATTAAGACACTTCAGAGTGAGGAACAGGCCTTAGGGGCCGGCTTAGATAGTGCTCCCAAGGGATGCTGGGATCCCTTGCGACTTCAGGGCATGAGCTCCCTGGTGGCGGAACATGGGAGTGCATGCTTTACAGATACACAACATCACTTCCCCCTCCAAAGTCAAAGTGAAAATTATTCACAAGGTGAGGCGGTCGGAAGCCTTTCTTTCCCTGGTGGACCGCCTCGGTACAAATGTCTGTTCTGGTGTGTTGTTGGCCCTGCTGGGTGAGCCTGGCCTTGCTGGGCTGTTGGGCGTGATGGGTTCGATTTCCTGGTCCGGAGAGGTGTCGTTGATCCTTTGGGTGTGTGTTGTGGGCTCGAAAAAGGTGGTATCTGCTGTGGATTGTTCAGAGCAGTCTGTGAACCGCAGCCTTGTTTGGTCCAGGTGCTTTCTGCAAATTTGTCCATTGTCTAGTTTGACTACAAACCCTACTCCCTTCTTTAGCTATCACCGTGCCCGCGATCCACTTGGAACCATGTCCATAGTTTAGCACATACACAGGGTCATTCAGATCAATTTCCCGAGACACAGTGGCGCGACCATCGTTTACATTTTGTTGCTGCCGCCTGCTCTCTACCTGATCATGCAGGTTGGGGTGAACCAGCGAGAGTCTGGTTTTAAGTGTCCTTTTCATCAGTAGCTCAGCCGGGAGCACCCCTGTGAGCGAGTGGGGTCTCGTGCGGTAGCTGAGCAGTACTTAGGACAGGTGGGTTTGGAGTGAGCCTTCTGTAACTTGTTTGAGGCTCTGTTTGATTGTTTGTACTGCCCGCTCTGCCTGCCCATTGGAGGCTGATTTAAACGGGGCCGAGGTGACATGTTTGATTCCATTGCGGGTCATGAATTCTTTAAATTTGGCACTGGTGAAACATGGCCCGTTGACACTGACCAGTATGTCAGTCAGGCCGTGGGTGGCAAACATGGCTCTCAGGCTTTCAATGCTGGTGGTGGTGGTGCTTCCCGACTTTATTTCACGTTCAATCCATTTTGAAAAAGCATCCACCACCACCAGGAACATTTTACCGAGGAACGGACCTGCATAGTCCACATGGGTCCTCGACCATGGTCTGGAGGGCCAGGACCACAAACTTAGTGGTGCCTCTCTGGGCGAGTTGCTAAACTGAGCAGATACGCTGCATTGTCGTACACAGGACTGTAAGTCAGAGTCGATACCGGGCCACCACATGTGGGATCTGGCTATCGCTTTCATCATTACTATACCCGGGTGTGTGCTGTGGAGATCTGAGATGAACATCTCCCTGCCCTTTTTGGGTAGCACTATGCGGTTACTCCACAACAGGCAGTCTGCCTGAATGGACAGCTCGTCCTTTTGCCGCTGGAACGGTTTGGTTGGCTCTTGCATTTCAATGGGGATGCTGGCCCAGCTCCCATGCAGTACACAGTTTTTTACTAGGGACAGCAGAGGATCTTGGCTGGTTCAAGTCCTAATCTGGCGGGCCGTGACAGGTGATTTATCATTTTCAAACGCTTCCATGACCATCAACAAGTCTGCGGGCTGCGCCACCATTAACAAGTTTGCAGGCAGCACCATTTCTACCCCTGTGGTGGGCAATGGTAGCCGACTGAGAGCATCCGCATAGTTCTCAGTGCCTGGCCTGTGTGGATGGTATAGTTATACACTGATAGCACGAGTGCCCACCTTTGTATGCGACCTGAGGCATTAGTATTTATCCCCTTGTTTTCAGCGAACAGCGATGAGGGGCTTGTGATCGGTTTCCACCTCAAATTTGAGGCCAAACAGGTACTGATGCATTTTCTTTACCCTGAACACACACGCTAATGCCTCTTTCTCAATCATGCTGTAGGCCCTCTCGGCCTTAGACAAGCTCCTGGAGGCATAGCCGACAGGTTGCAACTTCCCCGCAACGTTAGCTTGTTGTAATACACACCCGACTCCATACGACGACGCATCATATGCTAGCACAAGTCTTTTACACGGGTTATACAATACTAGCAGCTTGTTGGAGCATAAAATGTTTCTGGCTTTCTCAAAAGCAATTACTTGGTTTTTTTCCCCATACCCAGTTCCCACCTTTACGCAATAACACATGTAGGGGCTCTAAGAGGGTACTTAATCCCGGTAGGAAGTTACCAAAATAGTTGAGGAGTCCCAGGAACGACCGCAGCTCCGTGACGTTCTGTGGCCTGGGCGCATTCCTGATAACTTCTGTCTTGGCATCTGTGGGCCGAATGCCGTCCGCCGCGATCTTTCTCCCCAAAAACTCCACTTCTATTGCCATGAAGACGCATTTCGACCTCTTCAGCCGCAGCCCTACGCGATCCAGTCGCTGGAGGACCTCCTCCAGGTTATGTAGGTGCTCGACGGTGTCCCGACCCGTGACCAATATGTCATCCTGAAAAACCATCGTGCGTGGTACCGACTTGAGTAGGCTCTCCATGTTTCTCTGGAAGATCGCTGCAGCCGACCGAATTCCAAACGGACATCTGTTGTAGATGAACAGTCCCTTGTACATGTTGATGCAGGTGCGGCCATTCGAAGACTCTTCCAGCTCCTGCATCATGTAGGCTGAAGTCAGGTTGAGCTTGGTGAACATCTTGCCTCCTGCCAGCGTCGCAAATAGGTCCTCGGCCTTAGGTAGCGGGTATTGGTCCTGTAGCGAGAAACAATTAATAGTTACTTTATAATCGTCGCAAATCCTGACCGTGCCATCACTTTTGAGTACTGAAACAATCGGGCTGGCCCACTCGCTGAATTCCACTGGGGAGATGATGCCCTCGCGTTGTAGCCTGTCCAGCTCGATTTCCACACTCTCCCTCATCATGTGAGGTACCACTCGCGCCTTGTGGTGAATAGCTCGTGCCTCTGGGACCAAGTGGATATGCACCTTCACCCCGGAAAAGTTTCCAATGCCTGGATCAAAAAGGGAAGGAAATTTGTTCAGAACCTGGGTACATGAGGCCTCATCGACATGTGATAGCGCTCGGATATCATCCCAGTTCCAGCGGATTTTGCCCAGCCAGCTCCTTCCAAGCAGTGTGGGGCCATCGCCCGGGACAATCCAGAGTGCACCATGCCCTTGTAGGTGACCTTGACCATGGTGCTGCCCAGGACAGTGATAAGCTCTTTGGTATACGTTCTCAGTTTCGTGTGGATGGGGCTCAGAGCCGGTCTGAGTGCCTTGTTGCACCAGTCTCTCAAACATCTTTTTTACTTATGATGGATTGGCTACCGCCAGTGTCCAGTTCCATGGCTACAGGTAAGCCATTCAATTTTACATTTAGCATTATAGGTGGACATTTCATCGAAAATGTGTGCATCCTGTGTACTTCAGCATCTGCCTCCTCTCTCTGAGGCTCGAAATTGCTTTGATCCACCATGGACCAATCTTCCTCTGCCACGTGGTGGGTGGCAGGTTTTGCAGAGCACGCAGCTCGTCTGCAAGCTCGTTGAAGGTGCCCCATTGTTCCACAGCTCTTGCAAACATACCCTTTGAAGTGGCATGACTAGGCTAAATGGAAGCCTCCACAATGCCAACAAGGTGTGAATTGCCTTGCATTCATCCTTTGTTGGGGACTCTGAGTCATCTGGGTCACCTGAGGCCTGCTGGCAGTTGCAGACTCGTGGTTTCTGCCCTGTACATTTCTGCTCGCAAACACAGTTCCAGTCAATTTATGAACATTGCTAGCACTTGTGTGCTGAGAGATTTGTTTGGTGTTATCACTGGTGGACATAAACACCTGTTCTATCGCAATGGCCTTACTGAGGGTCGGTGTCTCTACAGTCAAAAGTTTTCGCAGGATGGTCTCATGGCCAATGCCCAGTACAAAAAAGTCTCTGAGCATTTGCTCCAGGTAGCCATCAAACTCACATTGTCCTGCAAGTCTCCTTAACTCAGCGACGTAGCTCGCCACTTCCTGATCTTCAGATTGCTGACACGTGTAGAACCGATACCTCGTCATCAGCACGCTCTCCCTCAGGTTAAGATGCTCCCGAACTAGTATACAGCTCCTCATACGACTTATCTGTGGGGTTCACCGGGGCCAGAAAATTCTTCATGAGGCTGTAGGTCGGTGCCCTGCAGACCGTGAGGAGGACCGCTCTCCTTTTTGCAGCGCTTCCTTCTCCGTCCAGCTCGTTGGCTACAAAGTACTGGTCTAGCCATTCGACATAGGCTTCCCAGTCCTCACCCTCCGAGAACTTCTCCAGGATGCCCACAGTTTGCTGCATCTTTGCGTTGGATTTGTATACTCGTCGCCAGTTATTGTGTTCCTAACACAGATGAGACTGCACACAGGGAGGTTAAAGTAACAGTGACCTCAGTCTTTATTAAGACACTCCAGAGTGAGGAACAGGCCGTAGGGGCCGGCTTATATACCGTGCTCCCAAGGGATGCTGGGATCCCTTGGGACTTCAGGGGATGCGCTCCCTAGTGGCTGAACATGGTAGTACATGCTTTACAGATACACAACAGAAGTAATTGCTGGGGAGATGTTCGGGTAATACTGTGATGTGAATGATGAAAATATAGTGTTGGTGTCATCAACTGTGTCCAAAGTTACAAGGAAGATGAGGAGGGTTTGTGTACCACTGTTGCAGTTACAGCAAATATTTGTCCTGATCTTAGTGTTGATTTGTTCCTTTGGGGTGGATTGGAACCTGATTGGAGAGATTCAAATATGGAGTTACAAGGAAGATGGCACGGATCTGGAGGCAACTTGTTCAAGAACCGTGTCGATGAAAGGGAAATCCACATTAAAAGGATAAAATGTTGAAAAACACAACAGGTCCATCAACATTTAGCAACGGAAAAGACTGGTTAAAGTTTCTAACTCTTTACCTGCTGTTCTCCACAACCTTGCACCTTTGCCTTATTCAGTCAAACAAATGGACTATTTTAACTTCCAATTCCTAATTCTGACGAAGGGTATGTAATAAAATTAAAGGGGCAAAAATCCACGGAAACCCTACCAAACTTTGTGAGATCAGTGGTTGGGCATCCCATTCACATGGCACAGATGAGCACACACGCCACTTCAGGTGCATCCCTGGTGCCTGTCTGCCCATGGGCAGCTGGAAACTCCAATGCCCAGCTGCCCTTGTTAAGGGGTTGCCCAACCTATCCTCTCTTCCCCCTCCCCCCACCCCTCCCGCTCCTGCCCTCCAACCCCCTATCCAGCCACAACCCCGGCCATGTCCCATCAACCCAGTGTGTAAGGGGAGGAATAGAAAATTATTTTAAAAAATAACCCCCCCCCCCTTTCTTCCTTGGCCTATACGCCACCAATGGGGCCTACATTTCTCTCTCAGAGCACCTCACCCTTCTCAGTGTACTGGACTCTCGAGTCTGAGGGATGGGAACTCCTGGTGGAGTGAATCTCAACCTCTGACTCTACCCCCTTACTTCCATTTGCCTTCTAAAGGACAGATGGTGGATCTGCTATTAATAAGGCAAATATGAATTTCTAAAAATGGCTAAGACCTTACTCAACTGTCATTTTTTTGGGGGTCCTGCTGGTCTCACATGAGGAGTTTTAGCCCCAGAGTTTTCATGCTATGAGATGTGAGCGGCAGAAAGTTTCAATCTGGAACTATAGACTATCTTTGAAGGCGATAAATATTCTTAAGTGATCAGCCACACAGACAACAGTGACAAAACTGGTATGTCACATTGTGTCCCCACCTTTGCTAACATTATCATCTGTGTTCGGTGATTCTGAAATCTTCATTTCACTATGCAGTATGATAGTTACCAGAGCCACCAAAACCCAGCTTGCGTGATGGTTTCTAATTGGTTTCCCATGAAACTGACGCTAATATAGCACAAACCAGAGACAGAGCAAGACCAGATTCTGACAATAGGACTCAGTATAACCAAGCTGTTACTTTTGATTGAGTCAAAACTCTGATATGATTTTAATGTTGTATTATTAATTGTTAGCTTCTGAAAGCATCATCTTAAAGTCGTGCAAACGACAGATACAAAAACCCGTTGCAAGTTTCCCAACAGCAATTGGCATCAAGCTGAGAGTGCACAGTACTTTTACTGCCTGTGCATACAGTTCGACATTTCATGTGCATCTCGTTATAACGTTGCTGTCCTTGGAGTAAATCTTAAAGATCATGAGACAGCACTTCGCTTATGAACGGAATGTGAAACTCATCAGTGAATACTTTGTGTTTATTTGCTGCACACACTGAAACCCAACAGACCATTTTTCACCAATGTGTCTGAAATTAAGGGATGGTGATGATAGCGGTGTCTCACGTTGTTTGCACAATGAACTATTTCCTTGGATCTTGCATTACTTAGTAGACCCACCACTGAATATTACACTGTGTAATATTGTAGAATTCCTTGCCATAGGGAGCAGTTGAAGCAAAAACTACTTCATTTAAGTTAAATAATTATCTGAAACAGTGGAAGATACAGGGCAAAAGAGAGAGGAAGAGGCAATAGGATTCGTTTTGAGTTGCTTGAAAACAGTTGGCACTGACATTATGGATTGAATGGCCTCCTTCTGCACTGTAAACTTCCAAGGTTCTATGGTGTACAGTATTGTGTTTCTCTGTTATTTTGATGGTGGCATTTAAAATAAAAGGGTGAATGATTCTGTTAAAGTACTGGACAAAGGAATTTGATACAAAAGCATTGAGCATTTGTATAATAATGTTGCACAATCTAATTTCTAGGCTTTATTCTTAAAGACTGAACATTACCATTAGGAGCCTCTTCCAGGAATCAGTTACAAATAATGATTATAGTTTTCTCCTGAAGAGAAATCTCACCATTTTTGACTCACTTTTCTCTTCCAATTCTGAACTCAATGATCTTGGTAGAGTACCTCCTCAATTGCTCAATTTTGTTCAATCATTATGACCTACAACAAGTACCGGGCCTGTCAGAACTGTCACACTTTGCACTGAGTTAAATCCTGATGGTGTCTCTTCCATCATCCTCAAGATGTGTATCTTTGAACTACTCTTTCTCCCACACGACCTTTCCTGCTCTATGAAAATGTGCTCGTGTTCAACCTAACCCTTAGTAAGGTGATCTTATTTTTCTAGCTGCATTATTACTGTACACTGGCACTTTCTAAAGCTATTTAAGTTGCTCTTAAATTTTAATTGATCTCCTGCCTTGAACATACTAGCCGAATCCATGATTGTTGGTATGGCTGTTACACTGGTAATTTATTTCTAATGCTATGCAACTCTGAAACTCTTCAACAGTGGCAAATGAGTTCATAGCACGGTTTCACAACCAACAGTGCAATGAACGGCGAGTTAATCTGTAGTGTTGGTGCTGGATGAGAGAGGAGAGTTGGTTGGGAAAGTAAGGGAACTCCCTGCTCTTTTACTTGGTGGGGTGAATCTTCTGATGTCTTCAGGATTTAAGTAACCACTCATCCTGAGAATTCACAGACTCACGGTTGTCTCACCACGTTTTGTTCGGTGCTGCAAACCACTGCTCTTCCTCATTTATCCTGCTTGTTCGCAGAGCAGAATTGAGCGAACTGATCCCCTCTTTCAGTAATGGAATTGTTCAAATGTGCCTCACTGCTCAACAGTGACTGATCAATGGGCGTTCCTCTGGAAAGGTCAGGACTGGTTTTAAACTGACTGCCATTTTTCATGCGAATAATGAGGAACAAATTATATTGACTGAAGATTTTTACACCAGCTGGTTTGCCAAACCAAGTTTCCTTTTCCTTTAATACAAACGCAAAATACTGCGGATGCTGGAATCTGAAATAAAAACAGAAAATGCTGGAAAGTCTCAGCGAGTCAGGCAGCATCTGTGGAGAGAAAAACAGAATTAACATTTCAGGTCGATGACCCTTCGTCAGAACTAGCAAATGATCAACATTAACAGATTCTTAAGGAGCACTGAAAGGGGGAGGGGAGGAAAGAACAAAGGGGAAGGTCCGTGATAGGGTGGAAGACAGGAGAGATTAGAGAAACAAAAGGGATGATGGGCCAACTTGAGATTGTAATGGCACAAGTTAGAAAAAGGTTAGTCTAGATCAGGTGTGAATGGCAGAATAATTACCAGCTGCCGTTGGAAACAGAGAGGAAAGAAAAATACATAAGATCGAGGTGGGAGGGGGGAGGGTGCATTCACACCCTGTCTAGACTCATCTTTTTCGAACTTCTTCCATTACAATCTCAAGTCGGCCCATCATCCCTTTTGTGTCTCTAATCTCTCCTGTCTTCCACCCTATCACAGACCTTCCCTTTCATACTTTCCTCCTCTCCCTTTCAGTGCTCCTTAAGAATCCGTTTATTTCAAACACTTGCCAGTTCTGACGAAGGGTCATCGACCTGAAACATCAACTCTGTTTTTCTAGCCACAGATGCTGCCTGACCCGCTGAGATTTCCAGCATTTTCTGTTTTTTAATTTGTTTTCCTTTCCTTCCTTTGAGGAATGTGCATGCAGGGGGTGGAAACAATGCAACCATTTTTATAATTAGATCATTAACTCTCGACGCACAAGGCTTACAAGTCACATAAAAGAGTAACACAGTAAAGGAATCACTCTAAAATTGCTCTCTTCTCTCAGCCAAGCACAGCCAAAGCAATGTGATGCCTGGGGAGGTTTGACAGCTAGCGCAGCTCACCTTGCCAGTGATGCTTGTAATCACACGTCCGCGACAAGGCTATCATCACTGCACAATACAGAGGGAGGATGGCAGCACACAGTCTCCAGCTTTTTCCTTGACCAATGTCCGTGAAACAGTGCAACTTTCCAGCTAAATAGAAGGTGGTAAAACCCAGACCTGAAAAAGCAACTGGAACAAGGAAGAATTAAAAAAAATCTATAATTCTGGTTTTATATAATTCATCTCT
The DNA here is from genome assembly GCF_044704955.1 of Pristiophorus japonicus. Taxonomy (NCBI): domain Eukaryota; kingdom Metazoa; phylum Chordata; class Chondrichthyes; family Pristiophoridae; genus Pristiophorus; species Pristiophorus japonicus. The sequence goes on from NC_091979.1 coordinate 266,851,986, forward strand.
GCTTTCGTATCTTGCAGGTTAGACATACGGAGCAATTAAAATGAAAATCACTTTTATTTTAAAACTTCATTTATGTGCCTGATGTATGTGGCCTTATTTTTCTCTCCTTCTGACAAGACTAGGCCAGGAGGACACGATTTAACGATGGATTTCACCATTGAAGAGAAATCTATTTTAAACATCATTGACAGCAAGAAGAACTGTAATACAAAAGAGAACCTTTAAAGATGGCTATAGCACTTTAAAATGCAAGTTGAGAACAGGAATACAGAGGACCATTTTTAACACATTACTAGATTTTGAAAAAGCAGTTGTAACCAAGGACAAATCTGCGGTTGCCATGATACCAGTGGAAGCGACCAGCACTGTCTTGAGATAAGACCTTCATTAAACTGTAACAAGTGACACTCATGGTGAAGTAACCCCACTAAACTTTGAACCAGCCAGGAAGAACAAAGGGAACAGCCATGCTTGAATGAGCCAATCATCGAGGTGTACACCTGAAAGAAGAGAGAAGTTTTGAACACAAAAAAAATATAAGAATTGACACTCTGCCTCGTTTTTTTTACTGCAGTCTGCCAAGAGAAGACGTCTAAAGATTTCAACAGACTTCAAGTGATTGTCTGGTTTGGCCACCAGGCATTTGAAGCCTCCAGTACAGCTTATGTTGGGTTCTTATTTAATCCGTGTCTTAGTGGTTAAATAAAAGATTATGGGAGATAATGCACCTGTGTGGTTTTCTGTTTTCGGAGGATTCAGGTCAATGAACCCCACTCTAACACCACGGCCACAATGTTTCCAGTGCTCAGAGGGTGGGTTTGGAGGCGGGTCAGCTGACAAAATAGAAAAGATTGACAGTGGGTAAGGAGCCGCTGTCAACCTGCCTCCACCCTAGTCTCCCAGGGGTCGGGTCTGTCAGCGTTTAACAGACTTAACAGACCTGATACCAAGAGGCGGGGGAGGCAATTAACATTGTTAAGAGTTAATTAAAAGGTATGTAAACAGCATTTTAACCTGTACTTACCATTTTTCCAGGTTTTTGACAAGGTTCACGGTGCTCGGGGATCACATCAGGTAAGTAGGTGGGGTTTTCAGTGAATCTCCATTGCTCTGAATAGGTGACAGCTGCAAAAGTGGTATAAAAGCTACCATTTCACAGCTGTTCACTTTCCAATGTTAGAAGCTGGAGCCTTCAGGATTTGGAAGACACCTTTGAGCTTTATGCACTTTGGAAGTGCACAGTGGAAGATCTATCCACTGTCACCTCCTTGGAACCATTGACAGATCGCTTCTGTCATCTCAACCTCACCTACCATCTATTCCATCAGCATCGATGCCCTTGAAAAAAATCTCACCTTGGTCCTCAGAATCCCACCACGATCAGCCCCAACACCAGCATCACTAGGCACACCAGCAGCACCAACAACAATCATCTGATGCTGCCGAGGACACAGGACATCAGCATCTGACCACATTGCTGCCTGGGAGGCCTGAGATGGCCTCACCATGGCTACATTTATTTCACTTGACACTGTACACCCTGGCTGCCACATGATGCACCAGGTTGGCACCACCCCACACCAGCTCCATAATGCATCCCTGTAATGCCCACACCATTCCTTTCACACTCATCACCATTGTGTGGGTACCGTTATGTCTCACCATTCACTGCAACCCACTACGCCACTTCCAAAGGTACACACAGATCTGTCCAAAAATGCAAAGTATTGAAATTAAACATTTCAATTTTTGACAGCACATTAACAGAATTTTTACATGAACATTGGCTAAAACACTAAAGTGCATACCCTCTGTGTTGTTAGTAGGTATGATTGGACAAGGATGAATGTGAGTGTGAGGGGTGACTAGTGAAATGGGGAATTGATAATCTAGATAGAGAGAGAGGGATGGGTTGGGGTGCAAGGTAAGTTGGTGTGAGTAAGGATGTGCAGGAGTAGGGTAGGGAAAGCAGAGTGATGGGGATGTGATGTGTGGCACAGCAGGATGAGGTTGAGTGCGGCTTTGCAGTAACATTTTGTGATCCACTGAGATCATTGAAACGTTTGTGCCTGACGACATCCCTGCTTGTGCTCTCCTGTGCAGTGTGCAACCAGGCTCCTGGGGAAGTCTCTTACACCCACTGGAATGGAAGAGAACCTTCCTGTGTGCTGTGACTCCCTCCATAAGCACATGGAGGGAGTGATGGGAGAGCCTGGGTGCAGCGTGCATCTTTGTGCAATGCTGGTCAGTGTTTGCAGCAGCTCAATGCTGTAGAACACTGAGAGCACAACTGTCAAAATGAATGTGGATATGGTCCCTTTAAGAAAACCGGCGGATGGCGCATCTTCAAATTACAGCTTCAGACCCGCTTCCTTTTAATTGGCCAAGAACCTCGCAGGACGGGCTTAACAAGCCCCATCAATATAAAATTATTTTCACAGAGCGGACTGGAGCCAGCAGCAGGGTCGCAATCCACCACCTACTCCGGCAGCATTGGACCTGCTGAAGTAGGCAGAATCTCGACTCTAATGTGGGAAGTGTGGAAGTCATAAATCATTCCTACACCATCAATGCTGCTCCACAATCAGCCTGGAGAAAGTGTGACTAGGCTGGGGGCAGTTGGCTGTTAATTTTTATTCCCACAATTGAATACAGTGGGCATTAACTTGCGGTCCCTACGGGCACGTATAAGGTGCGCACGGGCCCGTAGGGGCCTCAAGTTCCGGGTTTCGGCATGTGCTGCACAAGTGCCTAAACCCAGAACTTGGGATCTGTCAGAAAAAGGGCATTTGCGGGCGGAGATTTGGGCTATTTGCCCAACATCTGCCCAGCGAATGCCCGTGAAATTCTTACGCCTGCTTTTACCAGCGTAAAAGTTTTAGAAAAACAGAAAAATAAAATGTTATCAATCATTTCTACATTATAGACCCTGTGTTAGTTTATATTCAGCCCCGTTAAAACATGTACATTTATTTTTCAAAAAATTAGCCTGGTTTGCGCCTCCCGTTAGCGCCTGCGGGGGGCGGTAGCGGGGCGCTACGGGGTTACTGACTGGGCGCAGCGAATTCACCGACACCCGCGAACTTCCCTGGTGGTTTTGCGCCAGTGTTAACACTTACCGCCTCGCTCTATAGCGTCCTGTAGATCGTGACTTTATCTGGTGCGCAGCGCCCCTTTACCGCTCTGGATGTGATATTCGCTCCCGCCTCCTGCAGCATCGCCGGGTGTCAACAACGATAGCTGCAGGAGTTGTCGTCACCTCAGCCGGTCGCTTCGGCAGTGCTATCTAAAGGTAGTGGTGGTCAGGTAAGCCAAAATTTATTAATCTCCCCAGTCTGGTGTCTTTTGTTTTTTTTTGGAGCCCGCTATCTGTCAGCCCTGCACTCTCAGAGTGCTTGTGGCCATTATGCACCTAGCGCAGATCCCGTGGCCCACAGCAGTCTGACGAAAATAAAATGAAACCAACATTGGTCCTTCCCTTTAAGCGAGGGAAGGAGCCTCCAAAGACAGCAGTGCTGCACAGAACAGTGCTCAGCCCTCTGCTGCTACCGCCCCTCTCTCAGAGGTGACCTGGCCAGTCATTTCGGGAACAAAGACTAACAATCAACCCTGGACTGATCATCTGCGGGTTGTTGTATGTATGATTTCTGATATTATTGGTGTACTGCTCGAATAATGAATCTGTCTTTGTCAATTAAAGGTTAAAGGCAGAACTCGTGTGTCTTGTGTAATTTCTCATAAGTCTCAAGTCGGAACTTTATAACCTGTTGGACGGGACGAGGGGTAATTTCAGCATGTACTAAACTGCTGGTATGTAGGTTGGGTTTTTATATATTGATTTAACTCCCGGATTGTATCCTTCTCAGTTTGTGGGAGTACTTCACTGAAATTGATTTCAGTCACCCACATTTGTGCATTTGGAAATTTATTTTTTGCCATTTTCAGCAGTGACTAATTGGTTGCAGTTAGTGCTTCCTGTGTTCGCTGGATGATGCCAATTGAAAGCACCACTTTTTACATTTCTGGACAAGGGACCATTCCAGGGCCATATGGATAAATTTGGCTCCTGGAAAGCTGTCAATTTGTGTGTTTGAATTCAGACGACCTTTTACCTGAGAGAGGTTAGAATTCCCCAATATCAAAATGGGTCTAGCAGGTTGTAATTTCCAGGTCCTGTTTTTCTGGCTAGTGTTGGGATGCCCTGTTACTGTCGTACTTTCCCCCCTTAGAGTCAGGTCCTGTGTCTGATACTGTACCAATTGCGCTTGTAAACCAGGTCTAGTCTGGTTTGCCCTTTGTCTCTGTAGCAGAGGTTGGTGTGTGACTATGGTTTATGGTGCGACGGCTTCAAGGAGGGTGACTGGGTGATGTCATCAAAACCCAGGTCGCCATTTGGAGCGTGGGCAGGAACATCGGCAGGGCCCAGGTACAGCGGAGGAGCGGGAAGGTCAGGACGGATGAGCGGTGAGAGATCGAGGCAGAAATACAGCAGATGATCGGGACGGAGGAATGGTCAGGGATTGTGGCTAAGATTTGGCGAGTGATCATGGCGGAGGTGCGGCGAATGTTTTGTGGCAGAGGAGTGGCAAGAGATCGTGGCGGAGGAGCGGTGAGAGATTGTGGCAGAGGTGCGGTGAATGGGAGTACGGGGCCCAGAAGAGCCTAGGGGCAGCACGTGCCAGCCCACACCGTGATATGTGTGCGCACTAGGTCCGTGCAGCAGAGCTGGTCTTCAGTTGTCCTGGTTAACCCTTGCCACTGGATAAAGGCCGAGCTCTGTCAAGCCCATGTGGTGGCTGATGTGGAACGGTCACCACACGTTAAAAAAATCCACGCACGGGCATCTTCCACCCCTGGAGTTCAGGGCTGGAATATCGGGTCCTTCATTGAAACATCTGTGAACTCATCCCTTTTGGTGTGAAAGCAAGTCATCCTCATTTGAGGGATCGCCTACAATGATGATCTCACTCCCTTTAGCGCTCTAAAGGAAGTGATAGTGCTTGACTTAGCGATAATTTTGTGTTGCTTGAAAAGTTAATGCCCCAAATGGGCCGCTACGCAATTTCTAGCCCTGAATATTTGTTTTAAAATTTAACTAAATGTCATTTTAATTCATTTTAAATATGTAATTTAAAAAAAAATGTATTTGATGTGTAGAGATATTTTTTATGTGATCCCCATTCATACTTATGGGGGTTCCATATGTACAGAATCCCTATAAGTATGACTGAGGATTCCCTTCTTTGATTGGATCGGCAAGCTCACATGATTCCAGGGGCTCTGTGGGCCTCTATGCATGCCTACGCACAGAGGCCCAGGAGCGCAAGTGTCCGAACCTCTGGGACTATCGGGTAAGTTCCTAGACTTTTTGCAGGCCGGAGGCATCTGCCCGCGGGAAGCCTCCGACCGCAAATACGGTGCCCCATATAGTGGCAAAGGTCAAGAACTGACTAAACGCTCCGAACTGAAACCCATTTTGTTGCTATTTTAGAGTGATACATCACTGTATCTGCAGGCTTCATTACAGCCATGCTGTGAAGCCTTCTCGGATGGTGTTCCTTGAGATTCAAATGCATTTTTGGAGAGGCACACCTTGTTCAGATGTGTAGCTTTGCACCAAGGTGTTCTCAATGGCTACAGTGTCACATTCCTTGACCACAGGAATGGGCAGGCAATCAGCCCCAGGTACCTGCCTAAGCTGGGCACTGGCTGAACACGCTGACGAACACAAGAACAGCTCAGGTTGACTTCTGTCCTTGGAGTTCAATCCCCTCACTTTGGGGAAACACTTTACCAATCTTTATCACATCCCTTTAATGACCTGACACATCCGGAATTCAGCATTGAACTAACCACAAGTACAAGCCATCCCCTAGTACTCTGTGTTGCATCATGTTAGCGCCCCAAAGCAATTTCTTCACACATTCACAAAGTTCAATGAAATAGAGCCTTTAAACACAATTGGCAATCCAAAACGAGACCATCTACAAAGGCCTTTAACTTCAAATATTGTTTTCCCTGTTTTAGGCTGTCCACACAGTATAGTAGCTCTGTATCAATGCACTAGAAACTGCAAGCTCATGTTGAGTTATTCTGAACTCTTCATTTCACGTTCACTTCTTCTTTCAGGTATACATCTCCCCTTCTCGTCATAGCTCCAACTGTGATCAGTTACTGAGTGTGGAGAATCTCCAGTTCGAATCTAACTCTCACACATTTTACAGCACAGTTTTATCTTAAATAATCCCCTCCCCCTACCGTAGCTAGTAATGGATAATCTTTATCACTGGTACTCTAGCACTCTGACACACCAAGAAAATCTTAATCTTGCAGTGTTCTTGCCCATGGCATAACAGCACTGTTTATTCTCTTCAAAGTAATAAACTTAGATGTGGCCAAAGTGGAAATATATTACATTTCCCAGCACTTGTTCCCTTATCTTGTAAGGCTGAAAAGAATGAAACATCAAATTAATAACTGTTGATATAGACCAGATACTGTGGTGGAAAGGTGAAGAAATAGAGACACAGAAAAACAAGTGAGGAACATTAATGTTATATCAGTATCCCAGTCTCTAGATTTTTTCAGATCAAAATTTTATTTCAGATTTATTTGTTACAGCTGTAAAATATGGTGGTTCTGATGAGGCAAAGTTCTTCACTGTTCCCCTTTGGGCATATACTGTTTCTTAGCTGAATGTGTGAACAGGTAATCTGTGCTTAGAGGGTCTGCTAACAGTTCTCTGTAACTGAATGATGAGGCACTCAAGTGCGGCCCAGGAATGATTCGACTGCTTATATTTTCTCTCACTTGCCTTTTGCTCGGTACATGCATGGTATCACTGCCTGTGTTAAAGTACTGCATGCCCTGCCATTCTATCGCACAACACATTGGTACAACACTACATTCTCATCGTAAGGGATCCTCTGGGGCAGAGTGATCATAATATAGAATTACACATTATGTTTGAGAGTGACTTACCTAAGTCCGAAACTAGAGTCTTAAACTTAAACACAGCCATTTACATAGGTATGAAGGGCGAGTTGACTGAGGTAGATTGGGAAATATAGATTAAAAGGTATGGCAGTAGAGAAGCAGTGGCTAGCATTTAAAGAAATATTTCATGATTCTCAAGAAAAAATGCATTCAATTGAGAAACAAAAACTCCACTGGAACAGTGATCCATCCGTAGCTAACTAAAGAAGTTAAGCATAACATTAGTTTGAAAGAAGAAGCAAATAATGTTGCGAAGAATAGTGATAAGCCTGAGGATTGGGAGAGTTTCAGAAACCAGCAAAGGTTGACCAAGAAATGAATAAAAAGGGAAAAAATAGAATATGAGAGAAAACTAGCAAGAAATATAAAAAAAACAATTGTAAGAGCTTCTACAAGTATGTAAAAAGGAAGAAAGTAGCAAATGTAAACGTTGGTCCCTTTAGAGGCTGAGACAGCAGAAATTATTATGGGGAATAAGGAAATGGCAGAAACGTTAAATAAATATTTTGTATCTGTCTTCATAGTAGAAGACGCAAAAAGCATACCTAAAATGGTGGGGAACGAAAGGTCTAATGAGGATGAGAAACTTAATGTAATTAAAAAAGTTGAGAAAAAGTAATAGAAAAACTAATGTGACTAAAAGCTGACAAATCCCCAGGGCCTGATAGCCTACATCATAGATTTCTAAAAGAGGTGGCTGCAGAAATAGTTCTAGTCTCTCCCATCAGTGGAAACATCCTCTCTGCATCCACCTTGTCAAGCCCCCTCATAATCTTATACGTTTCAATAAGATCACCTCTCATTCTTCTGAATTCCAATAAGTATAGGCCCAACCGACTCAACCTTTCCTCATAAGTCAACCCCCTCATCTTCAGAATCAACCTCGTGAACCTTCTCTGAACTGCCTCCAAAATAACTATATCCTTTCGTAAATATGGAAACCAAAATTGTACGCAGTATTCCAGGTGTGGTCTCACCAATACCTGTATAACTGCAGCAAGATTTCCTTGCTTTTATACTCCATCCCCCTTGCAATAAAGACCAAGATTCCATTGGCCTTCTTGATCACTTGCTGTACCTGCATACTAACTTTTTGCTTTTCATGCACAAGTACCCCCAAGTCCCGCTGTACTGCAGCACTTTGCAATGTTTCTCCATTTAAATAATAACTTGCTTTTCGATATCTTTCCACCACCAAAGTGCATAACCTCACACTTTCCAACATTATACTCCATCTGCCAAATTTTTGCCCACTCACTTAGCCTGTCTATGTCCTTTTGCAGATTTTTTGTGTTCTCCTCACACATTGCTTTTCCTCCCATCTTTGTATCATCAGCAAACTTGGCTACATTACACTCGGTCCCTTCATCCAAGTCATTAATATAGATTGTAAATAGTTGGGGTCCCAGCACTGATCCTTGCAGCACCCCACTAGTTACTGATTGCCGACCCGAGAATGAACCATTTATCTCGACTCTCTGTTTTCTGTTAGTTGGCCAATCCTCTATCCATGCTAATATATTACCCCCAACCCCGTGAACTTTTATCTTGTGCAGTAACCTTTTATGTGGCACCTTGTCAAATGCCTTCTGGAAGTCCAAATACACCACATCCACCGGTTCCCCTTTATCCATCCTGTTCGTTACATCCTCAAAGAATTCCAGCAAATTTGTCAAACATGACTTCCCCTTCATAAATCCATGCTGACTCTGCCTGATGGAATTATGCTTTTCCAAATGTCCTGCTACTGCTTCTTTTATAATGGACTCCAACATTTTCCCAACCACAGATGTTAGGCTAACTGGTCTATAGTTTTCTGCTTTTTGTCTGCCTCCTTTTTTAAATTGGGGTGTTACATTTGTAGTTTTCCAATCTGCTGGGACCTTCCCAGAATCCAGGGATTTTTGGTAAATTACAAGCAATGCATCCACTATCCCTGCCGCTACTTCTCTTAAGACCCTAGGATGCAAGCCATCAGGTCCAGGGGATTTATCCACCTTTAGTCCCATTATCTTACTGAGTACCACCTCCTTAGTGATTGTGATTGTGTTAAGTTTCTTCCCCCCACTATAGCCCCTTGACTATCCACTGTTGGGATATTTTTAGTGTCCTCTACCGTAAAGACTGATACAAAATATTTGTTCAGAGTTTCTACCATCTCCCTGTTCCCCATTACTAATTCCCCGGTTTCGTCCTCTAAGGGACCAACATTTACTTTAGCCACTCTTTTCCTTTTTATATACCTCTTGCTATCTGTTTTTATATTTCGTGCTATTTTATTTTCATAGTCTATTTTCCCTTAATCATTTTTTTAGTCATTCTTTGCTGGCTTTTAAACACTTCCCAATCTTCTGTCCTCCCACTAGTTTTGGCCAATTTGTATGCCCTTGTTTTTAATTGGATACCATCCTTTATTTCTTTAGTTAGCCATGGATGGCTATCTTTTCGTTTACACCTTTTCCTTCTCACTGGGATATATTTTTCTTGAGAGTTATGAAATATCTTGTTAAATGTACGCCACTGATCACGTAAATCATCGGGAAAATACTGGAATCTATTAAGGAAGAAGTATCAGGGCACTTAGAACATCATAATTAGGCAGAGTCAACATGGTTTCATGAAAGGGAAATCAATTTGACAAATTTATTAGAGTTTTTTGAGGATGTAACTCTTAGGGTAGACAAAGGGGAACCAGTGGATGTAGTATATTTGGATTTCCAAAAGGTATTCGATAAGGTGCCACACAAAAGGTTATTACAAAAGATCTCATGGTATTGGAGGTAATGTATTAGTATGGAGAGAGGATTGGTTAACGGACAGAAAACAGAGAGTAGGGATTAACGGGTCTTTTTCAGGTTGACAGGTTGTAACTGGTAGGCTTCCATAATCAGCACCTGCGAAGAGACATTCGGTCACTCGACCAGGAAACACCAAGACTGGTTTGATGAGAATGACCAGGAGATCCCGCAAGGCATTCTTGGACTGGAAGCAGCAACACAACTCGAGGGCTGGAAAGCAGCTCTTCAGACGTCTGAAGGCCGAGGTTCAACAGAAAACCCGTGACCTAAAGAACAGAAGGTGGGTGGAGAAAGCTGAAGAAATCAGCAGCCAGCCAACAACCATGACGTGCGAGGATTCTTCAGCGCAGTCAAGACGACCTACGGCCCAAGCACCCAAGGCCCTACCCCACTACTGGCCAAGAACAGAGAGATGCTCATGAAAGACAGAGAGGCAGTCAGTGCCTGCTGGAAGGAACACTTCGAGGATCACCTCAACCGAGACTCTGTCTTCGACGTGAGTGTCCCTGACTCCATCCCACAGCATGCCACCCGCCAACACCTCAGCACATCCCCAGCCCGGCATGAGGTTGAAAAAGCCATCCGACAACTGAAGAACAACAATTCATCAGGAGCAGATGGAATCCCTGCCGAAGCACTAAATTTTGGCGGAGAAGCACTGCTGGCGCGGATTCATGACCTTATCTCTCTCATCTGGAAGGAGGAGATCATTCCAGCAGATCTGAGTCGTTGTAATCATGACCATCTACAAGAAAGGTGACAAGTCCAACTGCAGTAACTACAGAGGAATCTCCCTTCTGTCAACCACCGGGAAAGTCATTGCAAGAATCCTCCTCAAGTGTCTTCTCCCTGTGGCTGAAGAGCTTCTCCCAGAGTCGCAATGCGGATTCCGCCCACTAAGCGGCACAATGGACATGATCTTCACCACACGGCAGATACAAGAGAAATGCAGAGAACAGCATCAACCCTTGTACATAGCCTTCTTTGACCTCACAAAACCCTTCGACACTGTTAACTGTGAGGGATTATGGAGCGTCCTCCTCAAATTCGGCTGCCCTCAAAAGTTTGTCATGATCCTCCGCTTGCTCCATGATGATATGCAAGCCGTGATTTGACCAACGGATCCACCACAGACCCATTCCACGTTCGGATTGGGATCAAGCAAGGCTGTGTCATCGCACCAATGCTCGTCTCGATCTTCCTTGCTGCACTGCTCCATCTCACCCTCAGCAAGCTCCCCACTGGAGTGGAGCTAAACTATAGAACCAATGGGAATCTGTTCACCCTCCGCTGCTTCCAGACCAGATCCAAGGTCGTCGCATCCTTCATCATCGCAACACCTATACCGAGGCATATGAGAGCATGGGCCTTACACTAAACATCCATAAGACAAAGGTACTCTACCAACCTGACCCCGTCACACAGCACCGGCCCCCCGATTATCAAAATCCACGATGAGGCACTGGACAACGTGGACCATTTTCGATATCTTGGGAGCCTACTGTCAACAAGGGCAGACATGGATGATGAAGTACAACACCGCCTTCAGTGTGCCAATGCAGCCTTCGGTCGCCTGAGGAAGAGAGATTTTGAAGACCAGGACCTCAAACCCGGCATCAAGCCCATGGTCTACAGAGCAGAGGTGATACCTGCCCTCCTACATGGCTCAGAGACATGGACTATGGCAGGCACCTCAAAGCACTGAAGAAATACCACCAACGATGTCTCCGCAAGATCCTGCAAATCCACTGGCAGGACAGGTGTACCAACATCAGCGTCCTCGCTCAGGCCAACATCCCCAGCATTGAAGCACTGACCACGCTCAATCAGCTCCGCTGGACGGGCCACATCGTCTGCATGCCTGACATGAGACTCTCAAAACAAGCGCTCTACTCGGAGCTCCGACACGGCAAGCGAGCCCCAGGTGGGCAGATGAAACGCTTAAAGGACACCCTCAAATCCTCCTTGAAGAAATGTAACATCCCCACTGACACCTGGGAATCCCCGGTCCAAGTCCGCCCAAAGTATAGGAAAAGCGGAAGAAGCACACGACAACCCAGACACCCCACTCACCCGTTCCTTCAATCACCGTCTGCCCCACCTGTGACAGAGACTGTAGGTCCTGCATCGGACTCTTCAATCACCTGAGAACTCGTTTTTAGGGCAGAAGCAAGTCATCCTCAGCTCCGAGGGAATGCCTATGATGATGATGATGATGATGAGTGTGGTGCCGCAAGGTTCAGTGCTGGGGCCTCAGCTATTTACAATCTATATTAATGATCTAGATGAAGAGATCGAGTGTAATGTATCCAAGTTTGCTGATGATACAAAGCTAGGTGGGACAGTAAGCTGTGAGGAGAACACAAAGGGCCTGCAAAAGGATATAAATAAGTTAAATGAGTGGGCAATAAGGAGGCAGATAGAGTATAATGTGAGGAAATGTGAGGTTATTCACTTTGGTAGGAAGAATAGAAAAACAAAATATTTTATAAATGGTGAGAAACTATTAAATGTTGGTGTTCAGAGAGATTTAGGTGTCCTTGTACAGGAAACACAGAAAGTTAGCATATAGGTGTACAGCAAGCAATAAGGAAGGCAAATGGCATGTTGTCTTTTATTGTAAGGGGAGTTGGAGTATAAGAGTAAAGAAGTCTTGCTCAATTGTACATCATCATTGTTATATGTGTATACTTGTATTTACTCTGTACAGCCACCAGAGGCTCATCCCCTGGAGCCCAAGGAATCCCATAATCTCTTGGGAGTACAGGTATTTAAGGAGGCTTCACAGGGTTGGAGAGGCACTCTGGAGACATGCAATAAAAGACTAAGGTCACACTTTACTTTGAGCTCACAGTGTTCAGTCTCCATATACAACAATCATCAAAGGCAGTCCCTCAAAACGAGGATGACTTGCTTCGATGCCAAAAAAAGATGAGTTCACAGGTGTTTCAATGAAGGACCTAATATTCCAGGTCCCGAACTACATGTTGAAGGGTGGAAGATGCCTGTGCATGGATTTTTTTTTAATGTGGTGTGGCCGTTGCACACCAGCCACCACACGGGCTTGACAGAGCTAGGCTTTGGTCCAGTGGCAAGGGTTATCCAAGACGACTGGAGACCTGCTCTGCTGCACGAACCTAGTGCGCACACACATCGCTGTGTGGGTTGGCCCGTGCTGCCCCTAGGCCATTGCCTCTCCTGGGCCCCGAACTCACGCCTCTCCTGGGCCCCGAACGCACACCTCTCCTGGGCCACGATCACGTCCCTCTACAATCTCTCGCCGCTCCTTCGCCCCTACCTCATTGCTCCTGCTGCACCTGCCCACGCTCCAATCACCGACCTGGACCTTGATGACGTCCCTCAGTGGCGGCGAACCACTGCAAGATACAGCGCGAGCTGGTGCAGGAGGGGTGACAATTGTACAAGGCCTTGGTGAAACCACACCTGGAGTGCTGTGCACAGTTTTGGTCTCCTTATCTAAGGAAGGATATACTTGCCTTGGAGGCGGTGCAACAAAGGTTCATTAGATTGATTCCTGTGATGAGAGGGCTGTCTTAAGGTGAAAGATTGTGTAGAATGGGCCTATACTCTCTGGAGTTTAGAAGGATTACATAAGATATATAGCACAGAAACAGGCCATTCGGCCCAACCAATCCACGCCGGGATTTATGCTCCACTTGAACCTCCTCCTGTCTTTCCTCATCTAAATCTATCCCCATAACCCTCTCCCTCAAGTGCTTGTCGAGCCTCCCCTTAAATGCATCTATACTATTCGCTTCAACCAGTCCCAGTTCCACACTCTTTGGGTAAAGAATTTTCTTTAGGGAATGGGTGACCAATAGGAAGAGCAGTGCAAGGAAGGTAGTTCAGGGGTCCCCTGCGGTCATCCCCCTGCAAAACAGATATACCGCTTTGGGTACTGTTGAGGGGGATGACTCATCAGGGGAGAGCAGCAGCAGCAGCCAAGTTCAAGGTACCGTGGGTGGCTCTGCTGCACAGAAGGGCAGGAAAAAAAGTGGGAGAGCAATAGTGATAGGGGATTCGATTGTAAGGGGAATAGATGGGCGTTTCTGTGGTCGCAACCGAGACGCCAGGATGGTATGTTGCCTCCCTGGTGCAAGGGTCAAGGATGTCTCGGAGCGGGTGCAGGACATTCTGAAAAGGGAGGGGGAGCAGCCAGTTGTCGTGGTGCATATAGGCACCAACGATATAGGTAAAAAAACGGGATGAGGACCTACGAGGCGAAATTAGGGAGCTAGGAGCGAAATTAAAAAGTAGGATCTCAAAAGTAGTAATCTCAGTATTGCTACCAGTGCCACGTGCTAGTTAGAGTAGCAATCGCAGGATAGCTCAGATGAATACGTGGCTTGAGGAGTGGTGCAGAAGAGAGGGATTCAAATTCCGGGGACATTGGAACCGGTTCTGGGGGAGGTGGGACTAGTACAAACCGGACGGTCTGCACCTGGGCAGGACAGGAACCAATGTCCTGGGGGGAGTGTTTGCTAGTGCTGTTGGGGAGGAGTTAAACTAATATGGCTGGGGGATGGGAACCTATGCAGGGAGACAGAGGGAAATAAAATGGAGGCAGAAGCAAAAGATAGAAAGAAGAATAGTAAAAGTGGAGGGCAGAGAAACCCAAGGCAAAAAACCAAAAGGGCCACTTTACAGCAAAATTCTAAAGGGGCAAAGTGTATTAAAAAGACAAGCCTGAAGGCTGTGTGTCTCAATGCGAGGAGTATTCAGAATAAGGTGGACGAATTCACTGCACAGATAGCAGTTAACGGATATGATGTAATTGGCATCACGGCGACATGACTCCAGGGTGACCAAGGCTGGGAACTCAACATCCAGGGGTATTCAACATTTAGGAAGGATAGACAGAAAGGAAAAGGAGGCGGGGTGATGTTGCTGGTTAAAGAGGAAATTAACGCAATAATAAGGACACTAGCTTGGATGATGTAGAATCGGTATGGGTGGAGCTGCGGAATACCAAAGGGCAGAAAACGCTAGTGGGAGTTGTGTACAGACCACCAAACAGTAGTAGTGAGGTTGGGGATGGCATCAAGCAAGAAATAAGGGATGTGTGCAATAAAGGTACAGCAGTTATCATGGGCGACTTTAATCTACATGTTGATTGGGCTAACCAAACTGGTAGCAATGCAGTGGAGGAGGATTTCCTGGAGTGTATTAGGGATGGTTTTCTAGACCAATATGTCGAGGAACCAACTAGTGGGCTGGCCATCCTAGACTGGGTGATGTGTAATGAGAAAGGACTAATTAGCAATCTTGTTGTGCAAGGCCCCTTGGGGAAGAGTGACCATAATATGGTAGAATTCTTTATTAGGATGGAGAGTGACAGTTAATTCAGAAACTAGGGCCCTGAACTTAAGGAAAGGTAACTTCGATGGTATGAGACGTGAATTGGCTAGGATAGACTGGCGAATGATACTTAAAAGGTTGACGGTGGATAGGCAATGGCAAACATTTAAAGATCACATGGATGAACTTCAGCAATTGTACATCCCTATCTGGAGTAAAAATAAAACGGGGAAGGTGGCTCAACCGTGGCTAACAAGGGAAATTAAGGATAGTGTTAAATCCAAGGAAAAGGCATATAAATTGGCCAGAAAAAGCAGCAAACCTGAGGACTGGGAGAAATTTAGAATTCAGCAGAGGAGGACTAAGCGTTTAATTAAGAGGGAGAAAATAGAGTACGAGAGGAAGCTTGCCGGGAACATAAATATTGACAGCAAAAGCTTGTATAGATATGTGAAAAGAAAAAGATTGGTAAAGACAAACGTAGGTCCCTTGCAGTCAGATTCAGGTGAATTTATAATGGGGAACAAAGAAATGGCAGACCAATTGAACAAATACTTTGGTTCTGTCTTCACGAAGGAAGACACGAATAACCTTCCAGAAGTACTCGGGGACCGAGGGTCTAGTGAGAATGAGGAACTGAAGGATATCCTTATTAGGCGGGAAATTGTGTTAGGGAAATTGATGGGATTGAAGGCCGATAAATCCCTGGGGCCTGATAGTCTGCATCCCGGAGTACTTAAGGAAGTGGCCCTAGAAATAGTGGATGCATTGGTGATCATTTTCCAACAGTCTATCGACACTGGAGCAGTTCCTATGGACTGGAGGATAGCTAATGCAACACCACTTTTTAAAAAAGGAAGGAGAGAGAAAGCGGGTAATTACCGACCGGTTAGCCTGACATCAGTAGTGGGGAAAATGTTGGAATCAATCATTAAGGATGAAATAACAGTGCATTTGGAAAGCAGTGACAGGATCGGTCCAAGTCAGCATTGATTTATGAAAGGGAAATCATGCTTGACGAATATTATGGAATTTTTGATGAAGTAATTAGCAGAGTAGACAAGGGAGAACCAGTGGATGTGATGTATTTGGACTTTCAAAAGGCTTTTGACAAGGTCCCACACAAGAGATTAGTGTGCAAAATCAAAGCACATGGTATTGGGGGTAATGTACTGACGTGGATAGAGAACTGGTTGGCAGACAGGAAGCAGAGAGTCGGGATAAACGGGTCCTTTTCAGAATGGCAGGCAGTGACTAGTGGAGTGCCGCAGGGTTCAGTGCTGGAACCCCAGCTCTTTACAATATACATCAATGATTTAGATGAAGGAATTGAGTGTAATATCTCCAAGTTTGCAGATGGCACTAAACTGGGTGGCGGTGTGAGCTGTGAGGAGGATGCTAAGAGGCTGCTGGGCGAATTGGACAGGTTAGGTGAGTGGACAAATGCATGGCAGATGCAGTATAATGTGGATAAATGTGAGGTTATCCACTTTGGGGGCAAAAACACGAAGGCAGAATATTATCTGAATGGCAGCAGATTAGGAAAAGGGGAGATGCAATGAGACCTGGGTGTCATGGTTCATCAGTCATTGAAAGTTGGCATGCAGGTACAGCAGGCGGTGAAGAAAGCAAATGGTATGTTGGGCTTCATAGCTAGGGGATTTGAGTATAGGAGCAGGGAGGTCTTACTGCAGTTGTACAGGGCCTTGGTGAGACCTCACCTGGAATATTGTGTTCAGTTTTGGTCTCTTAATCTGAGGAAGGACATTCTTGCTATTGAGGGAGTGCAGCGAAGGTTCACCAGACTGATTCCTGGGATGGCTGGACTGGCATATGAGGAGTGACTGGATCAATTGGGCCTTTATACACTGGAGTTTAGAAGGATGAGAGGGGATCTCATAGAATCGTATAAGATTCTGACGGGACTGGACAGGTTAGATGTGGGAAGAATGTTCCCGATGTTGGGGAAATCCAGAACCAGGGGACATAGTCTTAGGATAAGGGGCAGGCCATTTAGGACTGAGATGAGGAGAAACTTCTTCACTCAGAGAGTTGTTAACCTGTGGAATTCCCTGCCGCAGAGAGTTGTTGATGCTAGTTCATTGGATATATTCAAGAGGGAGTTAGATATGGCCCTTACGGCTAAAGAGATCAAGGGGTATGGGGAGAAAGCAGGAAAGGGGTACTGAGGGAATGATCAGCCATGATCATATTGAATGGTGGTGCAGGCTTGAAGGGCCGAATGGCCTACTCCTGCACCTATTTTCTATGTTTCTGAATTCCCTATTGGATTTTTTGGTGACTATCTTATTTTTGTTTTGTTCTTCCCCGCAAGTGGAAACATTCTCTCTGTATCCACTCTATCAAAACCTTTCATAATTTTAAAGACCTCTATTAGGTCACCCCCTCAGCTGCTTTTTTTCAAGAGAATAGAGACCCAACCTGTTCATGTTTTCCTAATACGTATACCCTCGCATTTATGGTATCATCCCTGTAAATCATCCTCTGCACTCTCTTTGGTGCCTCTATATCCTTTTTGTAATATGGTGACCAGAACTGCACACAGTACTCAAGTGTGGTCTAACTAAGGTTCGATACAGGTTTAGCATAACTTCCCTACTTTTCAATTCTGTACCTCTAGAAATAAACCCTAGCATGAGAGGTGATCTTATTGAAACATATAGGACCTGAAGGGGATTGACAGGGTAGATGCTGAGAGGTTGTTTCCCCTGGTTGGAGTGTCTAGAACTAGGGGGCACAGTCTCAGGATAAGGGGCCATTTAAGTCACAGATGAGGAGGAATTTCCTCACTCAGAGGGTTGTGAATCTTTGGAATTCTCTGCCCCAGAGGGCTGTGGATGCTGAGTCTCTGAGTATATTCAAGGCTGACATAGATAGTGTAACGAAATAATGTATAGCGTCCTCTAGCTAGGAGGTATTGATATAATGTATAGCGCCCTCTAGCTAGGAGGTATATGGAGCTGTATTGAGAGGGTCTGTGAAGGAATGCCATCTTAACCTGCACATGGCTGTCTGAGATCTCCCAAATAAATGAGTTAAATTGAACTAAGAGTGTTCAAGAGGCTATACAATACACATAGATTTTTGGAGTTTTGGTGAATCAAGGGATCTGGAGTTCGGGCGGGAAAGTTGAGTTGAGATCGATGATCAGCCATGATCTTATTAAATGGCGGAGCAGGCTCGAGGGGCGGTGTGGCCTACTCCTGCTCCTATTTCTTATGTTCTTATGTTATATTCTAACACGCATGATACCACTGGACTACCTCAGAAAATGTTGGTAATTTACAACGACTTTAAAAAGTCTCTGTGTAAATTTCTGGATTAACTTATTGCTTTAGTTGATGGTCCTAAATAAATTGCTGTGTGTGCATCAGTGTCAATTAAACAATTGTACTAGTTTTAAATCAACATCTGCTTTCCCAGTACCAAGTTGAATTCATGATCAAATTAAGAGCCTCCTGGATCTAGACTATCATCTGGAGGTGGTGGTACGACCATTAATCATAACATTGCAGTTCAGTGCACCAAAACACATCTGACAGGTACATACTTGAACCCTAATGTTTCACAGAAACTCTGCGACAGATTTGTTAGTGAAGATATATGAACATCTTAAGCAGAAACATTGCATTATTTATACTTTGCCTCATTGTAAGTATATTTTGAAGCAGAGAAAAAATAGAACTGCAGCAATAAAATATTATAGCTTTCAGTTCTAAGACAGAAATATCTCAAAGTAGTTGTTGTTAATGGTCACCAATATGCAATAGGATTTTTGGTGTGTGACACATCTACAGTAGTGTCAGCTGTGGCTCAGTGGGTAGCACACTCGCCTCTGAGTCAGAAGGCTGTGGGTTCAAGTCCCACTCCAGGAACTTGAGCACATAAATCTAGGCTGACACTCCAGTGCAGTGCTGGGGGAGTGCTGCACTGTCAGAGGTGCCCTCTTTCAGATGAGACGTTAAACCAAGGCCCTGTCTGCCCCCTCGGGTGGAAGTAAAAGATCCCATGGCACTATTTCGAAGAAGAGCAGGGGAGTTATCCCCGGTGTCCTGGCCAATATTTATGCCTCAATCAACACAACAAAAACAGATAATCTGGTCATTATCACGTTGCAGTTTGTGGGAGTTGCTGTGCGCAAGTTGACTGCTGTGTTTCTCACATTACAACAGTGACTACACTCCAAAAGTACTACTTTGGCTGTAAAGCGCTTTGAGATGTCCGGTGGTTGTGAAAGGCGCTATATAAATGCAAGTCTTTTACAATAAAGCCATGAAGCTGCCTTATTTATACATTGTTATTCCAATTAAATGTTCAACTTCTTGATGTGGGACCGATTACATTCATGTTATTCTAGACAGTGATATTGATCCGCAAAGTAGTCGGCAGATATTAATACGATGCAAATGATCGGATGAATTCACAAAGTATTTCCTGTCAACTGCAGCTTAGCAACATTGGACACAGAAGAATTCCACTGTGTTCCTGGCATCTAATGTTGTGTTGGGCTGTGGTGATGGGCAGGTAAGTGGTTACGTTTTAAAGGTCTGCTTTGACTAATTCAATGCATTAGGCAGTTGGCAAATTTAAAGTCCAAAATAAAAACAATGATAGGAGGCCCAAGGTTTCCTTGTTGGGTCAGGATACACAATCCTGCTCCTGCTGACCCACAAGGAACCTTAAAAACAATCAGAAATGGTGAGAAACCAGAAACTGGAGGGGCAAAAAGATTTAGGGTCCAGGTACAGAAATCACTAAAAGCTCAAGGCAGCTGGTATATAAAAGAGTGGCAGTTATGTTACAGTCATATAAAGCTCTGGTTAGAAACCATTTAGAGTACTGCATTACGTTCTGGTCACCGCAACTTGGGCAGAATGTATTGATCTTGGAGGGGGTGCTGCCCAGATTCACCAGCATGATACCTGGGCTAAAATGATGAAGACAGGTTGCATAGACTATGCTTGTATTCCTGTTTCCTACATTACAACAATGACTGCACTTCAAAAAGTACTTCATTGGCTGTAAAATGCTTCGGGACGTCTGGTAGTCATGCGCTATATAAATGCAAGTCTTTCTTTCCTGCTTTCTAGGATAGAAAGAACCTATTTCTTCTGCAGCAGGCACACTAGAACAAGCAGGCATAAACTTAAAATTAGAGCTGGGCTGTTCAAGGGTGGAAATCTGGAACATTTCCCCCAAAAAGCTGTTGAGGCTGGGTCAATTGCAAATGTTAAAACTCAGATTGATAGATTTTTGTTAGGCAAGGTTATTGAGGGTTATGGAACTAAAACCGGTCGATGGAGTTAAGATACAGATCAGCCATGATCTAATTCAATGCTGGAAAAAGTTCAAGGGGCTGAATGGTCTACTCCTGTTCCTATGTTTCCAGAAAGAAGGAACTTACCTGGGCCTCATGTGGCCCCAATCTTGCGGGCTCTGGCACTATGCACAATTTGCGCATTTGAGAGTTAAATTGGTGTTGTGGCCTGAATTATGCCAATGGACCCGGACATCTAAATATTTATGTGGCTCCCGTCTGCCTCTGGTGGATAGCCTAAATAGTCCAAGGAGTTAAAATGGCAGGTAGTGCCCAGCTGCCATTTTTAACCGCTGCACGCACTTGTGGGCAGGTTTAAAATCGTGGCTTATATTTGTGATTTACTTTTGGCCATTCTACACTGCAGCAGATTCCCTCCACCTTATCTGAGTTGGACACCCCGGCTGTATCTCAAATGATCCCAGTGCCTGCCCAAAATATTTAAATTGGACGCATTTATTTGTACTGCCAAAATGGCTGCGTCTCTGATTGGCTCTCCATTATCACATGACCTATTAGGCTCCATTAGGCTCCCCCAGCCGAAGTCCCTTACCCCAGCACAAATGCATGACCTTACCCCCTGCCCGCCATAGATGGGGCATTGTGTGTGGGTCACGGATTGCTAACAGGTTTATTGGGTATGAAGTGAATAGCAACAGTGACTTCTGGATTTCATCCACCCCAACTATGTCCCCTGTAACACACGCACTGAGCTTTCCGAAAAATTGGGTGCGAGTGTAAAGGGGGTTGGAAGAATGTGATCCCTTTTCCCGGAGTTCTCTCTCCCTGCCACCCCCCCCCCCCCCCACCCCGTGTCCCCCTCTCTCTCCCCATGTCCTCCTCTCCCCCCCGTGTCCTTCTCCCCCCCCATGTCCCCCTTTCTCCCCGCCCCCACCGTGTCCCCCTTTCTCCCCCCCCCGTGTCCCCCTCCCGTGTCCCCCTCTCCCCCCCCCCGTGTCCCCCTCCCCCCCCATGTCCCCCTCTCTCCCCCCCCGTGTCCCCCTCTTCCCCCCCCGTGTTCCCCTCTCTCCCCCCCGTGTTCCCCTCTCTCCCCAGTGTCCGTGTCCCCCTTTCTCCCCCCCGTGTCCCCCTCTCTCCCCCCCGTGTCCCCCTCTCTCCCCCCCGTGTCCCCCTCTCTCTCTCCCCCCCCCGTCCCCCTCTCTCTCTCCCCCCCCGTCCCCCTCTCTCTCTCCCCCCCCGTCCCCCTCTCTCTCTCCCCCCCCGTCCCCCTCTCTCTCTCCCCCCCGTGTCCCCCTCTCTCCCCCCCCCCGTGTCCCCCTCTCTCCCCCCCCCCGTGTCCCCCTCTCTCCCCCCGTGTCCC
Source organism: Pristiophorus japonicus (assembly GCF_044704955.1). NCBI lineage: Eukaryota > Metazoa > Chordata > Chondrichthyes > Pristiophoridae > Pristiophorus > Pristiophorus japonicus. The sequence continues at coordinate 266,873,758 of NC_091979.1, forward strand.
CCTCTCCCCCCCCGTGTCTCCCTCTCCCTCACCCCGTGTCCGTGTCCCTCTACCCCCCCCCACCGTGTCCCCCTTTCTCCCCCCCCGTGGCATCTCTCACCCCGTGTCCCCCTCTCCACCCCGTGACCCTCTCCCCCCCTCACCGTGTCCCCATTTCTCCCCCCGTGGCCCCTCCTCCCTGTGTCCCCCTCTTTCCTCCCTGTGTCCCCCTCTCCCCCCCGTGTCCCCCTCTCTCCACCCCCGTGTCCCCCTCTCTCCCCCCTGTGTCCCACTCTCCCTCCCCCCGTGTCCCCCTCTCTCTGCCCCCCCCGTGTCCCCCTCCCCATGTCTCTCTCTTTCCCTCCCCCCTCACCCCCCGTGTGTCTCTCACTCTCCCTCCCAGTGTCTCTCTCTCATCCACGTCTCTCTCTCACCCCTCTCTCTCTCCCCGCATCCCACCCCCATTTCTCTTTCTCCCCGCGCCCCCCCCCCCCACCGTCTCTCTCTCCACACCCCCCCTCCCCCACTCCCCATTCCCCCACCCCCGTTTCTCCTCCAGCAGGCTCTTTCCCCACCGCCCGCAGGCTCTGAGGAACAACGTGGTCTGCCCATTGTGGGGCACCATTTCCGGTTCCGGTTTTGAGTGGGAGGCCTCGTGGGCGGAGTCCAGAGGACGCAGGCGCAGAAGGACAGAAAAAGGCCAGTACAAATAGACACTGCGATTTAAATGACCCTGGCTCCAGTAAATAGGTCAGGGTGAAAGTTGCATGCAAGGGATGGGCAAAGAGGAATATCTGTCCTGGGCATTCTTCACTTTATACTCACATCTACTGTTTCTTCTAAAATTAGCAAATGGGGGAACATAGGAGGGATAATTCCATGCACCTGCACTTCCAACAGAGACAGCTCTAGCTTTGTCTTTAGTTCCTGCTTCTTTCAAGCGTGGCTTCCTGCTGGGTGGTTGGGATTAGCCTTAGTCTTAAATTTATCATTGTCTAATGTTGAAAGGAAAGTCAAACAAAGGTGAGACACTTTCTCTTAGAGTGATTGATGAACTGATACTGTCTTCTGTCTCATTGAGCTGTATTTGCTGCTAGATGGTCATGGAGGGATATTCAGTAGTGACTTTGGAGAGTGTCCCACTCTTCTGCTGGAGGGCAGGACCAGGACGCATGGGCAAGCTGCTGATTGGCTTGTATTAAGGAGGAAAGAACCAAAGAAAGTTATTTGTAGGCAATTTGTGTGGGGTGTGATATTTGAGTTGTGTAGTTAGAGGAGAAAATCTGATTTAAAATGTGGAGAAAATTCAATTTTTTAAAAAACATTAATTTTTAGACTGACTTCCTTAATATATGAATCTGCAGCCAGAACACGTGGGTAGTCAATTAATAAAGACCGTACATGTATAATTCCAGTCCTTCAAACACTAAGTTATCTGTACAACTTTCAAATTACAAAGGGTTTCCTGTCATATGTGACTTATAAAAAGGATAGTTTTGAATGTAATAAAGACATAGAGATCTTATTGAAAAACAGAGCATGTCCTCACTTGCAATATTTTGTGACTAAAATGAACATTTGAACGCACTGGTTTTTATTTGAGTGTAGGCTTAAATAGCTTTAATACAAATACCTTAAAAATTGCAAAATACAGGCAATTTTTATTGGCTGTAAATGTACAGTTCTGAATGTGCACAGATTTATAAAGTCAAAGGGAAGCAGAAAACAATCCAGTTTTAAAAAAGGAATACAATGGAAGGCATTTAATTGGAGCTAGAGCCAACTTGCATTCAGATATGCTGAAAGCAGTAATTTATGAGAAGGAAGTACACTTGTTGTTTGTCAGTACAAAAATGTCCATCTGACCAGCTAGATTTAACTGGCAGTGCTTCTGCTTGGGTTATTGATATTCATGCCTTATGTCTGCCTCTATGGGATTTATAATGGTTTTAGTGAACAATTAACACTGTATTATAGATTTGTCAAGTATTCACTGGGGAGTGTGCCTGACTTCATCTTTAGAGATAGAGACGTCTGTGCCAAGAGCTTCAAGGAAGAGGCACATCCATTTACCTTTTTATAAACATTTATTAATTTATTATCGGTCTAGAATTATCTGTTAATGGGGCAATGAATCAAATAATAAAACTTAGGAAAACATAAAGTAGTCAGTCATTCCTTCTGTGAATGGTCCTGTGTTTTATTTGGAATTTGGTCATTTTGACTTTATATTATACACAAAATTGTGAATGTCTATTGAAAATTGTATGAACCTTCAAAACAACACACACTTCAAAACTGCAGTGGAATCCTTATATGGTGCTATTTGGAGCTCTGCCTCAGTTGAAGGAATCCTCAGGGAGAGAAAGAGTCCAGAAGGATAAATATTTGTGAAATAGGGGGCTATGGAGTTAGCAGTCACAGTAAAGTCATTTGATTTTGATCTGTCACGAGGTCGGTCTGTAGGGTCAGACTCACAACGTTACTTGCGACTCAACGTCTGCTATGCTCCTGATCAAATGTTAGATTATCGGTATGAATGATTACATACAGAGGATACATTTAATAGGGTAGCAATTGGACTTGTTGCACCCATTTTATGGGCATAAAACGGGCAAAATGAGGTACAATTTAGGCAAACAACATCTTGCACCCCAAGGACGGCCAAAGTGATGTCACCCAAAATGGGCATTCGTGTCAGCTGTGTGGGCAGCAGTCTCGCCTCTGAGTCGGAAGGTTGTGGGTTCAAGTCCCACTCCAGGGACTTGAACTCAGAAAATCAATGCTGACACTCCAGTGTAGTGCTGAGGGAGTGCCGCACTATCGGAGGTGCTGCCTTTCAGATGAGAGGTTAAACTGAGTCCCCATCTGCTCTCTCAGGTGGATGGATTTAACGGATCCCATGGCACTATTTTGAAGAAGAGCAGAGGAGTTATCCCCAGTGTCCTGGCCAATATTTATCCCTCTATCAACATTACAAAAAAAACACATTATCTGGTCATTATCACATTGCTGTTTGTGGGAGCTTGCTTGTGCGCAAATTGGCTGCTGCGTTTCCCACATTACATCAGTGACTACACTTAAAAAGTACTTCATTGGCTGTAAAGGGCTTTGAGACATCCAGTGGTCGTGAAAGGCGCTATATAAATCCAAGTCTTTTTTATTAGGCCCCTTACGTATGCCAGTCAAATGCCTGAAACCTGTTTTAGGACCGCTTGGGAAATCAGTGTCTCACCGGGCCTGCTTCGCTCAGCTTCACATGACGTGGATGCGGCCTGGGAACTGGCTGCCACGGAATAGTTGAGTTTGAATCATAGAAAAGTACGACACAGAAGAAGGCCATTCGGCCCATCGTGTCCATGTCGGTCGAAAAAGAGTTACCCAGCCTAATCCCGCCCTCCAGCACTAGGTCCTTAGCCCTGCAGGTTACTGCTCTTTAAATGCACATCCAAGTACTTTTAAATGTGATGAGGGTTTCTGCCTCTACCACCCTTTCAGGCAGTGAGTCCCAGACCTCCAACACCCTCTGCGTGAATTTGATTTTCCTCATTTCCCCTTTAATCTTTCTACCAACTACTTTAAATCTATGGCCCTTGGTTATTGAACTTTCTGATAAGGGAAACAGGTCCTTCCTATCTATTCTATCTAGGCCCCTCATAATTTTATACACCTCAATTAAATCTCCCCTCAGGCTCCTCTGTTCCAAAGAAAACAACCCCAGCCTATCCAATCTTTCCTCGTAGCTAAAATTTTCCAGTCCTGGCAACATCCTCGTAAATCTCCTCTGCACTCTTTCTAGTGCAATCAATCTTTCCTGTAATGTGGTGACCAGAACTGCACGCGGTACTCAAGCTGTGGCCTAACTAGTGTTGTATATAGTTCTAGTATAACTTTCCTGATCTTATATTCTATGCCTCGGCTAATAAAGGAAAGCATTCCGTATGCCTTTTTAACTACCTTACTGACCTCTCCTGCTACCTTTAAGGATCTGTGGACATACACTCCAAGGTCCCTCTGTTACTCCACATCACTCAGTATCCTTCCATTTATTGTGTATTCCCTTGCCTTGTTCCCCCACCCCTGACAGTTTTCCGGATTGAATTCCATTTTCCACTTTTGTACCCAACTGACCCATTCATCAATATCTTCCTGCAGTCTAAAGCCACACGCTAATTTTTGTATCATGTGCAAACTTCTTTATCACGCCCCCTACATTTAAGTTTATATCATTAATATATACTACAAAAAGCAAGGGACCGAGTACTGAGCCCTGCGGAACCCCATCGGAAACAGCCTTCCAGTCGCAAAAACAGCCATCGACCATGACCATTTGCTTCCTGCCACCGAGACAAATGGATCCCATGGGCTTTTACTTTTTTGATCATCATCATAGGCAGCCCCTCGAAATCGAGGAAGACTTGCTTCCACTCTGAAAGTGAGTTCTCAGGTGACTGAACAGTCCAATATGGGAATTACAGTCTTTGCCACAGGTAGGACAGACAGTCGTTGAAGGAAAGGGTGGGTGGGGAGTCTGGTTTGCTGCACTCTTCTTCCGCTGTCTGCGCTTGCTTTCTGCATGCTCTCGGCGACGAATCTTGAGATGCTCAGCGCCCTCCCGGATGCTCTTCCTCCACTTAGGGCGGTCTTTGGCCAGGGACTCCCAGGTGTCAGTGGGGATGTTGCATTTTTATCAAGGAGGCTTTGAGGGTGTCCTTGAAACATTTCCTCTGCCCACCTGGGGCTCTCTCGCTGTGTAGGAGTTCCAAGTAGAGCGCTTGCTTTGGGAATCTTATGTCAGGCATGCGAACAATGTGGCCCGCCCAACGGAGCTGGTTGAGTGTGGTCAGTGCTTCGATGCTGGGGGTGTTGGCCTGATCGAGAACACTGACGTTGGTGCGTCTGTCTTCCCAGGGGATTTACAGGATCTTGCGGAGGCATCGTTGGTGGTATTTCTCCAGCGATTTGAGGTGTCTACTGTATATGGTCCACGTCTCTGAGCCATCCAGAGGGCAGTCCTGTAGACCATGAGTTTGCTGCCAGATTTGAGTGCCTGATCTTCGAAAACTCTCTTCCTCAGGTGGCCAAAAGCTGCGCTGGTGCACTGGAGATGGTGTTGAACCTCGTCTTCGATGTCTGCCCTTGCTGATAATAGGCTCACAAGGTATGGAAAGTGGTCCACATTTTCCAGGGCCGCTCTGTGGATATTGATGACTGGGGGGCAGTGCTGTGTGGCGGAGTCAGGTTGGTGGAGGACCTTTGTCTAACGGATGTTTAGTGTAAGGCCCATGCTTTCGTATGCCTCACTGAAGATGTTGACTATGACTTGGAGTTCAGTCTCTGAATGTGCGCCGACGCATGCATTATCCGTGTACTGTAGCTCGATGACAGAGTTCGGACGGTCTTGGATCTGGCCTGAAGATGACGAAGCATGAACAGATACCCACTGGTTCTGTAGTTAAGTTCCACACCAGCAGGGAGCTTCTTGAGTGTGAAATGGAGCATTGCAGCAAGGAAGATAGAGAAGAGTGTTGGCGCGATGATGCAGCCCTGCTTGACCCCGCTCTGGATGTGGATTGGGTCTGTGGTGGATCTGTTGGTCAGGATCACGGCTTGCATGTTGTCGTGGAGCAGGCGGAGGATGGCAACAAACTTTTGGGGGCAGCCGAAACGGAGGAGGACGCTCCGTAGTCCCTCGTAGTTAACAGTGTCGAAGGCCTTTATAAGGTCAAAGAAGGGTTGGTGTTGTTCCCAGAATTTCTCTTCTAGTTGTCACGCCGTAAAGATCATGCCCATTGTGCACCATAGTGGATGGAATCTGCATTGTGACTCCATGTGGAACCTTGTCAAAAGCAGAGTTAAAATTCATGTACACTACATCAAACGTACTGCCCTCATCGACCCTCCTTGTTACCTCCTCAAAAATTTCAATCCAGTTAGTCAGACATGACCTTCCCATAGCAAATCCATGCTGACTATCCTTGGTTAATCTGTGTTTTTCTAAATGTAGGTTTATACTGTCCTTCAGAATTGATTGCAATAATTTGCCCAGCACAGAGGTTAATTACTCGGTTTATCCCTTCCTCCCTTTTTAAACAATTGTACAACGCTAGCAGTTCTCCAATCCTCTGGTACCACACCTTGTAGCCAGGAAGGATTGGCAAATGATGGTCAGAGCCTCTGCAATTTCCTCCCTTGCTTCTTTTAATAGCCTAGGATATATTTCATCTGGTCCTAGCGATTTATCTACTTTCAAAGATGCTAAACCCATTAATACATCCTCTCTTACTATGTTTATTCCATCCAATATTTCACTCACTTCCTCCTTAACTTCAACGGCGGCATTGTCCCCTCTTTTGTGAAGACAGCTGCAAAGTATTCATTAAGTACCTTATCCACATCCTCCGCCTCCACACATAGATCACCATTTTGGTCCTAATAGGCACTATTCTTTCCTTAGTTATCCTTTTGCTCTTTATGTAATTATAAAATATCTGTGGGTTTTCTTTGATTCTACTTGCCAGTATTTTTTCATGCCCTCTCTTTGCTTTCCTAATTTCTTTCTTAATTTCACCCCTACACTTTCTATACTCTTCCAGGCTTTCGGCAGTGTTGAGCTCTCGGTATCTCATATAAACTTCCCTTTTCTGCCTTATCTTGCCCTGTATGCACCTTGTCATCCAGCGAACTCTAAATTTGGCAGTTCTACCTTTATTCTTTGTGGGAACATGTTTACCCTGAACTCCATCTATCGCTCTCTTGAATGCCTCCCACTGCTCCGACACTGATTTACTTTCCAGTAGCTGTTTCCAGTCCACTTTTGCTAAATCACTTCTCAACCTAGTAACATTGGCTTTTCCCCAATTTAGAACCTTTACTCCTGTTTTATCCTTATCCTTATTCATAATTGCGCTAAAACAAACTGAATTATGATCACTACCACAAAAATGCTCTCCCGCCGATACTCGTTCCAACTGCCCAGCTTCATTCCCTAAAACTGAATACAGAACTGCCTCCCTCTTATTGGGCTTGCTACATATTGGCTAAAAAAGTTCTCTAGAATGCAATTTAGGAATTCTGTGCGCTTGATACCTTTTACACTGATAGTAACCCAGTTAATATTAGGGTAATTGAAATCTCCCACTATTACTGCCCTATTGTTTGAGTTACTTTTTAATATTCATATGGAGCCAGAATGAGCAGGGGTGTTGCTCCCAGCTCCATGGCACTCCTGACACCCGCTGGATGCCTAATTTCGGGCTGGCCTTGCATTTCCTGGTTTGGGCGCTGATGAATTTCTGCCCAAATCTTTCCATCGTGTCCCTTACTGTGATAAAGTCTGCATGTTAAATAATCCTGTGAAATATTGGCTTCTCTCAGGGAGATATAACTTCATGTGCTTGATATGGAGTGACTGGAAACATGTCCTTGCCACCCACATGGTATATTGCTGCTACTATGAGAACATTCATAAACCTTGGATGGTACTCCTTTGAATAGTAAATCCATGATCACATATCCATGAAAAATCACATTCTATCTTTTGCAATGCATGTAATCACCTACGAAGGTATATATCCTGTGCACATTATATGATGAAACATTTTGGTTCTGCGAAACCTGTGTGAAGAGTCAAGGTCCATAGTGTGGCACACAATTAAGGTAGTAGGAGATTAACAGATTAAATCAAGTAGACGGAAAGCTCAGAGGTATACTGGGGATGGGGAACTCCAATTGTGAGGTCCTGGAAAATAATTCAACACAGTGAGGAGGACGGGAATGTAGGATAGCGTACTTGAAACTTACGAGGAACAAGAGAGGGAATGATAAAATGAAGAAAGGCAAGTTGTTTGTAGACTAGCGATGAGGTAAGCATTGCCTCTTGGATGATCAGCTTATTCTTGTATTCTCTCCAGGGATGGAGAAAAGGTGTTCAGTGAGGTGTTGTTGGAATGTGGTTCGCATACTCTATCTTTGCCAATACAAAATATCGATCTCCAGCAGCACTTCATATTCATAATTCATAAGTGAAGTAAATAGCACTTCAAGGTTACACCATAATATGTGAAAGTAGGATTCTGTAGGACATGGTAGTGTCCCTACTCTCCAGGTAAGGAAGAGCCTCAATAACCCCTGACTCCCAGGAACTCATCAAATTATCCTAACCTTCAAACTACAGCATGTTGAAGGGCTTTGCTGTGCACTACATTGTAACCACACACAATCCTGTTTAAACAGACAGGGTAAACAGCTTATCTGTGGTTGTATTGGAAAATTGGTACCTATTCTCAAGACACTAAAAACAATATACTGAACTGTAATAATATGTCTTGTCATAATATCTTCAGTCTTTTGGCCAGTATGTTACATATAATCTTGTGAAATTTATTTTGCAGCTTCCGTGTACAGCTCTATATTACAATAAATGCACTCTGTCCTATGCCAACAAAAATGCTGGAATTTTGCGGGGAAAAATTGGATTGGAGCGGTAACACGCGCAAGGCGTGAGATTTTGCGGCAGGCACAGAAGACTTGCCTCTCGCGAGAAATTGGGGTTACCGCCCCCAAAAGCAAGTGGAGCGCAAAATAAAGCTTCTCTCACTTCCTTTCTGGGCAGTAGCGGGGCAGACGTGTTGGGGGCGGAGCGCAGTACTATGCACTGGGCCGCGTAGTGCTGCCACGTAGGAGGCGCTCCTCCCTTAATTAAAGGGAAGGGACCAAGCTGCATACTCTCCAAACTGGACCAGCAGGGGTGCCGTGCCAACAGCCCGGCACTCAAGCAGAGTGCTGGCCGCCTGACCGATTGTGGCACAGACCCAGTGTTCGAAGCGCCAATGAGGCGTAGAAGAAATTCTGAGGATTTCTTTTGCCTCAGCACACCTCTCCTTGAAGTTTCGCACCGTGAGCAGCGTCGCCCGGACCGCGTCCCCTAAAGCTGTCGCTGTCATCGCCCGGCGCAGCTTCAAGGGACGATACCCAATTTAGGGTCCGGGGCGCTAAGAGGACGCACGGTGATAACGTCATCATCGCCAGCGTAGTGGGGCGTTACAGGTTACCACCGAATTTAGCGGGAGTCGTTAGCGGCCCCGCGCCCGGTTGCAAAGTCGTTTCCGCCTCGTTAGCGCCCCCCCCCCCGGAAGGCACAAATGACCCAAATTTCTAAGGCCTTGAGTTTTGAATCAACTCCTGACATCACATTTTATGTAATTGTACAATCACTTCTCTCAAAATTGCCACCTGTAGGTTAAATCCCAAACCTTTATGTATTAGCAATACTTATGTCTTCAGTCTATAGCTCGACCTTGTAATATGTACTGCACTTTTTTTTTGTGGCAGAATATGTATTGATATTTGGGAACAAGTGCACTGGGAGCACTGAATGCTAATGGGAGGATTCTATTTGAAAATGTGTGGTGTAAAATGTTTGCCTCCTGTGCTATTGCTTGCAAAGTAGCATTGGGGGATGCTGGTGTAAAGACTAAATAACAAAGCAGGTTTCACTACAGTTTACATTTGTCTCGTGTCATCAATATTCCCCAAGGAGCCCCAGGCCCCAGAGAACTTCACAGTAAGGGAAAGAAAAACAGACGTTGAGCCAGGAAAGGAGAAGTTAGCACGATGACCAAATATTTGAAGGGAGAGGATTTGTGAAGTATTTTAAAGGTGGAGAGAGAGATAGAGAGCTGAAGAGGATTAGGAAGGAAATTCCAGCTGAAGGATTTGGTGGAATGAAAGGAGAAGGGATGCACAAAACATGGCAGACTCAGAGGAATGGGGTGTTCAGGGAGAAGGCTGATATAGGCTAGAGGGATTTGCAGACATAGGGTGGGGCAGGCCAGGGAGTGATTTAAAAATGAGGATTTTAAATTCATGTCTTGGGGGACAGGGACCCAAAACACTGTTCAGTGAGGGCAGGACTTCATTGGGAGAGGATATGTACGGTGGAATTTAAGGAGGAAGAATAAAAGCCAATGAAAAGGGTATAGGCACAATGGGCTGAATTTGCGGCCACTACAGCCGCGTATTAAGTGCGCATACGCCTGTAGGGGCCCCGCAAGTTCTGGGTTTAGGTATGTACTGCGCATGCGCCGAAACCCGGACAAATTCTCTTGACCGATTGTATGAATCCGAAAGAAATCGGCCTCCGCGGGCGGACCCTTTAAATTCTTACACCTGGTAACATAAGACTTTTTAAAAAATAGAATAATATTTTATCACTCATTTATACATTTAAAACCCTGTCCAATAAGATATGTTTATTTTTAGCCCCGTTAAAAAATTACATTAATGTTTAAAGTATTTAATTGAATGGAATTTTAATTAATTTTAAATATGTAATTTTTTTGGTATGTGATTCCCATTCATACTTATGGGAGTTCTGTACAAACAGAAACCCCATAAGTATGAATGAAAATTCCCTTCTTTTATTGCTTGGGCCGGCCCATGTGATCCCAGGGGCGCTTGTGAAACATAAAAACATAGAAAATAGGTGCAGGAGTAGGCCATTCGGCCCTTCGAGCCTGCACCACCATTCAATGAGTTCATGGCTGAACATGCAACTTCAGTCCCTCATTCCTGCTTTCTCGCCGTACCCCTTGATCCCCCAGTAGTAAAGACTACGTCTAACTCCTTTTTGAATATATTTAGTGAATTGGCCTCAACAACTTTCTGTGGTAGAGAATTCCACAGGTTCACCACTCTCTGGGTGAAGAAGTTTCTCCTCATCTCGTCCTAAATGGCTTACCCCTTATCCTTAGACTGTGACCCCTGGTTCTGGACTTCTCCAACATTGGGAACATTCTTCCTGCATCTAACCTGTCTAAACCCGTCAGAATTTTAAACGTTTCTATGAGATCCCCTCTCATTCTTCTGAACTCCAGTGAATACAAGCCCAGTTGATCCAGTCTTTCTTGATATGTCAGTCCCGCCATCCCGGGAATCAGTCTGGTGAACCTTTGCTGCACTCCCTCAATAGCAAGAATGTCCTTCCTCAAGTTAGGAGACCAAAACTGTACACATTACTCCAGGTGTGGCCTCATCAAGGCCCTATACAACTGTAGTAACACCTCCCTGCCCCTGTACTCAAATCCCCTCGCTATGAAGGCCAACATCCCATTTGCTTTCTTAACCGCCTGCTGTACCTGCATGCCAACCTTCAATGACTGATGTACCATGACACCCAGGTCTCGTTGCACCTTCCCTTTTCCTAATCTGTCACCATTCAGATAATAGTCTGTCTCTCTGTTTTTACCACCAAAGTGGATAACCTCACATTTATCCACATTATACTTCATCTGCCATGCATTTGCCCACTCACCTAACCTATCCAAGTCACTCTGCAGCCTCATAGCATCCTCCTCGCAGCTCACACTGCTACCCAACTCAGTGTCATCCGCAAATTTGGAGATACTACATTTAATCCCCTCGTCTAAATCATTAATGTACAATGTAAACAGCTGGGGCCCCAGCACAGAACCTTGCGGTACCCCACTAGTCACTGCCTGCCATTCTGAAAAGTACCCATTTATTCCTGCTCTTTGCTTCCTGTCTGCCAACCAGTTCTCAATCCACGTCAGCACACCACCCACAATCCCATGTGCTTTAACTTTGCACATCAATCTCTTGTGTGGGACCTTGTCGAAAGCCTTCTGAAAGTCCAAATACACCACATCAACTGGTTCTCCCTTGTCCACTCTACTGGAAACATCCTCAAAAAATTCCAGAAGATTTGTCAAGCATGATTTCCCTTTCACAAATCCATGCTGACTTGGACCTATCATGTCACCTCTTTCCAAATGAACTGCATGCACACCTAGGATACGTAGGTCCCTACCCGCGGGAACCTGGAGAGGCACAGGAGCACGAAGCTATGGACCTCCCAGACTGTTATGTATGTAACTGTGTAATACTTACCACCAGAGGGCGCGACTGTTGGAGTCCTAATGGTCACCTGCACCCTCGTGCAGGGCCGGTATAAAAGGTTGGCTGCCATGTTGTTTAGGCATTCTGGAGTTGTAATAAAGAAGACTAAGGTCACACTAGTTTTAGCTCACAGTACACAGCCTCCTGGAGTTCTTCTATACATAATAACTGGCGGGGAGTAACAGAATACAAACCTTCATGCAACCATGGCTGCCGTTGGAATATTAGAGAGACTCATCGGGGGTGAAGATTGGAAAGCCTTCATCGAGCGTCTCGCCCAGTACTTCGTGGCTAATGAGCTGGATGGAGTCACTAACGCGGTCAAGCGCAGGGCGGTCCTCCTCACCGTCTGGGGGTCTAAAATATACGGCCTCATCAAGAATCTACTTGCACTGACAAAACCAACAGAGAAGGAATACACAGAGTTGTGTACGCTGGTCAGGGACCACCTCAATCCGAAGGAGAGTATCCTCATGGCCAGGTATCGTTTCTATATGCACCATTGCTCAGAGGGCCAGGATGTGGCGGATTATGTCTCTGACTTGAGACATCTCGCTGGGCCTTGTGATTTCGGAGCTGCGTTGGGGGAAATGCTGCGGGACTTTGTCGTGCTTGGCATCAGCCACGAGGTCATTCTTCGAAAGCTGCTGGCTGCTGAAACCCTAGACCTGAGCAGGGCCATCGCGATTGGCCAGGCATGCATGGCCACGGACGATAATACCAAACAGATATATTCTCAGCATGGAAGTTCACCGGCAGGTACTGTGTATAAAGTAACGTCGCTAGCAGGCAGAACTGCATATGGCAGGGCCTATACGTCTGTGGCTGCAAGACCTGTGATGACTCAGTCCGCCATCGGGGATGAATGTGAATCCATTAGCACCGTGTTGGTGCTGCGGGGGTAATCATCGGGCCCATCAATGTCGATTCAAGCACTACGTGTGCAAAGGCTGCGCAACAATGGGGCACCTCCAGCGAATGTACAAACGTGCTGCGACACACCACATGGCAGAGGATGATCGACCCGGCGCGGATCACGCAGCACAGGCAACTCAACCTGAGGAAGAAATGTATGGGGTACACACCTTCACCACCAAAAGCCCTCCCATAATGCTGAAGGTCAAATTAAATGGAGTTCCAGTATCCATGGAGTTGGACACGGGTGCGAGTCAGTCAATAATGAGCTCGATGGCTTTCGAGAAACTGTGGGGCAATAAGGCACAAAGGCCCAAACTGAGCCCGATTAATGCAAAGCTGGGTACCTGCACTAAGGAGCTCATACCAGTCATTGGAAGTGCGGCAGTTAAGGTATCATACAATGGAGCTGTGCATAACCTATCATTGTGAATTTTTCCAGGCAATGGCCCAACGCTGTTTGGCAGAAGCTGGCTAGAAAAGATTAGACGGAACTGGAACGACATCAGAGCACTATCTTCAGTGGATGATGCCTCGTGTGCTCAAGTGCTGAGCAAGTTTCCCTCGCTGTTCGAACCAGGCATCGGCAACTTCACAGGCGTCAAGGTACAGATCCATCTAGACCCCAATGCACGGCCTGTCCATCACAAGGCTCGGGTGGTTCCATACATGATGAGGGAGAAAGTCGAAATCAAACTGGACAGACTCCAATGTGAGGGAATCATATCGCCAGTTGAGTTCAATGAATGGGCCAGTCCAATTGTTCCGGTGTTGAAAAGTGATGGCACGGTCAGAATCTGCGGAGACTACAAGGTAACGATCAACCGAGTCTCGTTACAGGACCAGTACCCGCTGCCCAAGGCGGATGACCTGTTCGCAATGCTAGCGGGGGGAAGTCGTTCACCAAGTTGGACCTAACCTCTGCCTACATGACACAGGAGCTGGCTGAATCTTCGAAAAGACTGACATGCATCAACACACACAAAGAGCTGTTTATATACCACTGATGCCCTTTTGGGATTCGCTCAGCTGCAGCCATTTTCCAGAGAAACGTGGAGAGTTTGCTGAAATCTGTTCCGCGCACCATTGTGTTTCAAGACGACATCCTGATCACTGGTCGTGACACCATCGAACATCTGCACAACCTGGAAGAGGTTCTAAGTCACCTAGACAGAGTGGGACTCAGGCTGAAACGCTCCAAGTGTGTTTTCCTGGTGCCAGCGGTCAAATTTTTGGGGAGAAAGATTGCAGCAGACGGCATAAGGCCTACGGTCTCAAAGACAGAGGCCATCAAGAATGCGCCCAGACCCCAGAATGTGACGGAACTGTGTTTGTTCATGGGACTCCTCAACTATTTCGGTAACTTTCTACCTGGGTTGAGCATGTTGTTAGAGCCTTTGCACATATTGCTACGTGAGGGTGACGACTGGGTTTGGGGCAAATCTCAAGACACAGCCTTTGAGAAGGCCAAGAACCTGCTATGTTCAAATAAGTTGCTTGTACACTATGACCCATGTAAACGTTTAGTGCTAGCTTGTAACACCTCATCGTACGGGGTCGGCTGTGTGTTACAGCAAGCCAATGTATTGGACAAACTCCAACCGGTTGCATATGCGTCTAGAAGTCTGTCTAAGGCTGAAAGAGCCTATAGTATGGTTGAGAAAGAGGCGTTAGCATGTGTATATGGGGTTAAGAAAATGCACCAATACCTATTTGGACTGCGGTTTGAGCTTGAAAGTGACCACAAGCCGCTCATTTCACTGTTTTCAGAGAACAAAGGTATAAATACCAATGCTTCATCCCACATCCAAAGATGAGCACTAACATTATCCGCTTATGACTATGTTATCCGCCACAGACCAGGCACTGAAAACTGTGCCGATGCTCTCAGCCGGCTACCATTACCCACCACTGGGGTTGAAGTGGTGCTGGTCATGGATGCTTTTGAGAGCGAGGGGTCACCCGTCATGGTTTGCCAGATCAGGACCTGGACCAGCCAGGATCCTGGGCAATCCCTAGTAAAACGTTGTGTCCTAAATGGCAACTGGTCGGCCGTTCCCGGGGAAATGCAAGATGAAATTAGGCCATTTCACCGATGCAAAGATGAAACGTCCATCCAGTCGGATTGTCTCTTATGGGGTAATTGCGTGGTTTTGCCAAAAAAAGGCAGGAAATGTTTATATGTGACATACACAGTACACACCCAGGCATTGTCATGATGAAGGCAATTGATGAAGGTCGCATGTTTGGTGGCCCGGCATTGACTCGGACTTGGAGTCATGCGTGCATCAGTGCAACACTTGCTCACAACTGAACAATGCACCAAGGGAGGCTCCACTGAGTCTGTGGTCATGGCCCTCCAAACCGTGGTCCAGGATCCACGTAGATTTTGCCGGCCCCTTTCTCGGAAAGATGTTTTTTTTAGTAGTGGACGCTTACTCCAAATGGATTGAATGCGTAATCATATCATCCAGCACGTCCACAGCCACCATTGAAAGCTTCCGGGCCATGTTCGCCACCCATAGCCTGCCCAACCGTGGACCGTGTTTCACCAGCTCGGAATTTAACGAGTTTATGACCTGCAATGGCATCAAGCATGTCAGGTCTACTCCGTTCAAGCCCACATCCAATGGTCAAGTGGAGCGGGCAGTCCAAACAATCAAGCAGAGCCTGAAACGCGTGACAGATGGCTCCTTGCAGACCCACTTGTCTCGCATTCTGCTTGGTTACCGGATGCGACCCCACTTGCTCACCAGGGTTCCACCGGCAGAATTGTTAATAAAGAGAGCCCTTAAAACCAGGCTCTCCCTAGTCCACCCGATCGAAATGATCACGTGGAAACCCGGCGACACCGGCAGAACATGTACCACGATCGCGCAGCGGTATCACGTGACATTGATGTTAACGATCCTGTGTTTGTGCTGAATTATGGTCATGGTCCTAAGTGGGTTGCTGGCACTGTTTTGGCCAAGGAGGGGAAAAGGGTGTTAAATGGCCAAAAGTGCAGAAAGCATATAGATCAGACCAAATTGTGATTTACTGACAACCAGGAACGGCTGGAAGAGGACATCACCATCGACGATCAACCAACACACACCCAACCAGCAATCGACCTCGCTGTCAATCACGAGGATGAACCCACCGTTCCTGACAGTCCGGTCAGACCAGCCGCGGTGCAGTGCAGCAATGGTCCGACCAACTCACACACGCCAGGGTTTGAACTTAGACGATCAACCAGAGAGCGAAGGGCCCCGGATCACCTCAACTTGTAAATAATTTGTACCGAAGACTTTGGGGGGGGGCGGAGGAGTGATGTTATGTATGTAACTATGTAATACTTGCCACCAGAGGGCGTGACTGTTGGAGTCCTAATGGTCACCTGCTCCCTCGTGTAGGGCCTGTATAAAAGGTTGGCTGCCATGTTGTTTAGGCACTCTGGAGTTGTAATAAAGAAGACTAAGGTCACACTAAGTTTTAGCTCACAACACACAGCCTCGTGGAGTACTTCTATACATAATACGGACCACCAGGTAAATTCGCAGATTTTTTTGCACATCGGAGGCATCCGCCCGCGGGAAGCCTCCGACCGCAAATGTTCCCTCAATATGTCTGGAGGTGGCAAAGGCATGAATGAGTGCTTCACCGTTAAGGCATAGAAGTATACGTGGAGGTGGGCAATGTTGTGGATGTAGAAGCAAGCTAGCTTTGTGGTAGAGGCATAAGGGGTGTGCAATGAAGCTCGGGGATGAACAGGAGTCTAAGGCTGTGAATAGTGCGGTTGAGCACATGACAGTCGTCAGGAAGGTGGATGGAAGTGGTGTAAAAGGATTAGAATTAGGGGCAGAGGCGGAAGACAATGGCTTCAGTCTTCCTGATGTCAAGCTGGAGGAAGTTGTGACTCATCTAGGACTGAATAGATCAAGAAACAGCAAGGAGATTTTGGACTAATTGGGAAGCCATGATCTTATTTTTTGTTCTCTGGATGTTGGTGAAGCTGGCAAGGCCTTATTTACTGTCCATCTCTGTAACGATTCCAAGAGAAGGCTCACCACCATCTGGGTGAAAGAACAGCAATATATGTTGAAGTCAGAATGATGTGTGACTTGGAAGGGAACCTGGAGATGATGGAATTCCTACAACTTTGCTGCTCTTTTCCGTCTTGATGATCGAGGTCATGGTCTGAGAGATTGAGGTAACCTTGGTGCATTACTGCTTTGCATCCTGTAGATTGTACATACTGCACCCACAGTACGCTGGTGATGGAAGGACTAGATTTTAAGTCCAGTGGCAGGGGTGCCAATCAAGCAAACTGCTATGTTGTGGATAGCGTGGAGCTTCTTGAATGTTGTTTTGGCTGTACTGATTAAGGAGAGTGGTGAGTATTCCATCACACTC
Source organism: Pristiophorus japonicus (assembly GCF_044704955.1). NCBI lineage: Eukaryota > Metazoa > Chordata > Chondrichthyes > Pristiophoridae > Pristiophorus > Pristiophorus japonicus. The sequence continues at coordinate 266,890,966 of NC_091979.1, forward strand.
CTAATTTGAGTCTTATAGATGGTGGGGAAGCTTTGACAGGTCAGAAAATCAGCCACCTGTTGCAGAGTACCCAGCCTGGGCCCGGCCCTGGTAACCATGGTGATAATGTGGCTTCTGCTTCTGGCCATTGGTGATCCACCACCCCCCCAAAAAAGTTGATGGTGGCGCCATTGCGGCTCGAGGGGAGATGGCTGGGCTTTCTCTTGTTCCAGCTGGTCATTACATGGTGCAAATGTAAGCTGCCACTTGCCAGCCCAAGCCTGCACGTTACCGAACTGCTGCTGGAGGTCGGCATGGGCTGCTTCGTTACCGAAGGAGTTGTGAGCGGGCCTGAACACTGTGGAATTGTCAGCAAACAGCCGTATTCCTGACCATAGCACAGAGAGAAGCTTATTGATGAAGCAGCTGAAGATTAGTTGGACCAAGCTGCCTCCTTGAGGAACTCCTGTGGTGTCCTGGAATTGTGATGATTGGCCTCCAACAAACACAACCATTTTGCTTTGCATCAGATATGACCGCAGCCACTGGAGTTTTTTTTCCTTTGACTCCCATTGACGTGGTCAGTTTAAAAAAAAAGTAACTTACTAATGGACCTTCAGTGGTGTTCCGCACAGGTAATATTTTTTAAAGAAATTTTCAGTAAATAAGGAAATAAATATTGTGCTCTTCACCTCCTGCCGGTAGATAAATAAATCAACATTTGTCCCTCGAATCGTAGTTACATAAATTTAAAAAATCTGTGCAAGTAACATGCTGCATCCATCAATAAATAAAGCTATGTCATTCACTCAACGCAGTCCCATGAATAAATAAATCTGTGCATCTCAGCTGGAAGCATCTCAGCTCTTTCTGATGTATATTATATAATAATTGGAAGTAGAATAGATGGGTATAAGGAACATACACAATATACAACATAGATGTATAATTATATGAAAGTGTACATACTGGAGAAGGTACAACCTTACGACACCGAGAGCTATTTCAGATTGCCAATTGTCCTTCACACAGACACTGTACAGCACTGGCATGCACACATTGGCACACGCCATCTTTCCTCTCTCAGCAAGTTACCACACTGATTTATTCAAAGGTTTCACTTTCAATTAATTTGCTGCATATGAAAGAGTGGCAGATATGCAAAATAGGAGAGTTTTTTTTGTTCCTTGCGTCTGAATATATGCAGGCCCGATTGAATAAAATTGCAATTACCCTTTCGCAATTAGCTATTAAACATATTAAACGGAATAAATGATTGCAGTAATTTTATTTGCAGTCGAAGCTGGCCTGATCTCTCATCCTGCTGTGTGAGACCCTGAGGCTATGTGTGTAGGTTGACCCTGCTGCTCTCTCCAACTTGTGGTCTCCAAGTTCCTCAGGATGCTATTGGCTTCCTCTGAGCTACTGCAGCTTGTTTCGACTGTGCTTACAATGCCAGACACGTGCATTGCAGATTGTGGCAGCCGTTGTTTTTAAAAGTCTCTACATTCTTTTCTTAAAAGTTTGTAACAGCGGTAAATTAAATGAACTAATTGTCTTGTGATTGGCCAGGTCGCTATCATTATTAATAGTAAATTATTGTCTGATCATTCAAACTTGTTCTACAAACAACCGCTGGTATGCCTGTGACCGAAAAAAGGGAATTTCTGCTTCAGTCTTATTACATTTTTTAAAAAGCAATGATAAACTGGACTAAAAATGGATGCTGTTGTGTTTGAAACCGTATCAGTCACTTATGACTCTGGAATAGATTGAAGTAGTGTCATTAAAGTTAGTTTGTAGGTTGGAACTAAAGCCATTTTTAGACTGGTCCTTGTTTAGGCTCATTAGGGTTAAAATCCTGAAACACCATCCCTAACAGCACTGTGGGAGTACCTTCACCACACAGACTGCAGCGGTTCAAGAATGCGGTTCACCACCACCTTCTCCAGGGCAATTAGGGATGGGCAATAAATACTGGCCTTGCCAGCAATGCCCACATGCCGAGAATGAATCCATTTACAAAAAGGCCAGTTCTGTGGAGACTGCTAAATTCAGCTCCCTAATTCTATGGACACATTGTGGGCCTGTGATTCTGCTGCTGGAATAAACTCCGGGAGGTGGTTTACAGAAACCAACCTATTTGAATCCAATCAAAACAAGTGCCTGTATAAACGTGACTTAAAAGTTGCCAACTGCAAATGTTAATGTTAAATTGATTAAGAAGACTTAAAGCTAAGTATTCCTTTGTCCACTGAATTCATACTATAACCTTGTCACCTTCATCTGTGTGAGTATCTGAGCTTTTGTACTGGTTCTCAATCATATCAGCTGGTATCTTGATAGTGTTGGTTGGTATGAAGGTGTACTTTAATTAAGAATTTGTAAATTAACTGCTTGAGGTATAGAGCTGTTCTAGATCTCATACTGGGGAGACAAAGTTTCATTGTTAATAACGCTATAGCTGGTGGTATTGTCATGCCCATCTGGGAAGCCAACTGCAAAGTAAAATATGACACATACTAGAAATTTCAACTGTGAAAGACAGATTCCTTGGTTACTGGAGAAAAATCAAGTAACCATCCAAGTATTGTGTAAGAGGTAGAAAATGGAAATTTGATTTCCTCCACGTTGTTTGACCTTTTAAGGACAATATTTTCCCATTTTTCACAAAAGACCATTTCAGTTTGTCAAAGTATTTATTGAGAGCTGAAGGAGTTTTAAAAGGGAATGCTGGTTTCCTGCTGCATACGATCCAGTTTTCTGTGTATCTAGGACGATATTGTCTTTCACTTTATAGCAAATGCCTAATACGCTTCTGTAAATTGTTTCGGTGTAATTCAATACGCTGATTTTAGTCTGTAGCAATTGGGCACGATATTTCTGCATTCAAATTGATTGGAGACATAATGACAATACTATACAAATTCCAGTGTGTGATGTTACTGCAAAGCCTGGTAACCTTAGGCTGACACTCCAGTGCAGTGCTGAGCTGAGGGAGTGCTGCACTGTCGGAGGTGCCGTTTTTTGGATGAGACGTTAAACCGAGGCCCGGTCTGCTCTCAGGTGAATGTAAAAGGTCCCATGGCACTATTTTGAAGAAGGGCAGAGGAGTTATCCCCGGTGTCCTGGCCAATATTTCTCCCTCAATCAACATCACCAGAACAGATTATCTGTTCATTATCACATTGCTGTTCATGGGACCTTGCTGTGCGCAAATTGGCTGCCACGTTTCCTACATTCCTACATTGCAACAGTCACTACACTCCGCCCGGCGAAAGTTTGCACTTAAGTTTTTTGATGCTTTCGCCCACATCTGGCCACGCCATGGATTTTGATGACCCTTGTACATGACCTTCTTTGACCTCACATAGGCCTTTGACACTGTCTACCACGAAGCACTATGGAGCGTCCTCCTCCATTTCAGCTGTTTCCAAAAGAATGTCACCATCCTCTGCCTGCTCCACGATGGTATTCAAGCTGTGATCCTGACCAACGGATCGACCACAGACCCAATCCACATCCAGACGGGTTCAAGCATGCTGCGTCATCGCACCAATGCTTTTCTCAATCTTCCTTGCTGCAATGCTCCATCTCGCTCTCAACAAGCTCCCCACTGGAGTGGAATTAAACTATAGAACTAATGGCAACCTGTTCAACCTTCGCCACCTCCAGGCTAGATCCAAAGTCATCCCACCCCCTCTCATCGAACTACAGTATGTGGACGATGCTTGCGTCTGCACACACACAGAGGCCGAACTCCAAGCCATCGTCAACACCTTCATCGAGGCATATGAAAGCATAGGCCTTACACTAAACATCCTTAAGACAAAGGTCATTCACCAACCTGACCCTGCCACATAGCACTGCCCCCGGGTCATCAAAAACCAATGCATCCACTATCTCCATAGCCACCTCTTTCAAAACCCTAGGATTTAGGCCATCAGGTCCAGGGGATTTATTGGCTTTCAGTCCCATTAATTTCTCCAGTGCTGTTTTTTTTTACTAATACTAATTTCTTTCAGTTCCTCATTCTCGCTAGACCCTTGGTTTTCCATTAGCTCCGTGAGGTTTTTTGCGTCTTCTTCCATGAAGACAGACACAAAATATTTGTTTAATTTCTCTGCCATTTCCTTATTCCCCATTATAATTTCTCCTGTCTCAACCTGTAAGGGACCCACATTTACTTTCGCTAATCTTTTCCTTTTTACATATCTATAGCAGCTTTTACTGTCTGTTTTTATGTCTCTTGCTAGTTTACTCTCATATTCTATTTTCCCTTTCTTTATCAATTTCTTGGTCCTCCTTTACTGAATTCTAAAATCCTCCCAATCCTCAGGCTTACTGCTCTTTTTGACAACATTATAAGCCTTTTCCTTTGATCGAATACTATCTTTAACTTCTCTTGTTTGCCATGGGTGGACCATTTTTCCTGTGGGGTTTTTGTACCAAAAAGGAATGTATATTTGTTGTAAATTCTGTATTAATTCTTTAAATGTTAGCTATTGCTCATCTACCATCATACCTTTTAATGTAGTTTCCCAATCTGCCTTAGCCAACTCGCCCCTCATACCTACGTAGTTTGCTTCGTTTAGATTTAAGATCCTAATTTTGGATTTAACTGAACCACTTAATATAAAATTCTAGCATATAATGCACAGTCTTCCCTAAAGGTCCCGTTACTACAAGGTTATTAATGAACCCTTTCTCATTGCACAATACTATATCTAAAATAGCTTGCTCCTAATTGGTTCCTCAACATACTGATCTAGAAAACTATCTTGTATACCTTCCATGTAATCGCCCTCTACAATACTACTTCAAATTTGGTTTGCCCAGTCTATATGTAGATTAAACGAGGACGACCAGGAGATCCAGGAGCTAAAATGCCGCAAGCGCAAGGTATTCTTGGACTGGAAGCAGCAACACAACTCGAGAGCAATAAAGCAGCTTTACAGAAGTCTGAAGGCCGAGGTCCAAAAGAAAACCCGTGACCTAAAGAACAGATATTGAGTGGAGCGGAGGTCGGAAGCTGCGAGGAGCGGAGGGAGGGACCAACGTGGAGCGGAGGTCGGGACCGGCGAGGGTCCAGCAGTCGGAAGAGGAGAGGACGGACAAGGCATGGAGGAGCAGAGAGGTCAGAGCCCAGAGGTGGAGCAGTGTGGACAAGGCCAAGGGAAGACGCAGCACGGGCCAATAGTGAGGCTGTGAGGTCATGAGGCTCACATTGCGTAATATGAATCCATATAGAGAAAGATCCTGTGGGAATGAGGAAGGAAGGAGGACAGTAGGAGCATGTTTGAGTTTGTGTGTATGTATTGGCACAAGCTGCGGAGCCTGGTCTCCAGTCGTCTTGGATCCCCTTACCGCTGGGCCAAGACCTTGCTCTGTCAAACCCGTGTGGTGGCTGGTGTGCAACGGCCACCCCACGTTAAAAGAATTCACGCACAGGCATCTTCCACCCTTTAAAATTAGTTCATCAGTAACCGGATTACTCCTTTTTAGTGTGGAAGCAAGTCATCCTCGAACCCGAGGGACTGGTGAGTGGAGAAAGCACAAGAAATCCAGCAGCTAGCCGACAACCACAACGTGCGAGGATTTTTCAGCACAGTCAAGATGATCTACGGCCCAAACACCCAAGGCCCTACCCCACTACTGGCCAAGAACGCAGATGTGCTCAACAAGGACAGAGAGGCAGTAAGTGCCCGCTGGAAGGAGCATTTCGAGGATCTCCTCAACCGAGACTCTGTCTTCAATGTGAATGTCCTCGATTCCATCCCACAGCATGCCAACCGCCACCATCTCAGCACAACCCCAGCCCAGCATGAGGTTGATAAGGCCACCCGACAACTAAAGAACAACAAGGCATCAGGAGCTGATAGAATTCCCGCCGAAGCACTAAAACATGGCAGAGAAGCACTACTGGCATGGATTCATGACCTCATCTCTCATATCTGGAAGGAGGAGATCCTGTCAAGAGATCTCAGAGACGCTGTAATCATGACCATCTTCAAGAAAGGTGACAAGTCTGACTACGGTAACTACAGAGGAATCTCCCTGCTGTCGACCACCGGGAAAGTCATCGCAAGAATCCTCCTCAATCGCCTTCTCCCTGTGGCTGAAGAGCTTCTCCCAGAGTCATAATGCGGATTCCGTCCACTAAGGGGCATAATGGACATAATCTTCATCGCGCGGCAGATACAAGAGAAATGCAGGGAACAGCATCAACCCATGTACATGGCCTTCTTTGACCTCACAAAAACCTTCGACACTGTCAACCGTGAGGGAGTATGGAGCGTCCTCCTCAGATTCGGCTGCCCTCAAAGGTTTGTCATGATCCTCCGCCTGGTCCATGATGATATGCAAGCTGTGATCCTGACCAATGGGTCCACCACAGACCCATTTCACATTCGGACTGGGGTCAAGCAGGGCTGCGTCATCGCACCAACGCTCTTCTCGATCTTCCTTGCTGCAATGCTCTATCTCGCCCTCAGCAAGCTTCCCGCTGGATTGGAGCTAAATTAAAGGACAAACGGGAATCTGTTCAACCTCCAAAGCCTCCAGGCCTGATCCAAGGTCGACCCATCTTCCGTCATTGAATTACAGTACGCAGATGATGCTTGCATCGGCGCACACTCAGAGGCCGAACTCCAAGCCATCATCAACACCTTCACTGAGGCATACAAGAGCATGGGCCTTACACTAAACATTCGTAAATCAAAGGTCCTCTACCAACCTGCCCCCGCCACACAGCACTGACCCCAGTTATTGAAATCCACGACGAGGCCTTGGACAATGTAAATCATTTTCAATATCTCGGGAGCCTACTGTCAACAAGGGCAGACATCGACGATGAGGTCCAACACCGCCTTCGGTCGCCTGAGGAAGAGTGTTTGAAGACCAGAACCTCAAACTCAGTACCAAGCTCATGGTCTACAGAGTGGTGATACCCACCCTCCTATATAGCTCAGAGACATGGACTATGTACAGCAGGCACCTCAAAACACTGCCTCCGCAAGATCCTGCAATCCATTGGCAGGATAGACGCACCAATGACGGTGGTCTCGCTCAGGCCAACATCCCCAGCATCGAAGCACTGACCACGCTCAATCAGCTCTGCTGGACGGACCACATCGCCCGCATGTCTGACACGAGACTCCCAAAACAAGCGCTCTACTCGGAGCTCCGACACAGCAAGTGAGCCCCAGGTGGGCAGAGGAAATGCTTCAAGCACACCCTCCTTGAAAAAGTGCAACATCCCCATCGACACCTTGAAATCTCTGGCCCAAGATCGCCCAAATTGAAGGAAAAGCATCCGGGAAGGCACTGAACACCTCGTGTCTCTTCGCCGAGAGCAAGCTGAAGCCAAGCGTCGACAGCGGAAGGAGCGCGTGGCAACCCAGGCCCCCCACCCACCCGTTCCTCCAACCACCATCTGCCCCACCCATGACAGAGACTGTAGGTGCTGCATCGGACTCTTCAGTCACCTGAGAACTCATTTTAAGTGTGCAAGCAAGTCATTATCGACTCAGAGGGACTGCCTAAGAAGATTAGAAGATTAGTGCAAATTTAGTTTGCCCAGTCTATATGTAGATTAAAGTCCCCCGTGTTTACTGTATTACCCTTGTTACATGCGCCTCTAAGTTCTCGATTTATACTCTGCCCTACATTACAATTACTGTTTGGGAGCCTATAAACAACTCCCACCAATGTTTTCTGCCCCTTGCTGATTCTTAGCTCCACTCAAACTGATTCTACTTCTTGATTTTCTGAGCTAAGATCCTTTCTCTCTACAGTCTTCATCCCATCCTTTATTATCAGGGCTTACACTCCTCCTTTTCCAATTCTAAAAGTTAAGTATCCTGGAATATTTAGTTCCCAATGTTGGTCACTTTGCAGCCACGTCTCCGTAATGGCTATTAGATCAAACCTATTTATTTCTATCTGTGCTATTAATTCATCTATTTTGTTGCGAATGCTTCGCGCATTCAGATATAATGGAGCCGAAATTCAGGGCCGCCAGAAAACCTGCGCACTTACCGTCTCGGAAGAGGTCGACCATTGATCGATATTCAAGTCTTTGTCTTTTTTTTAAGCGGCCAGGAAATCGGTCATAATAGGGGCGGAAGTGCGTGGGAAGGGCTGGTGAGGGGAGGCGGGACGGAATTCTCCACCGCTGTCACTCAGCAGCGGAGCGGTGGTGATGTCATTGCGCGTCTGCGTCACCACGTCTCTCCCCTGCTTTAAAGGGGAGAGAATCGGCGAGTCTTTAGGATCGTCCACTGGGCCACCAGGGAGGGTTTCGGCCGGGCCAGTGGCCTGGCACCCAAGAGGGGGTTGGCAGCCTGGCCGAACCCAGGGGCACAATAGTCCGGCCGACATGGAAGTTGGCCAGCAATAAAAATAAAATGGCGGCCGCGGCAGTAGGCCCTTGTCTTTAATGGCCGCCGTGCAGTCAGGGCTCGCAATGAGAATAGAAGGTGCACTGACAGAGAAAGCTGTAGGGGGCACCGCCTCGGCGGGCGTTAGATTTTCTGGCCTGAATATCGATGGAGGTGGGGGGTCCCAGCGGTGCGCGCACTGATGACACACTTACGTCTGCTCTGCAACAGCAAGGTGGAAGTGTGGACCACTAGAAACCCCCCCCCCTGCTGAATTTGGCTGGCAGCAGCCATTGGATTCCGCCGCCTGGATGCCGCATTCCGACGGCAACGGGCCTTATTAGGACCCTGAATTTGGCCGCAGTGCCTTTAGCTTTGACTTTTTTCCATTTTTCCCTGATGTCACCTTGGTCACTGATGCCCTATTACTCTCTCTATCCCTTCCTGACCCACTCTGTTTATTTTTACCCAAAACTCTGCTCTGCTCGAGAGCCTTGACATTTCTCTTACTGCTTTAAAATGTACTCTTTCCTGACTCCTCCCATCCCCCCTTCATTAGTTGAAAGCCCTGTCTACAGCTCTAGTCATTCAATTCGCCAGGACGCTGGTTCCAGCCCGGTTTAAGTGGAGCCCGTCCAAGCGGAACAGCTCACTCCTCCCCCAGTACTGGTGCCAGTGCCCCGCAAAGCAAAACCCCTGCTTCCTACACTACTCTTTGAGCCACGCATTTAATTTTCTGATCTGCTTATCCCTATGCCAGTTAACGCATCGCTCAGGTAACAGGCAGATTTTGTGGTTCTGCCTTTTCATTTGGACCCCAACTCTTCAAACTCTCTCAGCAGAATCTCATTCCTAGTTCTACCTATGTCGTTGGGACCCACTTGGACCGCGACAACTGGATCCTTCCCTTCCCACTCCAAGTTCTTCTCCAGCCACGAGGAAATGTCTTTAACCCTGGCAGGCAACATTCCTGCCCTGTGATCATATCCCTCAATTTCCTAATTCTCTTGAACCATATCTAGATGTTTCTTGACCCACTTTCTATTATTTGCTACAATGGCGTTCCATGGCAATTTATTCTATGTATGTATTTCTTTTTGTCTGAAATAGTTCTAACTGAATTAATTATGAACTCATGAATGCCTACTATTCAAATCTAACCACTGGTTCCTGAATCTATTATCAGTGCGAACAATTTGTCTGCTTCAATTTCATCAATTATGTACTGGGTGCCATTCTATTAATTAAGTTTACAGGGAGAAGTGATTGCTGGGTGACTTTATAGGCTAACCTACAGGGTACAGTGCCACTATCATGTCCTTTTCTACCTCACGCTGATGTGTTTCATGTGTGACAGGATTTTATATGTTCAGAATTCCCGTGTTAAATCTAAAACCCAAGTAAAAGAGAGGAGTAATGGGGGGAAATATTCTAAAGGATGGTCAAAAAGCACATATTTCGTGTATTAATCATGAGGTTCGGATCAATAGTAACAACTTACATTTATACAGTAATGCGCCCCAAGGTGTTTCACAGGAGCGTAATGAGACGAAAGTCAACACCGAGCCATAGAAGAAGACATTAGGAAGGGGAGCAAAAGCTTGGTCAAAGTCGAGGTTTTAAGGAGTATGTTAGAGGAGCAGAGCGAGGTGGAGAGGCAGAGAGGTTTAGAGAGGGAACTGAAGAGCTTCGGGCCTGGATGGCTGAAGGCACAGCCGCCAATGGTGGGGTGAAGAAAGTGGGGAATATACAAGAGGCTCGAGTTGGAGGAACGCAGAGTTCTCATAGGGTGGCAGGGCTCGAGGTTACAGAGGTAGGGAAGAGTGAGGCCATGGAGGGATTTGATCTACTAATGAATTAGGCAGAGATTGTGGGGAAGTCTGTGAATACTTTGATTCCTGATGCATCCTGCACAAGACTGTGTGGTATTTTATATCCAGATGTCAAAGGGTAACAGCGATGAGTACATGGTGACAACAGATACCATTTTGTTGTACCACAACAAAAAAATGTGGCTGTGAAAGAAGTGCATAATACCATTGGGTGTAATCACTTGATCATAATGGACACTGGGCACAAATGCTACGTGTTCATATGACATGTACATTGGAATAAATTGGAGAATGTCCACGACAATTGGAACATGGTGGGGTAGGGGGCAGGGGCTCGGAACATGGTCATTGGGAGAGTGGGATATATTTAACCTTAAACAGAAAAAAAAACTGCTCGGTATATAATTGTATATAGATAGTAACTTACAAACTTTACTATCCTCTTCGACATGTCAAAGCAACAAATATACTATCTCTTCACATAAAAGGAAGCCTAGAAAGGTGATTGCTTCATAGCTGTTGAAATGCTGCCGCAGAGCCATTGGTTTAGCTGCAGCTCCTTGGTGACCTCAGACTTGCTGACGGAGCTCATGAAGCCACAGATAAGCTTGAAATGGGAAGCTCCATGAAGGGGAATCATAGGCCCCGCCCCCAAACAGATGGCAATTCAAACCACCACCCCAGGAGAATCCCAGGATATCAATCACTTAAGATGTTTGTCCCAATCCACTTGGTGTTTTGCCAGTGTTTTGGGGATTGAGTTCCATAAAGCTGACAATTACTCTCTGAAAACTGTAAATAAGAGGCCTTGATTATTATTGTTATATTTCCCTGTACGTTTATATATTATTTTTATCTTTTGCAAGACCTAGGATGCAGAACAAGATGATATGAAAAATGTACCAGGCTGAAGTAGCAAATAAACTCATGGATAATTTAATTTTCTTTTACTCTCAATAAGAAAATTTCAGTCAGCAATTTTTGCATCTCTTAGAAGTGGATGAGAAGAGTGGGGGCTTAGTCATCTCTCTCTCTTCAGTAAGAGGCCAATCTTGCACAGTTTAAACACTACTTACCAGTACGTGTGTTGGGCACACGAGCTACAGTCATAGAGCTGGAATTTTGTGCACTATATAAACAGCAGTATTTCTTTTTATAATAAATTGACTGCACAAGTGTGCTCTGCAGCTAAGTGATATGACCCAACAGGACAGGAGAATTGTCAGCTTTTGCCCATGTGCTTTGCAACCTGTGAATAGACTAAAGTCTGTGTGGCCAGAGCAACTAGTATAGTATTAGGCAGTCCCTCGTATCGAGGATGACCCACTTCCACACCAAAAAGGGATGAGTTCACAGGTGTTTCAATGAGGGACCTGACATTCTAGGTCCCAAACTACATACTGAAGGGTGGAAGATGCCTGCGCGTGGATTCTTTTAACGTGGGGTGGCCGTTGCACACCAGCCACCACACGGGCTTGACAGAGCTAGGTCTTGATCCAGTGGCAAGGGTTAACCAAGACCACCGGAGACCAAGCTCTGCTGCACGGACCTAGTGCACATGCATGCTCCTACTATCCATGTTCAAGAGTACTACTGCAGATGTGCTTTCATAAGTGTGAACGTTTTAAAATTCTTATGCTGCACCTCTGGTTAATTTAACAGTCCTGGCTCTGTTCCCTGAAAGCTGTGTATATTAGAATAGGTAGTGCTGCCGAGGACAACTACAAGACAAATACAGGGACCAGCACCAACCCTTGTACATGGCCACCTTTGACCTCACAAAGGCCTTTGACACTGTTAACTACGAGGGACTATGGAACGTCCTCGGCCATTTAGGCTGCCCCCAAAAGTTTGTCGCCATCCTCCGCCTGCTCCATGACAACATGCAGGCTGTGATCCTGACCAACGGATCCACCACATACCCAATCCACGTCCGGACCGGGGTCAAGCAGGGCTGCGTCAACACGCCAACCCTCTTCTCGATCTTTCTTGCTGCAATGCTCCATCTCACGCTCAACAAGCTCCCCGCTGGAGTGGAACTAAACTATATAACCAATGGCAACCTGTTCAACCTTCGTCGCCTCCAGGCTAGATCCAAGATCATCCTATCCTCTGTCATCAAACTACAATACACGGACGACGCTTGTGTCTGCGCACATTCAGAGGCTGAACCCCAAGCCATCGTCAACATCTTCACCGAGGCGTACGAAAACATGGGCCTTACACTAAGCATCCGAAAGACAAAGGTCCTCCACAAACCTGCCCCACCACACAGCACAGCCCCCCAGTCATCAAAATCCACGGCGCGGCCTTGGACAACGTGGACCATTTTCCATACCTCGGGAGCCTACTATCCGCAAGTGTGCCAGCGCAGCCTTCGGTCGCCTGAGGAAGAGAGTGTTTGAAGACCAGGACCTCAAATCTGGCACCAAGCTTATGGTCTACAGGGCAGTAGTGATACCCGCCCTCCTATATGGCCCAGGGACGTGGGTCATATACAGTAGATACCTCAAAGCGCTGGAGAAGTACCACCAGCATTGCCTCTGCAAGATCCTGCAAATCCACTGGGAGAATAGATGCACCAACGTCACTGTTTTTGCTCAGGCCAACATCCCCAGGATCGAAGCACTGATCACACTCTACCAGCTCCGTTGGGTGGGCCACATCGTCCGCATGCCTGACACGAGACTCCCAAAGCAAGCGCTCTACTCGGAACTCCTACACGGTAAGTGAGCCCCAGGTGGGCAAAGGAAATGTTTCAAGGACACCCTCAAAGCCTCCTTGATAAAGTGCAACATCCCCACCGGCACCTAGGAATCCCTGGCCCAAGACCGCCCAAAGTGGAGGAAGAGCATCCAGGAGGGCACTGAGCACCTCGAGTCTCGTCGCCGAGAGCGTGCAGAAAACAAGCGCAGACAGCGGAAGTAGCGTGTGGCAAACCAGACTCCCCACCCGCCCTTTCCTTCAATGACTGTCTGTCCCACCTGTGACAGAGACTGTAATTCCCACATTGGACTGCTCAGTCACCTGAGAACTCACTTTTAGAGTGGAAGCAACTCTTCCTCGAATTCGAGGGACTGCCTATGATGATGATGATGATGAGTGCTGCCATAGACACCATAGCATAATCTGTGAAGAATAAAAAAACTCCCATTATGTCCAAAGGTGCATATTTCCTTTCGCAGTAATTTACTTGATCCCAGACTGAGTTTATCTATCCATAAACTTTTTATCGTCATCTCTTTTGTGTTTCTGTGGGTATTATTTCTACATGCAGGACACTTTTCATTGAGCCATTGCACAAAATAGCTGCACAGCGCACTGCAGGACCACATAACATTTTGTCATTTTTAAATATTCGTTCCTGGGATGTGGGCATCGCTGGCAATGCCAGCATTTATTGCCCATCCCTAATTGCCCTTGAGAAGGTGGTGGTGTGGCCATTTGAAAAGTGTGAAATGGATTGCAAGTGTGTTGTAACTGAGTGGTTTTCAGTCATTCCCACTAACACAGTTATATCACACAAAATCAACAACAACAAAATTGCACACATTCATCATTTTGATTGTGAGCTGTTAGGATCGAGGAAAAAAAACTATTTAATCCCTTTTTTGAAAAAGAGGAAAATATGATCGACTGTGTCATGGCATCATTTCCCATTGTTGATGTGCTACATATTGATATACCAGCTGTTGAAGGCTACATTAGTATTTCACCCATCCGAGCCAGGTGTCACTCATTTGGATTGACAGTCACTGATTTGCTTTACAAATTCAGCCCATTTGATTGACCTTATTCTGAAAAATAAAAACAGTTCCATCTGTTTAATTAGGTTTGCAATCTGTGTTGTTTTGTTCACTCCCTCCCCCAAGATTTAAAAACTATGCTGATTATTTGGTGAATTGTACTAATTATTTGACAAAAAGGTAGACAGAAAATAAAGGTGACATTTAACAATGTCACATTAATAAAAATAGGCAGCAGATTAGTTGGCATTCCTTATCGAGCACTGCATTGCATTCAACAATACTGAATACTCAGGGAAATGAGAATTTTTGTTTTTACCACTGGACCAAGTAAGTTAGTTATTTAAAAAATGTCATGCAACTTCCTGAGGAAATAAATTGTGAATTAATGCAATTCATTTAACCAGCCTCTGATCATTATCAGAATGTGTACACCTGCCAAAGTCTGATTAATGATGCAGTTGAGCCTGAACTGGACCAAAATTCATCAGTGTCAGATCACATTTAATTCTAGCATTGCGTAAAAGTTCGGCAAGATTACTAAAATAAAATCCTGACCAAAGCAGAGTAGCTACCTTGGTCTGTTAGGGTGTTGCAATTAAACTCACTCGCCCGCCAATTGGATCGTGCCCGAATCCCGATCCGGGGATAGCGCTCACTGCAGGCGCCCAATGAGGCCAGTGCCAGGATCGAGGCAAACTGGCCCACCAGCCTCACTGGGACATTAGCGGTGGACTGAGGGGGCCAGGCTCCGCCCCAGAGGCAGCTCGCTGCGCACGGGCAGGGGGCGGATTTGGTTTGCTGGGACACCGGGCGAGGTCTTCCGGCGAGGCTGGTGGGGACAGACAATCGGGTGTAGGTGGCCAGCAGGGGCCTGTGGATTTAATGTGGAGTCGGGAAAAGCACAATTCAAGTTACCAATTATTTTTCCTTATGTTACGAGAAAAACTTGTATACGATGGCTCAAATCTGCCTGCAATTAATTCTGGACCCTACTTTAAATGTATTTTGCCCAACTCAGGATGTTATGTATGTAAGGTCTGCAATTTAGCTGCCAGATAAACAACCACCGAAATCTGTTCTCAGCAAGTTTGTTAACTTTTTTGTGCTTTGTTTTACCTTCACCTGACAATTAAAACTTCATGCACTACAATTACAGTACAGAGTTAAAAGGCTGTAAAAATAATATTGGGAATCAAGTCTAGCATGCTACTACAATTTAAGTGCATTGAAATCTCAGTAATATGCTACATTAGGTAGAGGCACACTAAAATGGTCAGACATTATTCCCTTTCTCTAATTTTGAATTCTAAAATGCAGCAAATGGAGACAAATGTTTCAAAATTTAAATTTGTGTTGTAATAGCTCTTCAGTGATATCAACATCTTAAAACCCTTTCTTCAGAGCAGTGGGCGATTCATTTGGTTTGTTTTCCTATATGATTAATTTAGTGAGTTCTGGTACCAATTTTGGTAATTACAGCATTTATCTTCAAGAAGCGACAGGTCTTTTGTCTGTGTTACACAAAGGTAACAATTGACCAATACTGCAACAGTGATTAGAATAAAGGATTTGGGGTGCACAGTGCACTTATTACATGTATTTTCAATTTACACAAAGACTGTGTGGTTAACACTAAAGTTATTGATTGAATATAATCATCATTTTTGAGCTGTGAGATGAAACTGTAATTAGAATCACAGAAGTTACTCACAGCGTATATCATTTATATAGATTAAGCAAATACAAGTGAAGCATCCCTTATTAAATGCTCACATAGTTATGAACAGATATTATTAACATTACTGGTCTAGATCAAGGGTGGTCCACTTGTTCTGGGAATTGTTGACTGCCAACCACCACCTCAGGGTGTCGTCCTAATTTTTGTACTTTTTGTTTCCTCTACCAGGTGGCCACCTGCATTGCAGGTATCTTTCTCAGTGAGAAAACTGGGATGATGCAAGCCACGCTCATCTCCAAGGATACAGATAATGCCTTGTTAATCTTCCAGGAACTGCAGAGCAGCAAAGGAGAGGCTCTTTAATCATTAAGCATTCTTGTCTTCTCAGATATGGCCGGCCATTTTACCAAACGCATTTTCTAGAGGAAGCCTCAGGATGAATCTCAATAAATACTGAGGATTTACCTTAAGTTTTCTAGCTGTGTGAAAGAGGCAGTCCTGTCTGTTATGCTCAGAATAAATCCACAGGACTATATCGCAAGCTCAAACTGTTATGACCTTGGTCTCTTTATTCAGACTCCAGAGTGAGGAAGCAGTATGGTGAATCACCTTTTATACCTGCTTGCCCCAAGGTGCACAGGTGACCATTAGGTCTCCCACAGGTGTGCCCCCTAGTGGCAAGATTTACATTTGGGTAAGGTTTACATACATACATAACATCACTCCCGCCCCCCCCCAAAGTCGTCTTGTGCAAGTTTATTGCAAGTTGGGGCGATCAGGCGCCCCACGCCCCCAGGTCGATCGCCTGGGTTGAAGTCCCTGTGATTGACGGCTAAGTTGATCATGTTAGTGGGTCGCTGGGGGCCAGGTCCTTTCACAGTGGTTCCTGGTTATCTGTCGTTCGTAGTTTGGTCTTGTCCAACTGCTTTACTCGTTAGCCCGGGACATGGTTTCACAACAAACACTCCATTTTCATCACATACACTCCATTATCCCCCTTGGCTAATGCAGCGCGAGCGGCTCAACTCGGGCCCTGAACATGGTCTACATCACTTATTCTGATGTCACGTGGAGGGACCGTGCAATATTGGTGCATTCTTGGCCGATAGCGTGCGGAAGGCTCGGTTCTGAGTGATTCTGTCTGGTGATTGCGTAACACCCAGGAGAGCTGGGTCTGTAGGGAGTCTACCGTGGCACGCCTGGTGATCGGTTTAGTGATTTGGGCGCTGACCCTGAGGTCTGGCAAGCCCAGGATGGCCGCAATGGCCTTAAGACTTTCGGTAGTGGCGGGAGGCCTAGTGGTCCCCGTGGACCTTGGGCCGTAGTATGGGGGCCCCAGACCACCGACTATGTGTAGCCACCCTGCCTTGCTTTGCAACGTTGGGATGGGTCTTTCGTCTCTGCGATGGCTAGGTTGCCACATCCCGTCTAGCAGTTCACCTTTGGCAGGTGGTAACATGGGATTGTCCAGGTCCTAAGCTGGGGGGCCGTTACGGTTGACCCCTCTCTTTCTAGCACTTCCACAACCGCGAGTGGGTCTGCAGGCTGCGCCGTTTCCACCCTGGTGGTGGGCAAAGGTAGCCAACTGAGAGCATGGGTGCCTCTCTCTGTGCCTGGCCTGTGGTGGATCATGTTACAATGCACAAACAGTGTCGAACATTCTCGAAACAACGCATCGATAATGGTGCCCCTGCTCTCCCAAGCTAGTGGGATGAGCAGCTTGTCTGACTCGAGCACATATTGGGACATTCTTTGGTACGTCTCTTTAGTCCTGCTGCTTTGTTTAACTTATTTGATACACGTTCAATTGTTTGGGGCTCGCCCGCTACTTTTGCTTGCTGCACAACACTCCCGACCCCGTGTGGTAACATCTCACTTGCCACGAATACTTTGTTAGATACATGTACAACTGCTTGGGGTTTGCCTGCTACTTTGGCTTGCTGTACAACACACCCGACCCCGTGTGATAACACATCACTTGTTACAAATACTTTGTCAGATACATATACAACCGGTTGGTGTTCGCACGCTACTTTGGCTTGTTGTAAGGTACCCCCAACCCCATATAATGGTACATCATTGGCCGTGAAAGACTGCTCGCAAGGGTTACATGGTGTACACAATTTATTTGAGTGTGGTGGGTTCCTCGCCTTCACCGCGGCCACCCCTATACCTTTGCCCCAAACCCAGTCATCTTCCTTGCTGGGTGACACATTCCTCCGTTCCGTTGTGGCAACCTTCTGTGGTCTGGATGCTCTCTCGTCCCATGGTCTGGATGCTCTCTCATCCCATGGTTTGGACGCTCTCTCATCCCGTGGCCTGGACGCACTCTCGTCCCGTGGTCTGGACACTCCTTCGTCCCGTGGTTTGGACGCCTTCTCGTCCCATGGTCTGGGCGCCCTCTCGTCCGTGTCCGTGATGCCAACTGCCGTGATCTTCCTCCCCAGGTATTTTGCCTCTGGCGTCGGGAAGACGCATTCGGATCATTTCGGCTGGAGTCCCACTCCGCATGGTCGACCAGGAGACTCTTCCATCGTCGCGAAAGGGTCGTCGGAGTGGTGGGTACCGCGCCTGCACCGCTGCTCGGTTGAGTTTTACCTCCTCGTGATTGTGATGAGCAGTATGTGCCTTGGGAATCTGCAAATGGATCTGCACTTCGATGCCTGGTTCAGCTGGAAGTGGGGATTTGCTCGGCCTTTGAGAAAGGGAGGCCTCATTCGCTGGAGAAGGTACGCAGAGATCTTCCCAGTTCCATCGAATCTTCCCCATCCACCTCCCGCCAAGCAGCATTGACCCCTGAAACAACCCAGAGTGGTAAATCGTGCACTGCTCCCTTATGGAATACTCTTGTATCCGCACTACCAATAACTGATATCAGTTCCTTGGTGTAGGCACGCAGCTTTGCCTGAATCAGGATCAGTTCGGGTCGTTGTGCTTCGTTGCTCCACAGCCTCTCGAAAGCCTTCTGGCTCATAACTGATTGACTCGCCCCCGTGTCTAGTTCCACGGAGACTGGAGTGCCGTTAAGTTCAACCTTTAACATTATCGGAGGGCTTTTGATGGTGAAGGTGTGTATTCCATATACTTCCTCTTCATCCTCAGGTTCAGTTGCCTCTCCTGCTCGTTCACCATGATCCTCGTTGGATCAGTCGTCCTCTCCTGACTCTGCCATGTGGTGAGTCACAGGTCATTTGCACATTCACTGGAGGTGCCCCATTGTTCCTCAGCCCTTGCACACATAGTGCTTGAATCTACATTGATGAGCTCTATGGCTGCCCCCACAGCGCCAACATGGTGCTAATGGATACGCATTCACGCCCCATAGCGGACTCTGAGTCACTCTAGGCCTAGGTCTGGCCTCTGCAGTCGGGTGTGACCTGCCCTGTGCCGTTCTAGCTGCTGCAAACATTATTTTGTGCACAGTGCTTGCCGGTGAGCTTCGATTCTGTGAAGATATCTGTTTTGTGTTGTCGCTCGTGAATGTGAAGGCTTGGGCTATCGTGATGGGCCTGCTCAGATCTAGGGAATCGGCAGACAGCAGTTTGCGAAGGATGACCTCGTGGCCAATTCCAAGCACGAAAAAGTTCCACAACATTTCCCCCAAGGTTCCTGCAAAGTTGCATTTTCCCCCAAGGCGTCTTAGGTCAGCGACAAAATTCGCCACGTTCTGGCCCTCGGAGCGACGGTGCATGTAAAAGCGGTACCTGGCCATCGGGATGCTCTCCTTTGCCTTGAGATGTTCCTTAACCAGTGTACACAGCTCTGCATAAGATTTGTCTATTATTCTGACCGCTGCCAGCAAATTTTTAAGGAGGCCATATACCGATGATCCACATACGGTGAGGAGAATCCCCCTACGCTTGGTCGCCGTCTCAGCCTTGTCCAATTCATTGGTCACGAAGTACTGGTCGAGGTGCTCCATGAAGGCTTCCCAATCACCACCCTCAACAAATCTCTCAAGAATACCAATGGTAGCCATTACCGCGTGAAAGTTCTTTATCCGTTACTCGTCGCCAATTTGTTATTTTCAGAATAAGTTCACAGGACTATCTCGCAAGCTAAAATTGTTGTGACCTTGGTCTCTTTATTCAGACTCCACAGTGAGGAAGCAGCAGGGTGCACAGGTGACCCTTAGGTCTCCCACAGGTGTGCCTCCTAGTCGCAAGTCTTACATTTGGATAAGGTCTACACACATACATAACACTCTCCACTCAATTTTCATTAAGGGCTGGATACAAGTAACTCGAATTTTACTTTGACCTCTCAACCTATAGAACTGCACATTAATAGATGAGGTAACTGTACAGTTCTTAATCCCTTACATGTTCTACAGTATTATTTTATGACCATCATTCTTTGCAAATCCCCTGTTAAGTGAGATGTTTAGCGGAATCTAGGAGATAGACAATACAATACAATCACTTTAAATGGAGATGCTCTGTTGATGCCAGACAGGACACACAAGAATCCAAATTATTTTATTAAATATTCCAAATGCACAGATGTCAGCTAGTTGAAATTGAAGTCGAGCACATGTTTCTCTTTTCTTTGTCTAAAATATCTATTTCTAAGATGGTATGTTGCCTCCCTGGTGCCAGGGTCAAGGATGTCACTGAGCAGCTGCAGGGCATTCTGGGGGGAGAGGGTGAACAGCCAGAGGTCGTGGTCCACATCGGTACCAATGACATAGGGAGGAAGAGGGTTGAGGTCCTGCAGGCAGAGTTTAGGGAGCTAGGAGAGAGATTAAAAAGCAGAACCTCAAAGGTAGTAATCTCCGGATTACTCCCAGTGCCACGAGCTAGCGAGTACAGAAATAGGAGGAGCAATATGAAGGGAGAGCGCAGCCCATCAAAGGGCGGCAGTTGGGAGAGCAGCTCAACAGAGGGAGAGCGAGGCCCATAAAAGGGCGGGCAGTCGGGAGAGCGAGGCCCATCAAAGGGTGGCAGTCGGAAGAGCAGCTTAACAGAGGGAGAGCGAGGCCCATAAAAGGGCGACAGTTGGGAGAGCAGGTTCAGGTTCAAAAGGCAAAAAAGTAGAAAGAAATCTAGTGTGACGTCACAGCCAAGCGGGTAAGTGATTGGCTGGTCGATTGGTGAGTAGTTTTTCTTTTTTCTTTATCTTTTTCTTTTCTTATCAGTAGGTAACCTTTGGCGTTGTTACCAATTAGGTTAATTTAAGGGTTAAGTCATGGCAGGAGAGCCCAGACCTGTGTCATGCTCTTCCTGTGCTATGTGACAAATCCGGGACAACTACATGTGCAGGAAGTGTATCAAGCTGCAGCTCCTGACAGACCGCATTGCGGCACTGGAATTGCGGATGGATTCACTCTGGAGCATCCGTGATGCTGAGGATGTCATGAATAGCACGTTTATTGAGTTGGTCACACCGCAGGTAAAGGTTACACAGCCAGATAGGGAATGGGTGACCATCAAGCAGAGCAGTGGAAGGAAGGTAATGCAGGGGTTCACTGGGGTCATCTCCCTCCAAAACAGATATACCGTTTTGGGTACTGTTGAGGAGATGGCTCATCAGGGGAAGGCAGCAGCAGCCAAGTCCATGGCACCAGGGGTGGCTCTGCTGCACAGGAGGGCAGGAAAAAGAGTGGGAGAGCTATAGTGAGGGGAATTGATAGATGTTTCTGCGGCCGCAACCGAGACTCCAGGATGGTATGTTGCCTCCCTGGTGCAAGGGTCAAGGATGTCTCGGAGCGGCTGCAGTGCATTCTGGAGGAGGAGGGTGAACAGCCAGCTGTCATGGTGCATATAGGTACCAACGATATGGGTAAAAAACGATGAGGTCCTACAAGCTGAATTTAGGGAGCTAGGAGTTAAATTATAAAGTAGGACCTCAAAGATAGTAATCTCAGGATTGCTACCAGTGCCACGTGCTAGTCAGAGTAGGAATTACAGGATAGCTCAGATCAATACGTGGCTTGAGGAATGGTGCAAGGAGGAGGGATTCAAATTCCTGGGACATTGGAACCGGTTCTGGGGAAGGTGGGACTAGTACAAACCGGACAGTCTGCACCTGGGCAGGACCGGAATCGATGTCCTAGGCGGTGTGTTTGCTAGTGCTGTTGGGGAGGGTTTAAACTAAAATGGCAGGGGGATGGGAATCTATACAGGGAGACAGAGGAAAGTAAAAAGGGGGCAGAAGCAAAAGGTTGGAAGGAGAAAAGCAAGAGTGGAGGGCAGAGAAATCAAGGGCAAAAATCAAAAAGGGCCACATTACAACATAATTCTAAAAGGACAAAGAGTGTTAAAAAAACAAGCCTGAAGGCTCTGAGTCTCAATGCGAGGAGCATTCGTAATAAGGTGGATGAATTGACTGCGCAGGCAGCTGTTAACGGGTATGATGGAATTGGGATTACGGAGACATGGCTCCAGGGTAACCAAGGCTGGGAACTCAACATCCAGGGGGATTCAATATTCAGGAAGGACTTACAGGAAGGAAAAGGAGGTGGGGTAGCGTTACTGGTTAAAGAGATTAATGCAATAGTAAGGAAGGACATTAGTGTGGATGCTGTGGAATCTATATGGGTAGAGCTGCGGAATACCAAAGGGCAGAAAACGTTAGTGGGAGTTGTGTACAGACCACCAAACAGTAGTAGGGAGGTTGGGGTTGGCATCAAACAGGAAATTAGGGACACATGCAATAAGGGTATAGCAGTTATCATGGGTGACTTTAATCTACATATTGATTGGGCTAACCAAACTGGTAGTAATACTGTGGAGGAGGATTTCCTGGAGTGTATAAGGGATGGTTTTCTAGACCAATATGTCGAGGAACCAACTTGAGAGTAGGCCATCCTAGATTGGGTCTTGTGTAACGAGAGAGGATTAATTAGCAATCTGGTCGTGCGGGGCCCCTTGGGGGAAGAGTGACCATAATATGGTAGAATTCTTTATTAAGGTGGAGAGTGACACAGTTAATTCAGAGACTAGGGTCCTGAACTTAAAGAAAGGAAACTTCGATGATATGAGATGTGAATTGGCTAGGATAGACTGGAGAATGATACTTAAAGGGTCGACGGTGGATAGGCAATGGCAGACATTTAAATATCACATGGATGAACTACAACAATTGTACAACCCTGTGTGGCGTAAGAATAAAAAAGGGAAGGTGGCTCAACCGTGGCTAACAAGGGAAATTAGGGAAAGTGTTAAATCCAAGGAAGAGGCTTATAAATTGGCCAGAAAAAGCAGCAAACCTGAGGACTGGGAGAAATTTAGAATTCAGCAGAGGAGGACTAAGGGTTTAATTAGGAGGGGGAAAATAGAGTATGAGTAAGCTTGCAGGGAACATAAAAACTGACTGCAAAAGCTTCTATAGATATGTGAAGAGAAAAAGATTAGTGAAGACTAATGTAGGTTCCTTGCAGTCAGAATCATGTGAATTTATAATGGGGAGCAAGGAAAATGGCAGATCAATTGAACAAATACTTTGGTTCTGTTTTCACTTCGGAAGACACAAATAACCTCCCAAAAATACTAGGGGACCGAGGGTCTAGCGAGAAGGGGGAACTGAGGGAAATCCTTATTAGTCAGGAAATGGTGTTAGGGAAATTGAAGGGACTGAAGGCCAATAAATCCCCAAGGCTTGATAGTCTGCATCCCAGAGTACTTAAGGAAGTGGCCCTAGAAATAGTAGATGCATTGGTGGTCATTTTCTAACATTCCATGGACTCTGGTTCAGTTCCTATGGATTGGAGGGTAGCTAATGTAATCCCACTTTTTAAAAAAGGAGGCAAAGAGAAAACAGGGAATTATAGACCAGTCAGTCTGACATCAGAAGTGGGTAAAATGATGGAATCAATTATTAAGGATGTCATAGCAGCACATTTGGAAAGAGGTGACATGATAGGTCCAAGTCAGCATGGATTTGTGAAAGGGAAATCATGCTTGACAAATCTTCTGGAATTTTTTGAGGATGTTTCCAGTAGAGAGGACAAGGGAGAACCAGTTGATGTGGTGTATTTGGACTTTCAGAAGGCTTTCAACAAGGTCCCACACAAGAGATTAATGTGCAAAGTTAAAGCACATGGGATTGGGGGTAGTGTGCTGACGTGGATTGAGAACTGGTTGGCAGACAGGAAGCAAAGAGCAGGAGTAAATGGGTACTTTTCAGAATGGCAGGCAGTGACTGGTGGGGTACCGCAAGATTCAGTGCTGGGACTCCAGCTATTTATAATATACATTAATGATTTAGACGAAGGAATTGAATGTAATATCTCCAAGTTTGCAGATGACACTAAGCTGGGTGGCAGTGTGAGCTGCGAGGAGGATGCTAAGAGGCTGCAGGGGTCTTGGACAGGTTAGGTGAATGGGCAAATGCATGGCAGATGAAGTATAATGTGGATAAATGTGAGGTTATCCACTTTGGTGGCAAAAACAGGAAGGCAGATTATTATCTGAATGGTGACAGATTAGTAAAAGGGGAGGTGCAATGGGACCTGGGTGTCATGGTACATCAGCCATTGAAGGTTGGCATGCAGGTACAGCAGGCAGTAAAAAAAGCAAATGGCATGCTGGCCTTCATAGCTAGGGGATTTGAGTATAGGAGCAGGGAGATCTTACTGCAGTTGTACAGGGCCTTGGTGAGACCACACCTTGAGTATTGTGTGCAGTTTTGGTCTCCTAATCTGAGGAAGGACATGCTTGCTATTGAGGGAGTGCAGCGAAGGTTCACCAGACTGATTCCTGGGATAGCAGGACTGACATATGAGGAAAGACTGGATCGGCTAGGCTTATACTCACTGGAATTTAGAAGAATGAGAGGGGATCTCCTGGAAAGTTATAAAATTCTGAAGGGACTGGACAGGTTAGATGCAAGAAGAATGTTCCCGATGTTGGGGAAGTCCAGAACCAGGGGTCACAGTCTAAGGATAAGGGGTAAGCCATTTAGGACCGAGATGAGGAGAAACTTTTTCACCCAGAGAGTTGTGAATCTGTGGAATTCTCTGCCACAGAAAGTTGTTGATTCCAGCTCATTGGCATATTCAAAAGGGAGTTAGATGTGACTCTTATGGCAAAAGGGATCAGGGGGTATGGAGAGAAGGCAGGGGTGGGGTATTGAGGTTGCATGATCAGCCATGATCATATTGAATGGCGGTGCAAGCTCGAAGGCCCGAATGGTCTGTTCCTGCACCTATTTTCTATATTTCTATGTTTCTATAGAGCAGATGAATATGTTGCTGGAGAGATGGTGCAGGCGGGAGGGCTTTAGTTTCCTGCGGCATTGGGACCGCTTCTAGGGGGAGGTGGGACCTGTACAAGCTGGACGGGTTGCACCTCAACAGAGCCGGGACGAATATCCTCGCGGGGAGGTTTATTGGTGCTGTTGGGGAGGATTTAAACTAGCTTGGCAGGGGAATGGGAACCTGAAACTAGGTTCAGTAGCGAGGGGAGCAAAGCTGGAATTAGAAAGCAAAAATAAAGAAAGTGAGTTTGAAGGAGAGAGGAAACAAGCAGGAACAAAGGGTAAAAAAACAAACTTAAAGGCACTTTGTCTAAATGCACGTAGCATTTGCAACAAGATAGATGAGTTGATGGCACAAATTGAGACAAATGGGTATGATCTGATAGCTTAGAGATGTGGTTGCAAGGTGACCAGGACTGGGAATTAAATATCCAGATATTGGGAAACGATATTGGCTCAAATGATAAGGGTGTTGAAACAGTTTGGGTGGAGATAAGGAACAATAAAGGTGGACGTAGTCTTTCGGCCTCCTAACAGCAGCCAATCTGTTGGTCAGAGCATAAACCAGGAAATAATGGGGGCTTGTAAAAAGGGAACAGCAATAATTATTTTAACCTCCACATTGATTGGACAAATTAAATTGGTCAGGGTAGCCTTGAGGAGGAGTTCATAGAGTGCGTAAGGGACGGGTTCCTTGAGCAGTATTTAATGGAACCAACCAAGCTATCTTAGATCTGGTCCTGTGTAATGAGACAGGATTAATAAACAATCTCCAAGTAAAGGGTACCCTCGGAATGAGTGATCATAGCATGATTGAATTTCAAATTCAGATGGAGGGTGAGAAAGTTCGATTTCTAACCAGCATACTAAACTTAAATAAAGGAGACAATGAAGGTATGAGGGCAGAGTTGGGTAAAGTGGACTGGGAAAATAGATTAAAGTGTAGGACGGTTGATGAACAGTGGTGTACATTTAAGGAGATATTTCACAACTCTCAAGAAAAATATATTCCAGTGAAGAGGAAAGGGTGTGAGAGAAAAGATAGCCATTCGTGGCTAACTAAAGAAATAAAAACAAGGGCTTACAAAGTGGCCAAAACTAATGGGAGGACAGAATACTGGAAAGCTTTTAAAAGCCAGCAAAGAACGACGAAAAAAATGATTAAGAAAGGGAAGATAGACTATGAAAGTAAACTAGCGCAAAATATAAAAACAGATAGTAAGAGTTTCTATAGGTATTTAAAAAGGAAAAGGGTGGCTAAAGAAAATGTTGGTCCCTTAGAGGGCGAGAAAGGGGAATTAGTAATGGAGAACATGGAGATGGCAGAAACTCTGAACAAATATTTTGTATCAGTCTTTACGGTAGAGGACACTAACAATATTCCGACAGTGGATAGTCTAGGGGCTACAGGGAAGGAGGAACTTAACACAATCACAATCACTAAAGAGGTGGTACTCAGTAAGATAATGGCACTAAAGGCAGATAAATCCCCTGGTTCTGATGGCTTGCATCCTAGGGTCTTAAGAAAAGTAGTGGCAGGGATTGTGGATGCATTGGTTGTAATTTACCAAAATTCCATGGATTCTGGGAAGGTCCCAGCAGATTGGAAAACTGCAAATGTAACGCCCCTATTTCAAAAAGGAGGCAGACAAAAAGCAGGAAACTATAGATCAGTTAGCTTAACATCTGTGGCTGGGAAAATGTTGGAGTCCATTATTAAAGAAGCAGTAGCTGGACATTTGGAAAAGCAAAATTCGGTCAGGCAGAGCCAACATGAATTTATGAAGGGGAAGTCATGTTTGAAAAATTTGCTGGAGTTCTTTGAGGATGTAACGAACAGGGTGGATAAAGGAAACCAGTGGATGTGGTGTATTTGGACTTCCAGAAGGCATTTGACAAGGTGCCACATAAAAGGTTACTGCACAAGATAAAAGTTCACGGGGTTGGGGGTAATATATTAGCATGGATAGAGGATTGGCTAACTAACAGAGAACAGAGAGTCGGGATAAATGGTTCATTCTCTGGTTGGCAACCAGTAACTAGTGGGGTGCCGCAAGGATCAGTGCTGGGACCCCAACTATTTACAATCTATATTAATGACTTGGAAGCAGGGACTGAGTGTAACGTAGCCAAGTTTGCTGACGATACAAAGATGGGAGGAAAAGCAATGTGTGAGGAGGACACAAAAAATCTGCAAAAGGACATAGACAGGCTAAGTGATTGGGCAAAAATTTGGCAGATGGAGTATAATGTTGGAAAATGTGAGGTCATGCACTTTGGCAGAAAAAAATCAAAGAGCAAGTTATTATTTAAATGGAGAAAGATTGCGAAGTGCCACAGTACAGTGGGACCTGGGGGTACTTGTGTATGAAACACAAAAGGATAGTATGCAGGTACAGCATGTGATCAGGAAGGCCAATGGTATCTTGGCCTTTATTGCAAAGGGGATGGAGTATAAAAGCAGGGAAGTCTTGTTACAGCTGTACAGGGTATTAGTGAGGCCATACCTGGAATACTGCGTGCAGTTTTGGTTTCCATATTTCCGAAAGGATAGACTTGATTTAGAGGCAGTTCAGAGAAGGTTCACTAGGTTGATTCCGGGGATGAGGGGTTGACTTATGAGGAAAAGTTGAGTAGGTTGGGCCTCTACTCATTGGAATTCAGAAGAATGAGAGGTGATCTTATCGAATAAGATTATGAGGGGTCTTGACAAGGTGGATGCAGAGAGGATGTTTCCTCTGATGGAGGAGACTGGAACTAGAGGGCATGATCTTAGAATAAGGGGCTGCCCATTTAAAACAGAGATGAGGAGAAATTTCTTCTCTCAGAGGGTTGTAAATCTGTGGAATTCGCTGCCTCAGAGCTGTGGAAGCTGGGACATTGAATAAATTTAAGACAGAAATAGACAGTTTCTTAAACGATAAGGGCAAGTGGAGCTGAGTCCATGATCAGATCAGCCATGATCTTATTGAATGGCAGAGCAGGCTCGAGGGGCCATATGGCCTACTCCTGTTCCTATTTCTTATGTTCTTATGTTCTTCGCTCTATAAATAAGTCTTTCAGGCGAAGAGGTACACTTCAAATATAATACGTTTTTGAAAGTTAAGATTAAACTTCCTTGATAGTTCAGTAGGTAAATACATCATATATCATCAGCTGGAGTACAACAACAACTTGTATTTATATAGCACCTTTAATGTAGTAAAACATCCCAAGGTGCTTCACAGAAGTGTTATCAACTAAAATTTGACACCGAGCTACATAAAGAGATATTAGAGCAGATGAGGATGTAGGTTTTAAGGAGTGTCTTAAGGGAGGAAGGAAAGGTGTGAGAACATAAAAACATAAGAAATAGGAGCTGGAGTAGGCCATTCGGCCCCTCGTGCCTGCTGCATCATTCAACAAGATCATGGTTGATCTTCTACTTCAACTCCAACTTCCTGCACTATCCCCATATCCCTTGATTCCCTTAATATCCAAAAATCTATCGATCTCTGTCTTGAATATACTTGAATAAACTGACCTCTTTAGGTAAATATCAATGTTACATGTGGACAGGATCAATTATGATGTCCCTCAGAGCTCACCAACACTCAGTCCCAAACTCACACATGACGACCAGCCGTTTAGATGAAGTACCAGAGGTGTGCTGGCACTGGTGGAGTTATGCCTAACTTGAGGTTAGCCTCTTCAGGAGAGATGGGGTGAGTGTTTATAATCAAAGGGAAAATTAAAGGACAATGGGGAAGAAATGTCTCTCCTTTGCGCTGTAAGGGTTAACAATAATAAACAGCTAAAATTGTAGCAGCAGCATGGGAAAGGGACAGTGTGGCTGATAAGGAAATGAAGGGCAGAACTCAAGGAAGTTAACAACACCTACTAATAAAATCTCCAAGGACAGTAGGGAGTAAGCTGTCTAGAAACATAGACAGGATGCCTGACAGCTGCATATGAAATATTGTAAGATTGCCGAAAGTACTATATATAAACGTTGTTGATTTGTTGATCGGAGAAGTCCCTCTCGGGAGTGATCGAGAAGGGTTCTGCCCCTGCATATGCTTGAATAAAGATCGTTTCGAACCTATCTCTGGAGTCTGTCATCAATCGAGCGTTAATTCTCTATCTCAGTGGGTCTGCTCGGGAGAAAGGAAGATTTCTCCACAACAGCACCTCCTGTTAGCGCCTTCGTGGGGCGATAACAGCTTACCGACCGGATGCGTGATGCCTCGCAGCGCGCTATTATCGCCCCAGATTTAAAATTCGCTTCCTCCCCCTGCACCATCGCCGAGTGTCAATAATGGCAGCTAGAGGTGGCATTGTCACCTCGGCTGGCCACTAGGGTGCGCTAATTAAAAGCAGTGATGGTCAGGTAGGACAAAATGTAATAGTGCCCTCATAGTGCTGTGCTTTCACTTTTTTACAGGCTGCGATTGATCAGCCCTGAGTGCTTGGGGCTGCTCTGTGCGTGTCACGGATGCCATTGACGACCATTCCCAGCCTTAACCTTCAATGCCCGCACCATTGGACCTTCCTTTTAAGGGAGAGAAGGAGCCTGCGAATCCAGCAGTGCTGCACGGAACATAGCTCTGCCGCTACCGCCCCTCTCGCTCCCTTTATAGTGTCTAAGGGACGTGCTAGCGCTTGATTTAGCACTCCACTTCCCTCTGGGAATGCTAAAGCGGAAGTTCGCGTCGGAATCAATTGTGTAGTGCCCGGCAATACTTTCGAAATCCCGCAAAAGTGCTAACCCTAAAAGAGTTAAGCTTAATATGGAGCCTAAATGAAGGTAAATATTGTACAATAAAAATGATCTATTTTTCATGTACAGAAAATGCTGGAAATCTCAGCAGGTCAGGCAGCATCAGCGGAGAGGAAGCAGAGTTAACGTTTCGGGTCGATGACCCTTCGTCAGAACTGGAGAGTGTTCGGAAAGAACGGATTCTTAACAAGCACTGAAAGGGGGAGGGGAAGAAAGAACAAAAGGGAAGGTCTGTGATAGGGTGGAAGACAGGAGAGATTAGAGAGACAAAAGGGATGATGGCCCAAATTCAAATGGTAATGCCAAGAGTTAGAAAAACATTAGTCACGTTAGGGTGTGAATGGTGGGATAATGACCAACTGCCATTAGAGACAAAGAGAAAAAAGAAAGAAATAGGCTCTGGCGGGGTGGGGGGGGGGGATTTTTCTAACTCCTGCATTACCATTTGAACCATTTGCATTTAGGCCATCATCCCTTTTGTGTCTCTAATCTCTCCTGTCTTCCAACCTATCACAGACCTTCCCTTTTGTTCTTTCTTCCCCTCCCCCTTTCAGTGCTTGTTAAGAATCTATTCTTTCTGAACACTCTCCAGTTCTGACGAAGAGTCATCGACCCGAAACGTTAACTCTGCTTTCTCTCTACAGATGCTGCCTGATCTGCTGAGATTTCCAGCATCTTCTGTTTTTATTCCAGATTCCAGCATCCGCAGTCTTTTATTTTTGGGATATATTTTTCATGTCCTCGTGTTATTACCTTGCTTTAACAAAGGAACAAATTCTGTTTGGATTTTTAATTCATTATTATGGATAACATTGTTATTAACATAAAAGACTACAGCTACCTTAAGAAGAGCATTATCAGATCTCAGATCGCCCAGGGCAATGCTGGCAAATGAATCATTGATGGTAAATGGTAAATCTTGCCATTTCTGCTTTCACTAGAAAGATATGTGGAAAGTTACTGTTTCAAATCATGACATTTAAACATTTCAAACGTTGCCTTTGGTTTGTCTCTCATGTGACTCTGAAGAACTTTCTGTTCTGTAAAGGAAACAGATTCTGGGAGTGAATGGAAAGTTATTCCAGCACTGAACTGGTTTTCCAATTTAGTGTTGTGAGATGCAGAATTTTAAAGACCAACTGAGCTCTTTCATGTTGTAGATTTCTGTTCACTGGAGACTGGACTATATCTGTTTGCAACCTTCAGCAGTTGCGCGTAAAAAGTTATATTTAACGTTCTTCTCTGGGTAACTTTGAATTAATCTCTGGAGAAGAAAACCCTCATCAAAGGCCTTATTTATATGGATATGTAAATCATACAGGGAACCAGAATTCTGCCCATATCCAAATCACAACATTTCCACTTCTCACCAAGTTTGATTTTGAATCAAAGAGCATTAAAGATTCTAAAAATAGTCAGTCACGCGTGTGATGAATTTACAAGGATTGGGGGAAGGAGAGCAGGTGGAATGCCTTGTGTTTTTGGAGGTCGGTATGTCTGAGAGATGGGGACAGCCATACGATGGCAGGATCAGGAAGTTCAATTTGCCCTTCAATTATCAACCCTTATCCTATCTCTGCTGAAGCCAACCTCATGCTAAATATTTCTCACATTGATGTAGTCTTGGCTCAAAATAATTCTTTGCTGGTGCAGAAATATTTGCTTACCGATTACAACAATCTCCAGCTAAGTTTGAAACACAGTAACAATAATATTCACGTGTTGACATCGCTATGCGATAAAGATACTCTAGAGATGATCGCCTCTGTGATGTGGGAATTACAGGGTTAAGTCTACAGTGATTACTTGGAACTAGAATTTTAGTCGTCAAGACTGTAGTTATTCGCATTGTAGAAGGTCAATGAAGAGAGGACAAAGTGGCAAAATCACATATCATATTACAGTGGTTCAGAATTTATATTTAAAAAAAAACATCAACAGCAACCAAAGTAATGAAGGTATCACATACAGCACCCTAAAACCCAGGTAGAACAAGCCAGGTTGTGGTTAGTTGTGCGTGAAGCCTAATGTATCCTCTTTTCAGCTATTAAAGAGAAAGGAATTTTTTATGTCTCACAATGGGACATCTGTTGTCTATGAATAAAGAGTCTGACCAGATACTGTGAGCCCAAGGTAAAGTGTGACCTTAGTCTTTTATTACAGGTCTCCAGAGTGCGTCTCCAGCCTGTGAGGCCTCCTTAAGTACAGGTTCTCCCAAGGGATTGTGGGATCCCTTGGGACTCCAGGGGATGAGCCCTCTGGTGGTTAAACAAGGTATTTACAGGTTTACAAATATAACCAGATCGTTATATTAATAAATATCCTGCTATGATTATATCCATTTGCCCAGGAGCACGCTTACTGCAAGTTCAGCATGATATGCAGATTGGTGGAAGATAGTGCACCAGAGATTGTATTATGACACTCCCATTGTGTGTGATACAGAACAGTTACTGCCATCCTCTGCACAGCCTGAACCCTCAGAAAGTTTCTCTGAACCTCCCCCGCCCAATGAGCTGCACCACTGGCTGAGTGGGTAAATGCACCTTCTGAGCTATACAGGTTCGCCGATTTCAGCAGGAGGGGGTCATAGAATTGACTAGGGAGAGGTAAATTCAGCTAAGTTCCTGCTCTCGATCGGGTAAAGACAGCATTGGGCGTAGTGCCGATGGCTGCCCCCACCTTCCCCACTCAGCCTCCCATTGCAGAGCTAACACTCTCACTGTGTAGGTTTGCACCCAGCTGGAGGGGTACAGGTGCCCATGAAACGGTATCCCAGAAGGAGCCATCAACTTTGAAAAAGAAAGGAACAAAAGAAAACCCTCCATTGCACTAATGACAAGATAGTGTTCCATATTTCATAGAATGATAGCATGGTTACAGCACAGAAGGAGGTCACTTGGCCCGTCAAGACCGTGCCGGCTCTCGGCAAGAGCACTTCAGCTAGTCCCACTCCTACCGCCCTTTCCCCGTAGCCCTGCAATTTTTTTTCCTTCAGGTACTTATCCAAATCCCTTTTGAAAGCCAGTGCATTCCAGATCCTAACTACTCGCTGCGTAAAAAAAGGTTTTTCCTCATGTCACCTTTGGTTCTTTTGCCAATCACCTGAAATCTGTGTCCTCCGGTTCTCGATCCTTCCGCCAATGGGAACAGTTTCTCTCTATGTATTTGATGGATTTAATGTATTTCATTGTGCATAAATTCTTGCAAGACGGAACTGTAAATATAACGTTGAACTGAAGATATGCAAAATGGTCATGGCTTTGGAGACTAGTAGGTTGTGTAAAATTCACAAGTACTTGAATCAGCTGGGTGTTTGTCAATTTCTGCTTTATATAATGTACTGCCTTATTCTCTGGAAGCTTCTATTAAAGAACACCATGGCATTTGAAATTAAATCTGTCACTTTAGAAGAACGAGATCATGAGGTGAATGTAGAAAAGTTTTTTAAAAATCTACATAGAGATATGTGAGCTTTGAGAAAGGTTATACGTGACAGCATTATTTAAAGATTTAGGGTCTGAATCTGAAGAGTAATTATATGACAATTTCAAAGAAAGTTCCAGCTATGACAATACGGTATCAGTGCTGTAGGTGAAAGATGGGACCGAGGTGCTCACATTCCGGTGGTCACAGTTGCGATCCAAAGATTAAAATCTGGAAATAATGCAATGTAATATTAGTCTACAGAGAGGTTATTGTCTCTATTAAAACAAAGCAATTTGATACAAATGTGTTCAGATTTCTGACAGAATTATCACAAAGCATAACTTTCGGGATCAAATTCATCAATTTTGATGGTGATATTGTGCAGACAAGGACATATAACGATGTTAATCCCTGCACAAAGGAATTTTAATTAAGTGGAAATCTGTTTATGTAACTAAATGTAATGACATTCCTGTTTATAATGAAATTATTACACACTTATAGTGAAAAGCTTTGTTGAACTCTGTCATTGTTTATCTCACAAGGAGAGGTTTCCAACATACCAATGTAAGTTATAGGGAGCACTGTTTGTGGGTGTGGGTGCAGACAGTTAAGTGGTGCACATTCTGGGTAAGTGGGCTAATGTGTGTTCATGTCCAAAAAACCATTGTTGGTGTAGAATCTACAAATGAAATGCTAATCTATCTTTTCTCTTTTCAACGCTGACAGACCTTGGGTGCATTTCTAGCATTTGCTGTTTTTATCACATAATTTTAAAACTTTGGTTGTGGGAAAAGTAATTCAAATTATAAATGTAGAACCATCTGTTTTTTCCTTCGTTGTTCCTAGTAGTATTGGTAGCCAAGTGGAGATTTGTATCCCGATAGAATAGGGGTGCCTGTGTCTAACACTTGCAGCTAATCTGTGCATCTCAAGATTCCACAAAGGGCAAATAGAAACATAGAAATTTACAGCGCAGAAGGAGGCCATTTCGGCCCATCGTGTCTGCGCCGGCCGACAAAGAGCTGCACGGCCCTTGGTCAGCAGCCCTGAAAGTTACATATAACCCTATGAACAATGACGGAAAGGCAAAGAGCACCCAGCCCACCAGTCTGCCTCACACAACTGCGACATCCCTAATACTGAAACATTCTACACTCCACCCCAGCCGCAGCCACGTGATCTTCTGGGAGAGGCAAAAAACAGATAAAAACCCAGGCCAATTTAGGGAGAAAGAAATCTGGGAAAATTCCTCTCCGACCCATCCAGGTGATCGAAACTAGTCCAGGAGATCATCCTGGCCGTATTCTATTCCCTGCAGTACTTACCATTATATCTGCGTGGTCCAACAAAAGGTCATCCAGTCTAATCCCAATTACCAGCTCTAGGTCCGTAACCCTACAGGTTACTGCACTTTAAGTGCCCCTCCAACCATCTCTTAAAAGTGGTGAATGTTTCTGCATCCACCACTCTTCCAGGCAGCGAGTTCCAGATCCCCACAACCCTCTGCATAAAGAAGCCCCCCCTCAAATCCCCTCTAAACCTTCCACCAACCACCTTAAAGCTATGCCCCCTCGTAATAGACCCCTCCACCAATGGAAATAGGCCCTTACGATCCACTATGTTCAGGCCCCTCAATATTTTGTATACCTCAATGAGGTCTCCTCTCAACCTCCTCTGTTCCAATGAGAACAAACCCAGCCTATCTAATCTGTCCTCATAACTAAGAGCCTCCATTCCAGGCAGCATCCTAGTAAATCTCCTCTGCACCCTCTCTAGTGCAATCACATCCTTCCTATAATACGGCAACCAGAACTGCACGCAGTACTCCAGCTGTGGCCTAACCAACGTATAATACAATTTAAGCATAACCTCCCTGCTCTTATATTCTATGCCTCGGACAATAAAGGTAAGCATTCTGTATGCCTTGTTAACCATCTTATCTACCTGGCCTGCTACTTTCAGGGATCTGTGGACAAGCACTCCAAGGTCCCTTTGTTCATCTACACTATTAAGTGGCCTACTGTTTAATGTGTATACCCTTTCCTTATTAGCCCTCCCAAAGTGCATCACCTCACACTTCTCTGAATTAAATTCCATTTACCACTGTTCTGCCCACCTGACCAGTAGATTGATATCCTCCTGCAACCCATGACTTTCCTCTTCATTATCATCAGTGTCATCTGCAAACTTCTTAATCCTACTCCCTATATTCAAATCTAAATCGTTGATATATACCACAAAAAGCAAGGGACCCAGTACTGAGCCCTGCGGAACTCCACTGGAAACATCCTTCCAGTCACAAAAATATCCATCAACCATTACCCTTTGCTTCCTACCTCTAAGCCAATTTTGGATCCAATTTGCCACTTTGCCCTGGATCCCATGGGCTTGAACCTTCATGACCAGTCTACCATGTGGGACCTTATTAAAAGTTTTGCTAATGTCCATATATACTACATTGTATGCACTACCCTCATTGACCCTCTTGGTTACCTTCCCAAAAAATTCAATCAGGTTAGTCAAACACAATCTTCCCTTAACAAATCCGTGCTGACTGTCCCTAATTAATCCTTGCCTTTCCAAATGTAGATTTATCTTGTCTTTCAGGATTTTTTCCAATAATTTTCCCACCACTGAGGTTAGGCTGACAGGCCTGTAATTATTCAGCCTATCCCTTTCTCCCTTCTTAAACAAGGGTACTACATTAGCAGTCCTCCAATCCTCCGGCACCATGCCCAAATCCAAAGAGGACTGGAAAATGACGGTCAAGGCCTCTGCTATTTCCTCTTTTACTTCGCTCAACAGTCTGGGATGCATTTCATCCGGGCCTGGGGACTTATCTACTTTCAAAGCTGCTAAACCCCTTAATACTTCCTCTCTCGCTATATTTATTTCATCCAGAATATCACACTCCTCCTCGATAGCAGTATCTGCATTGCCCCTTTCCTTTGTGAAAACAGATACAAAGTATTTGTTAAGAACCTTACCAACATCTTCCTCCTCCACACAAAGATTACCCTAATGGTTTCTAATAGACCCCACCTTTTCTTAAGTTTCCCTCTTACTCTTAATATATTTCTAGAACATCTTAGGGTTTTCCTTAATTGTACTAGCCAAGAATTTCTCGTGCTCTCTCTTAGCATTCCTAATATCCTTTATAATTTTGCCTCTTAACTTTCTACATTTCTCTAAAGATTCTATAGTATTTAGCCGTTGGTATATGACATAAGCGTCTGTTTTTTTTCTTTATCCTCCCCTGTAAGTCTTTAGACATCCAGGGGGCTCTAGAATTATTATTCCCAACCTTTTTCTTTAAGGGCACATGTTTGGCCTGAGCCTTCCGGATCTCCTCCTTGAATGCCTCCCACTGTTCCGACACTGATTTACCCACAAGTAGCTGTTTCCAGTCCACTGTGGCCAAATCACTCCTTAACTTAGCAAAATTAGCTTTTCCCCAATTCGGGACTTTTAGTCCAGGCCTATCCTTGTCCTTATCCATAACCAACTTGAATCTGACTGACTTATAGGGCCCAAGTTTCCACACGCTAAAAAACGGGCACCCCTCCGAGCTGGGCGCCCGTTTTTCGCGCCTAAACGGCGCCTAAAAAAAAACGCGCTATTCTCGAGTGCCCTGCAGCTCCTTGTCTGCTTGGCGCGGCGCCCAGGGGGGCGGAGCCTACACTCGCACCGATTTTGTAAGTGGGAGGGGGCGGGTACTATTTAAATTAGTTTTTTTCCTGCCGGCAACGCTGCGCGTGCGCGTTGGAGCGTTCACGCACGCGCAGTGTGAAGGAAACATTGGCACTCGGCCATTTTTGTAGTTCTTTGTAGCTGTTTAATTTTTGAACATTTTTTAATAAAAGCACATTGCCATCATCACATCAGCACTGAGGCTTCCTGCAGCAGCGAGAAGGTTCAGGAAGCCTCAGAAAGTTGAGGCAGCCATTTCCCTCCCCACCCCCGCCCGCCGTCGGGAACGAACGGAATGGCTCTTCCCCCCTCCCCCCCGCGGGAATGAACGGAATGGCTCCCCCCTCCCCCCCCCGCGGGAATGAACGGAATGGCTCCCCCCTCCCCCCCCGTGGGAACGAACGGAATGGCTCCCCCCTCCCCCCCGTGGGAACGAACGGAACGGCTGCCCCCCTCCCCCCCGTGGGAACGAACAGAACGGCTCCCCCCCCCCCGTGGGAACGAACGGAACGGCTCCCCCCTCCCCCCCCGTGGGAACGAACGGAACGGCTGCCCCCCTCCCCCCTGTGGGAACGAACAGAACGGCTGCCCCCCTCCCCCCCGTGGGAACGAACGGAACGGCTCCCCCCTCCCCCCCCGTGGGAACGAACGGAACGGCTCCCCCCTCCCCCCCCGTGGGAATGAACGGAATGGCTCCCCCCTCCCCCCTGTGGGAACGAACGGAACGGCTGCCCCCCTCCCCCCCGTGGGAACGAACAGAACGGCTCCCCCCCCCCCGTGGGAACGAACGGAACGGCTGCCCCCCTCCCCCCCGTGGGAACGAACGGAACGGCTCCCCCCCCCTCCCCCCCGTGGGAACGAACAGAACGGCTCCCCCCCCCCCGTGGGAACGAACGGAACGGCTCCCCCCCCCTCCCCCCCGTGGGAACGAACAGAACGGCTCCCCCCCCCCCGTGGGAACGAACGGAACGGCTGCCCCCCCCTCCCCCCCGTGGGAACGAACGGAACGGCTCCCCCCCCCTCCCCCCCGTGGGAACGAACGGAACGGCTCCCCCCTCCCCCCCGCGGGAACGAACGGAACGGCTCCCCCCTCCCCCCCGCGGGAACGAACGGAATGGCTCTTCCCCCCCCTCCCCCCCGTGGGAACGAACGGAATGGCTCTTCCCCCCCTCCCCCCCGCGGGAACGAACGGAATGGCTCTTCCCCCCCTCCCCCCCGCGGGAACGAACGGAACGGCTCCCCCCCTCCCCCCCGTGGGAACGAACGATGGCTGAAGCACTTTCACACAGGTAGGAAGATGGTTTATTTTATCTTTTCTTTGCTTATAAATGTTTATTCAGGTTGGATTTATTTGTATAATATTTGTATAAGTATAAATAAGGATTTATTGTAGAATTTAATGACTTCCCTTCCCCCCCTCCCCCCCACCTCGTTCTGGACGCCTAATTTGTAACCTGCGCCTGATTTTTTAATGTGTAGAACAGGTTTTTTCAGTTCTACAAAATCTTCACTTGCTCCATTCTAAGTTAGTTTGGAGTACGTTTTCACTGTGGAAACTTTGAAATCAGGTGTCAGTGGCCGGACACGCCCCCTTTTGAAGAAAAAATTCTGTTCCAAAGTAGAACTGTTCTACCTGACTAGAACTGCAGAAAAAAAAATGTGGATAATTGCGATTTCTAAGATAGTCCATTCTCCACCAGTTGCTCCTAAAAATCAGGCGCAAATCATGTGGAAACTTGGGCCCCTAGTCACTGGCACCTTAGTGCTCTCCCATTAATACCCCTTCAACCTGCCAAGCTCCATTCCCCAAAACTAAATCCAAGACCACCCCCTCTTGTGTTGGGCTTGCAACATACTGACTAAAAAAGTTCTTTTGAATGCATTTCAAGAATTCCGCACCCTCTGTACCCTTCATATTATATTTGTCCCAATCAATATTTGGATAGTTAAAATCCCCTACTATTAGTACCCTATGGTTTTTGGATTTCACAGCAATGTGCCTACATATTTGCTCCTCTATCGAGCTCCCA
This sequence comes from Pristiophorus japonicus, assembly GCF_044704955.1. Taxonomy (NCBI): domain Eukaryota; kingdom Metazoa; phylum Chordata; class Chondrichthyes; family Pristiophoridae; genus Pristiophorus; species Pristiophorus japonicus. The sequence continues at coordinate 266,929,694 of NC_091979.1, forward strand.
CTGTTTGGGGGTCTATAATACATGCCCAGCAGTGTGATTGCCCCTTTTTTATTTTTCAATTCGACTCATCCCATATGGCCTCTTTGATGATCCCTCTAACATATCATCCCCCCTCACCGCTGTAATAGTTTCTTTAATCAGTAGCGCGACACCCCTCCTGCCTTTTTACCCCCCTCTCTCTCTCGTCTAAAATTCCTGTAACCAGGAATATTGATCTGCCAAACCTGCCCCTCTTTCAGCCATGTTTCTGTAATGGCTATAGTATCATACTCTCAAGTGTCTACCTGTGCTTTTAGCTGATCCGCCTTATTCGCTATACTCCTTGCATTAAAGTATATAACATTTAGCACAGGAAGACCTCCTTGCTTACTACTTACTAAGCCTTGTTTCCTCTGTCTTACAGATTCGCTTTCTAGATTCTTGCTATCCAATTTCTGCTTTACAAATGCTGAATGGCCACTTCTAGGGCTTGCATTTCTAGGGTTCGATGTGGGGTAAGGGTATGCCGGAGGGTGGATTGGAGATCGGTGGTCTCATGGGGGATGGGGGAGGGGTTAGGAAGAGCCCTCGAGTGGGAGGTCAGAGGGGAGATTTTGGGGAGATTGGAAGGGACGGGAAGCAGGGGGTGTCTTTTCACGGGGGGTTTGTGAGGCAGGAATGCTAGATCCAGCAGGTATGTTGAAAGGCACATACCTCCTGGATCCTGCAGTCCTTGCCCCCCTTTAGCTGGTGGGTTCCCTGAGGCCAGGGAAACTCGCCCGTCCACGGTTACATTTAAAACGGTGGATCAACATGCGGCACACAGCCTCATTATAAAGAGCCGTAAATTGTGGCCTCTCCGATGTGCGCGGTGCGCATGCACCTAAACCCGGCACTTCTAATTTGTCAACATTTCTTTTAACAGATCGCATGCATCCATGGGAGAAGGGCCTCCACGGGCGGAGATTTGGGCTATTTGCCCAACTCCTGCCCAGCAAATGTCCTTAAAACTCTTGCGCCTGGTAAAAGCAGGCTAAAAGTTTTAAAAGATAGAAACATTTAATTTTATCACTAATTTGTATATTAAAAACCCTGTCCATTAAGGTAAATTTATTTTTAACCCTATTAAAACATATTTAAAAAAAATTCAAAAAGCATTTTTTTTCTAAAACATTTAATTTAATTCAATTTCAATTAATTTTAAATATATGAGTTTAAAAATAAATGATTTATTGTTTTTGGGGGTCTTCTCATTGATAGTAATGGGAACTCCATACAAATAGAACTCACCATCACTATCAATGAGAATACTCCATGTTCCTGTGGTCCAGGCCCACGTGATCCCAGGATGTCCTTACACTCCAAGGATGTGTGGGCCTCTGCGCTGGGCTGCGTATCTAGGCCTAGGAGCGCAAGTGTTTGTTCCTCTGGGACCACCAGGTACATTCGTAAAAAAAATTTTGGTCGGAAGGTCCACAGCAAGCCTCCAACCGCAATTTCCGGCCCAATATTTAAAATGCTAACCCGCCTCCTGCAAATTGGCTGCCCATCCCCCGTTCCGCCTCCATTAAAACCAGAAGTGGGCGGGTTGGAAGCGGATTGGGGTCGGGATTCAGATTTTTTAACTCTTTAACCTCCCACCCGACTCCGACCTTTTTTCGGCCAGCACAGACACAATGGGCCAAATGGTTCCTTTCTGTGCTGTCAATCTCTATAACCTACCCATTTTGTGGGAGGTGGGGGTGGGGGGGTTAAAATCCCCCCCATGTATGCAATATTATGTTTCACTGTAAGTTCATTTGCTGAATTCCCCCAGAAGCCAAAATTTTGCGAGTATGTAATAAAAATAGAAAATGCAGGAAATCCACACAAGGTTTGAAGAGAGAAAAGATAGCTTCACATTTCAGCTGCAGATCCCTCGTCACATACCGTGTTTGTATACGGGCACAAGGTGGGCTCACTTTCCCACAATAGGCATCCACAAACAGTTTTTATCTTTTTCGTGTTGTCTTGGAGGTATGGAGGGAACCTTATCCTGCCTCTAACTCATGCAATTCAATAGCAAGAAGTGGTTGATATTGTCACTGGATGACAAGTGATATCTCATTGCTTTTTCTTTTTTTTTTTTTTTCTTTTTCTTCTTATATTGGTCAGTAACTTTTAACATTGTTATTACCAGTTTAAGTGTATCTAAGGGTTAAGACATGGCAGGAGAGCTCGGTCGGGTGTTATGCTCCTCCTGTACCATGTGGGAACTCAGGGACACTTCCGGTGTCCCTGACGACTACGTGTGCGGGAAGTGTATCCGCCTCCAGCTCCTGACGGTCCGCGTTACGGAATTGGAGCTGAGGGTGGATTTACTCTGGAGCATCCACGATGCTGAGAATGACGTGAGTAGCACGTGTAGCGAGTTGGTCTTACCGCAGGGAAAGGGTCCACAGCCAGATAGGGAATGGAAGACCAGCAGGAAGAGTAGAGCAAGGAAGGTAGTGCAGGGGTCCCCTGCGGTCATCCCCCTGCAAAACAGATACACCGCTTTGGGTACTGTTGAGGGGAATGACTCATCAGGGGAGGGCAGCAGCAGCCAAGTTCATGGCACCGTGGCTGGCTCTGCTGCACAGGAGGGCAAGAAAAAGAGTGGGAGAGCGATAGTGATAGGGGATTCAATTGTGAGGGGAATAGATAGGCGTTTCTGCGGCCGCAACCGAGACTCCAGGATGGTATGTTGCCTCCCTGGTGCAAGGGTCAAGGATGTCTCGGAGCGGGTGCAGGACATTCTGAAATGGGAGGGAGAACAGCCAGTTGTCGTGGTGCACATTGGTACCAACGACATAGGCAAAAAAAGGGATGAGGTCCTACGAAACGAATTTAAGGAGCTAGGAGCTAAATTAAAAAGTAGGACCTCAAAAGTAGTAATCTCGGGATTGCTACCAGTGCCACGTGATAGTCAGAGTAGGAATCGCAGGATAGCGCAGATGAATACGTGGCTTGAGCAGTGGTGCAGCAGGGAGGGATTCAAATTCCTGGGGCATTGGGACCGGTTCTGGGGGAGGTGGGACCAGTACAAACCGGACGGTCTGCACCTGGGCAGGACTGGAACCAATGTCCTAGGGGGAGTGTTTGCTAGTGCTGTTGGGGAGGATTTAAACTAATATGGCAGGGGGATGGGAACCAATGCAGGGAGACAGAGGGAAACAAAAAGGAGCCAAAAGCAAAAGACAGAAAGGAGATGAGGAAAAGTGGAGGGCAGAGAAACCCAAGGCAAAGAACAAAAAGGGCCACTGTACAGCAAAATTCTAAAAGGACAAAGGGTGTTAATAAAACAAGCCTGAAGGCTTTGTGTCTTAATGCAAGGAGTATCCGCAATAAGGTGGATGAATTAATTGTGCAAATAGATGTTAACAAATATGATGTGATTGGGATTACGGAGACGTGGCTCCAGGATGATCAGGGCTGGGAACTCAACATTCAGGGGTATTCAACATTCAGGAAGGATAGAATAAAAGGAAAAGGAGGTGGGGTAGCATTGCTGGTTAAAGAGGAGATTAATGCAATAGTTAGGAAAGACATTAGCTTGGATGATGTGGAATCTATATGGGTAGAGCTGCAGAACACCAAAGGGCAAAAAACGTTAGTAGGAGTTGTGTACAGACCTCCAAACAGTAATAGGGATGTTGGGGAGGGCATCAAACAGGAAATTAGGGGTGCATGCAATAAAGGTGCAGCAGTTATAATGGGTGACTTTAATATGCACATAGATTGGGCTAGCCAAACTGGAAGCAATACGGTGGAGGAGGATTTCCTGGAGTGCATAAGGGATGGTTTTCTAGACCAATATGTTGAGGAACCAACTAGGGGGGAGGCCATCTTAGACTGGGTGTTGTGTAATGAGAGAGGATTAATTAGCAATCTCATTGTGTGAGGCCCCTTGGGGAAGAGTGACCATAATATGGTGGAATTCTGCATTAGGATGGAGAATGAAACAGTAATTTCAGAGACCATGGTCCAGAACTTAAAGAAGGGTAACTTTGAAGGTATGAGGCGTGAATTGGCTAGGATAGATTGGCGAATGATACTTAGGGGGTTGACTGTGGATGGGCAATGGCAGACATTTAGAGACCGCATGGATGAAGTACAACAATTGTACATTCCTGTCTGGCGTAAAAATAAAAAGGGGAAGGTGGCTCAACCGTGGCTATCTAGGGAAATCAGGGATAGTATTAAAGCCAAGGAAGTGGCATACAAATTTGCCAGAAATAGCAGCGAACCTGGGGACTGGGAGAAATTTAGAACTCAGCAGAGGAGGACAAAGGGTTTGATTAGGACAGGGAAAATGGAGTACGAGAAGAAGCTTGCAGGGAACATTAAGGCGGATTGCAAAAGTTTCTATAGGTATGTAAAGAGAAAAAGGTTGGTGAAGACAAACGTAGGTCCCCTGCAGTCAGAATCAGGGGAAGTCATAACGGGGAACAAAGAAATGGCGGATCAATTGAATAAGTACTTTGGTTCGGTATTCACTAAGGAGGATACAAACAACCTTCCGGATATAAAAGGGGTCAGAGGGTCTAGTAAGGAAGAGGAACTGAGGGAAATCTTTATTAGTCGGGAAATTGTGTTGGGGAAATTGATGGGATTGAAGGCCGATAAATCCCCAGGGCCTGATGGACTGCATCCTAGAGTACTTAAGGAGGTGGCCTTGGAAATAGCGGATGCATTGACAGTCATTTTCCAACATTCCATTGACTCTGGATCAGTTCCTATGGAGTGGAGGGTAGCCAATGTAACCCCACTTTTTAAAAAAGGAGGGAGAGAGAAAACAGGGAATTATAGACCGGTCAGCCTGACCTCAGTAGTGGGTAAAGTGATGGAATCAATTATTAAGGATGTCATAGCAGTGCATCTGGAAAATGGTGACATGATAGGTCCAAGTCAGCATGGATTTGTGAAAGGGAAATCATGCTTGACAAATCTTCTGGAATTTTTTGAGGATGTTTCCAGTAAAGTGGACAAGGGAGAACCAGTTGATGTGGTATATTTGGACTTTCAGAAGGCTTTCGACAAGGTCCCACACAAGAGATTAATGTGCAAAGTTAAAGCACATGGGATTGGGGGTAGTGTGCTGACGTGGATTGAGAACTGGTTGTCAGACAGGAAGCAAAGAGTAGGAGTAAACGGGTACTTTTCAGAATGGCAGGCAGTGACTAGTGGAGTGCCGCAAGGTTCTGTGCTGGGGCCCCAGCTGTTTACATTGTACATTAATGATTTAGACGAGGGGATTAAATGCAGTATCTCCAAATTTGCGGATGATACTAAGTTGGGTGGCAGTGTGAGCTGCGAGGAGGATGCTATTAGGCTGCAGAGTGACTTGGATAGGTTAGGTGAGTGGGCAAATGCATGGCAGATGAAGTATAATGTGGATAAATGTGAGGTTATCCACTTTGGTGGTAAAAACAGAGAGACAGACTATTATCTGAATGGTGACAGATTAGGAAAAGGGAAGGTGCAACGAGACCTGGGTGTCATGGTACATCAGTCATTGAAGGTTGGCATGCAGGTACAGCAGGCGGTTAAGAAAGCAAATGGCATGTTGGCCTTCATAGCGAGGGGATTTGAATACAGGGCCAGGGAGGTGTTGCTACAGTTGTACAGGGCCTTGGTGAGGCCACACCTGGAGTATTGTGTACAGTTTTGGTCTCCTAACTTGAGGAAGGACATTCTTGCTATTGAGGGAGTGCAGCGAAGGTTCACCAGACTGATTCCCGGGATGGCGGGACTGACCTATCAAGAAAGATTGGATCAATTAGGATTGTATTCACTGGAGTTCAGAAGAATGAGAGGGGACCTCATAGAAACGTTTAAAATTCTGACGGGTTTAGACAGGTTAGATGCAGAAAGAATGTTCCCAATGTTGGGGAAGTCCAGAACCAGGGGTCACAGTCTGAGGATAAGGGGTAAGCCATTTAGGACCGAGATGAGGAGAAACTTCTTCACCCAGAGAGTGGTGAACCTGTGGAATTCTCTACCACAGAAAGTAGTTGAGGCCAATTCACTAAATATATTCAAAAGGGAGTTAGATGAAGTCCTTACTACTCGGGGGATCAAGGGTTATGGCGAGAAAGCAGGAAGGGGGTACTGAAGTTTCATGTTCAGCCATGAACTCATTGAATGGCGGTGCAGGCTAGAAGGGCTGAATGGCCTGCTCCTGCACCTATTTTCTATGTTTCTATGTTTCTATGCTTACTGAGGGCATATTTGCCTCCAAAATTAAAATTTAAAGTTAAACCAATTTTAATGGTAGAAGCAAGCTGCCTGTGACAGTGTTTTTATACTATCAGTGCTCAACGAGAAATTATTTTGGGGGTGTTGAATCTGCCCAGCCTTATTACTGCTGTCATAATTTAACACTTAATTGAGGATCGTGAGCCATTAGTGCAGAAGTAGAAAATTGCCAATTAAATCAATAATTAAAGGGTGCAATAGACTAAATTAAACCTCAGTAATGATTCCGCACCAAAAATACAAGAATTATAAACAGATGCAATTAAGGCTGAATTGAAGTATGGTTAAACAGCACTTGCATACAAAGCATGCTCTAATCACTTCACATGGTTATAATAACTACTGCTGGAGGAATCTTTGTTTTGGAAGCAGCTACCTAGCAACGATAGAGGGATTGCAGAAGAAAATAAATAATTTAAAGGATAAGGCATTCTCCATTTGAATGAAGACATTTTGGGGCTTATGAGTGTCGGTGGTTATTTGGGTTCCATTGAGAAGTTCTGCCACCATAGACTTGGAACCAGTTTTTGTAATTACATCATTATCATCATCATCATAGGCAGTGCCTCGGAATCGAGGAAGATTTGCTTCCACTCTTAAAATGAGTCCTTGGGTGGCTGAACAGTCCAATACGAGAACCACAGTCCCTATCACAGGTGGGACAGTCAGTCGTTGAGGGAAGGGGTGGGTGGGACAGGTTTGCCGCACGCTCTTTCCGCTGCCTGCGCTTGATTTCTGCATGCTCTCGCTGATGAGACTCGAGGTGAAAAGCGCCCTCCCGGATGCACTTCCTCCACTGAGGGCGGTCTTTGGCCAGGGACTCCCAGGTGTCAGTGGGGATGTTGCACTTTATCAGGGAGGCTTTGAGATGTCCTTGTAACGTTTCCTCTGCCCACCTTTGGCTCATTTGCCATGAAGGAGTTCCGAGTAGAGCGCTTGCTTTGGGAGTCTTGTACCTGGCATGCGAACAAGGTGGCCTGCCCAGCAGAGCTGATCAAGTGTGGTCAGTGCTTCAATGCTGGGGATGTTGGCCTGGTCGAGGACGCTAATGTTGGTGCGTCTGTCCTCCCAGGGGATTTGTAGGATCTTGTGGAGACATCATTGGTGGTATTTCTCCAACGACTTGAGGTGTCTCCTGTACATGGTCCATGTCTCTGAGCCATACAGGAGGGCGGGTATTACTACAGCCCTGTAGACTATGAACTTGGTGGCAGTTTTGAGGGCCTGGTCTTCAAACACTCTTTTCCTCAGGTGGCCGAAGGCTGCACTGGTACACTGGAGGTGGTGTTGAATCTTGTTATCAATGTCTGCTCTTGTTGATAAGAGGCTCTCGAGGTATGGGAAATGGTCCACGTTGTCCAGGGCCACGCCGTGGATCTTGATGATTAGAGGGCAGTGCTGTGCGGTGAGGACAGGTTGGTGGAGGATCTTTGTCTTACGGATGTTTCGCGTTAGGCCCATGCTTTCGTACGCCTCAGTCAATACGTTGACTATGTCCTGGAGTTCAGCCTGTGTGTGTGCCCAGATGCAGGCGTCATCCGCGTACTGTAGCTCGACGACAGAGGTTGGGGTGTTCTTGGACCTGGCCTGGAGACGGCGAAGGTTGAACAGGTTCCCACTGGTTCTGTAGTTTAGTTCCACTGCAGCAGGGCGTAAAACCCCTTTTGTAATTACAACTGCTTTCCGTGTAGCAGTGAAGATCACTGTTGCCAATAGCGTTGATGCTACTTGCTCTTTCTAGGCTCCAGGATATGGTTATGCAGGAAGCTCTCAATCAAACATATGAAACTTTGCACAGCAGAGGACTGCTAATGAAGGTTTCTTAATACGTACAATTTCCTAAAGCGCAGCAGCAGTTAACAACTAAATAGCTGTTTATTTCATTGTTTTTTCAACAGTAATTAGTGTTCTCAACCACACAGATAATGAATTAAGAAAATCTAAACAAAAATGGCAGGATTTTAACTTGGAGGAAGGCGGTGAGTGGGTGGGACGGACGCGGGAGGGGGGTGCGCGGCTAGAACGAATTTTCCTCGGGACCTGCCAAGTTTAATGGCAGGGCCTAATTAACATTTTATTTCTCTGTTTCCTCCCGCAGCCAGACAGATTGAAAGGGCGGGTAGGCCTGCGGCACTAGGCCACAGCTGGGGGAGAGAGGGATTGGAGGCCAGGATCGGGGAGGGCAGGGCCGGAAGGCCAAGATCGGCAGGGGTTGGAGATCAGGGAGGGGGGGTGGTAGGAAGGCCACGATCGGAAGGAGGTCAGAGATGGGTGGGGTGCTGGTTGGGTGGGGGGGGGCGTCGGAAGGCCGGGATCGGTGGGCCAAAGGCTGGATGGAGGGTTTGGAGCAGGGGATCGGTGGGTGGAAGGGGACTCGGAGATTGGAGACCTTGTTGGGGGCTTGTGGGGGGGAGGGGAGGGTTGAGCCTCAAGGGCTTGTGAGGTAGATCAGAGGTACGGCGGGGTGGGGGGTGCAGGGAGATTGGGGGGAAATCTGAAGAGTTGGGGTATCCAATTATGGTGGGTTGGTGAGGCAGGGGCGCTGGATGCAGCAGTTAAGTGGAAAGGCAATTACCTCATGGATTCAGCAGCCTGTTCCTTCCTTTAGCTGCCGGACTCTCCGAGGCCCGGGAAACCGGCAGTTCAGAGTTAAATATAAAATAGTCAAGATTCAAAATGAGGCACACAGCCGAAATGTAGTATTTAAAATGCCAACCCGTCTCCTGGGAGCAGATTGGCCAACTGCTCCCTGCCCCACATCCGTTAAAACTGGAGATGGGCAGGACAGGGGTGGCATTCAGAGTTCTACCACTTAAACCTTGCAATTGAAACCAACCCCAACTGTTTTTTGGGGTAAAATTTCCCCCAAATTCTTTTGCTTGCCTCAGCTACCTATTCTCAGATACACCGGTTGGTCTATAACTGTGTTGTCCAATAGAAATAGTTGACTAGTCACAGGAGTGGTTACCACATGCACTAATTTTGGTAGAAAACGCCTTACATACACTCACACAATACACATATATAATAAACATCCACTAAGATTCAGTAACCAAGGAAGTAAAACACCCACAGCGATCAAAAAACTCTTCCACACATCTTACTATTTTACCAACAAATGAACAAAAAAAGTTCAAATACATAAATGAGTGTTGAGATCACAAGCCTAAAGGCAGTGGGGTACAAATTGCCCCCCTGCTCGAAACGGGGCATCCCACCCCATCTCGGTGGTTTTTACCGGAGCTGCGGTTCAGGTCAACTCTTTCATGAAATTGTGCTCTTTGTTTTTTTTTTGTTTTGATCCAGAAGTCGGTCATAATGGGGGAGGTGACTACACCTGAGGGGCAAAGACGTGGCGGTGACAGCAACTGAGGGGCAGAAGTTGGGGGTGTGTGCGGAGTCGCCGCCGCGATGACGTCACCACGGCACCGCGTCACCACGGCTCTCCCCTTCACTTAAAGGGGAGAGCCTCCGCGCTTTTAAAACTTCGGGCCACCGGGCCAGCGGGGAGGGGTTCGGCCGGGCCAGCAGCCTGGCACCCAAGCGGGTGTGCCAATCTGCCTGTTGGCAGCCCGGCCGAACCCGGGGGCATATTTGGCGGGCTGACCTGGCAGTGATCCGACAAAAATAAACATGGCAGGAAGCCTTCCCCTTTAAGGGAAACCATAGCGCCACTGTAGAAGGCCACAGCCTCACTGGACCACCGGGTGTAAGCTTATTTTGGCACCGCCGGGCGGGCCGAAGATTTTCGGGGGGGGGGGGGGGAATGCCGCTGTCGCGGAGGTAGATTGGCGGTGCGCACAGTGATGATGTGCTTACCGCAGATTGGCAGCAGTGGAGTGGTGAGGGGGGGTGGGGGGGGAGCGATTGGGGCACCACCGGGAAAACTCAGGAGGGCAATTGGGCTAGCAGCGGCCATTCCACCAAAAGTCAGCGACCACTCCACTCTGCAGCGTGGCCACCGATTTGCGATGGTAACAGGCCTTAAGGAAAGGGGCAATTTCGGCCCCAGTGTCTACTACCCATTTTTTGTTTACTATATCAGACAACAAAAATTTGCATTTATATAGCCCCTTCCATGTAGTAAAACATCCCAAGGCACTTCACAGGGGAGATATAAAAAAAATTAGACACTAAGCCACGTAGGGAGATTTTAGGGCAGGTGACAAAAGATTCGATCAAAGAGGTAGGTTTTAAGGAGCATCTTAAAGGAGGAGAGAGAGGTAGAGAGACAGAGAGGTTTAGGGTGGGAGTTCCAGAGCTTAGGGCTTCAGTAGCTGAAGGCATGGGCATCAAGGGTTGAGTGATTAAAATTGGGGATGCTCAAGAGGCAAGAATTGGAGGAGCGCAGATATCTCTGAGGGTTGCAGGGCTGGTGGAGGTTACAGAGATAGGGAGGGGCAAGGCCAAGGAGGGATTTGAAAACAAGGATGAGAATTTTAAAATTGAGGTGTTGCTTGTAAGTCAGCGAGCACAGGGGTTATGGGTGAACGGGACTTGGTGCAAGTTTAGATCTGGGCAGCAGAGTTTTGGATGAGCTCAAGTTTATGGGGGATGGAAGATGAATGGCCAGCCAGGAGTGTTTTGGAATAGGGAAATCTAGAAGTAACAAAGGCATAGATGAGGGTTTCAGCAGCAGATGAGCTGAGGCAGGGGCAGAGATGGAAATAGGCGGTCTTCGTGATGGCATGTATTATGTCTGTAATGTACTTATGAATGACTCCACGAGGCAATGTGTTGGACTCAAACTGTAGTGATCTTGGTCCTTTATTTGTAACTCCAGAGTGAGGCAGCCGTATGGTGGCTACCCTTTTATACAGCCCCTGCCACCAGTTACACCCTCTAGTGGTGCCAGCATAGTATATACACAGTGTAAACCTTATTGATAGTACATCAGGTAAACAAGTCTCCATCTTATGCAACTATACAACGACTACACAGAGAGTATATCTATAGTCTGCATATATAACAGCATGGATATGTGGTCAAAAGCTCAACTCGGGATCAGATACAACACCTAGGTTGCAAACAGTCTGGTTCAGCCTCAGACAGTTGCTAGGGAGAGGGATGGAGTCGCTGGCTAGGGAACGGAGTTTGTGGCGGGGACCAAAGACAATGGCTTTGCTCTTTCCAATATTTAGTTGGAGGAAATTTCTAATCACCATGCACTGAATGTTGCACAAGCTGTCTGTCAATTTAGAGACTGTGGAGGGGTCGAGAGAGGTGGTGGTGAGGTGTAGAGCTGGGTGTCGTCAGTGTACATGTGGAAACTGACAATGTTTTCAGATGATGTTGCCAAGGGGCAGCATGTAGATAAGGAAAGGGAGGCGCCCAAGGATAGATCCTTGGGAGACACCGGAGGTAATGGTGCAGGAGAGAGAAGAGAAGCCATTGCAGGTGATTCGCTGGATATGACTGGATAGAATGCAATTAACCATATCTGGATTCCCAATTAGCCTAGCTGACATATTGGGCAAGTCTGGTCTGTAATACATGAATATGCCAATTACCCATCTGAAATGTTCATGTTATCTCAATTTGCTGTGATCAGAATGCTGGAGATAATAATTTATACGGATTACTTTTTTTTCATTCTTGGGATGTGGCGGCACAAGGCCGACATTTATTGCCCATTCCTAAATGATAAAGGAATGGTGATATATGTTCATGTCAGGATGGTGTGTGTCTTGGCAGAGAACTTGGAGGTGATGGTGTTCCCATGCACCTGCTGCCCTTGTCCTCTTAAGTGGTGGAGGTTGTGGGTTTGAGAGGTACTGCTGAAGCAGCATTGGCCAGTTGCTACAGTCCATCGTGTTGATAGTACACACTGCATCTATGGTATGCTGGTGGTGGGTGGGGGTGAATGTTTAGGCTAATGGATGAGATGCTAAGCAAGAAAACCACTTTGTCCTGGATGGTGTCGAGCTTCTTGAAAGTTGTTGCAGCAGCACCCATCCAGGCAAGTGGAGAGTATTCCATCACACTCCTGACTTACACCTTGTAGGAGGAGGCTTGCATGTAGCCCTGTGTTGTAACTTCACCAGTTTGGGACCTCATTTTCAGGTACCCCTGGTGCTGTTCCCAGTATGCTCTCCTACACTACATTCAGTCAGGCTTTGTCACCAATTTGATGGTGATGGAGGAATGAGGGATATGCTTAGGCAGCTTACAGAATGTGGTGGAATACAATTATATTGCTGCTGATGGCCCACAGCATTCCATGGATGCTCATTTTTGAGCTGCTGGATCTGTTCTTAATCTATTATACTTAGCACAGTGATAGCGCCACACAACATAGAGGGTGTCCTCAGTGTGGAAACAGTCTCCAAGAGGATTGTGCGGTGGTCACCAATGTTGTCATGGACAGATACATCTGCAACAGGTAGATTGATGAGGACGAGGTCAAGCAGGTTATTCCCTTGTGTTGGTTATCCCACCACCTGCTGCAAGCCACATTTGACATGGTATCTGTTAATGGTTACTATAAGAACATAAGAACATAAGAAATAGGAGCAGGAGTAGGCCATACGGCCCCTCGAGCCTGCTCCACTATTTAATACGACCATGGCTGATCCGATCATGGATTCAGGTCCACTTTCCCGCCCGCTGCCGTATCACATATTACATAGAATTCACAGCACAGAAACTGGCCATTCGGCCCAACAGGTCTATGCCAGTGTTTATGTTCCACACGAGCACCCACCCACTGTACTTCATCTCACCATATCAGCACAGCTTTCTATTCTTTTCTCCCTCATCTACTTATAGAAAAATATAGAAACATATAGAAAATAGGTGCAGGAGCAGGCCATTCAGCCCTTCCAGCCCGCACCGCCATTCAACGAGTTCATGGCTGAATATGAAACTTCAGTACCCCCTTCCTGCTTTCTCACCATACCCCTTGATCCCCCGAGTAGTAAGGACTTCATCTAACTCCCTTTTGAATATATTTAGTGAATTGGCCTCAACTACTTTCTGTGGTAGAGAATTCCACAGGTTCACCACTCTCTGGGTGAAGAAGTTTCTCCTCATCTCGGTCCTAAATGGCTTACCCCTTATCCTTAGACTTTGACCCCTGGTTCTGGACTTCCCCAACATTGGGAACATTCTTCCTGCATTCAACCTGTCCAAACCCGTCAGAATTTTAAGCTACTTATCTAGCTTCCCCTTAAATCCACCTGTGCCATTCGCCTCAACTACTCCATGTGGTGGCAGGGTAAATCTGCAGATGTGGAGAGGGGAAGGCAGGATTGTCTCTGCTATGATTCCCTTTGATGGCGAATAGCTTACTCCTGACCATCAGACCCCTCACATGAATAATAACCACCTGAACGAGGTAGTGAAGGGTTAGCCTTCAGAGAGGAAGGGTGCATAGAAAATTAGTTAGAAAAGCAAAAGTGGGAAAAAAGTAATTGTTTTGGAGAAGATCTTGGCTGATTACAGGATCAGTGCTGCTATCACCTATCTGAAGACTCAAATGAACAAAGCACTACAATCTGTTCACCAGCACCATGTTAGGTTCTGAAGTTTTTCTCCAGTCTTACTGCGGGCCTTGCAGTTAAATGCCATTTTCTTCTTGGCTGGTTTCTTAGCTCCATTGAAGCATTTCTTTGGGTCTCACTATAGCTAGAGATCCACTATAACCACACAACCTGCTCTTGCAAAGTTATTCTATGGTTTCTACTGTTGGGTGGCTTAATTGATGCGCTAGAAATGATTGGCTGACTCCTCAGCACCTCCTCTGGTACAAGCTCCTCCCTCACCTCCACAAAGCTTGACGACTTTGTTTGCTGCTCTTCAATCACCATTTTGCATAAACCACGCCAACAATATTGCATATTTATTTGCAGAGGTCAAGAAGTTAATTTCTGGCTTGTTAAATTGTTCAGATCAATGTTTGGAAAAGTCTATTCATTGAATGGCTCACTGCCAACGATAAATGAAAAGAAGTAAAAGTAGTAAATTATGCAGCTGGTGTTTGGGCACCAATTGACGGTATTGATCTTACAGCGTTTGTCCAAATAACCTTAATAACGACACACAGGGTGATTCTGTCCTAAGTTATTAATAGTTCTGTAGTGGCTACGAACATTGTGCCTCTTGGAGACTACTTCAAACATTCAACTTCATTACAGTATTGTCTAATCCCAGAATCAAACTTTAATTTAAAGATACACAGAGTTATGCTAACACAGGCATTAATGCACCCAGGCATAATAAAACGTTGCTTCTTCTCAGGGATACTCTTGAGAATTAATTTAATCATCCTCAAACCATTGGGGTAATTTTAACCTAATCCGCTGGGCAGGGAACAGGTGAGGTTTGGTTGGCCACCTGTATAACACGCCGCCCCATTTTACTTTTCATTATTTTTATTCATTCACTGGATGTGGGCGTCACTGGCAAGGCCAGCATTTATTGCCCATCCCGAATTGCCCTTGGGAAGACAGTGGTGAGCCACCTTCTTGAACCGCTGCAGTCCATGTGGTGAAGGTACTCCCACAGTGCTGTTAGGGAGGGAGTTCCAGGATTTTGACTCAGTGACGATGAAGGAACGGCGATATATTTCTGTCAGGATAGTGTGTAACTTGGAGGGGAGCTGAGGCCCTTGTCCTTCTAGATGGTAGAGGTCGCAGGTTTGGGAGGCGCTGTTAAAGAAGCCTTGGTGTGTTTCTGTAGTGTATCTTGTAGATGGTACACACTGCAGCTACGGTGCGCCGGTGGTGGAGGGAGTGAATGTTTAAGGTGGTAGATGGGGTGCCAATCAAGCGGGCTGCTTTGTCCTGAATGGTGTCGAGCTTCTTGAGTGTTGTTGGAGCTGCACTCATCCAGGCAAGTGGAGAGTATTCCATCACACTCCTGACTTGTGCCTTGTAGATAGTGCAAAGTCTTTGGGGAGTCAGGACGTGAGTCACTCATACAGAATACCCAGTGTCTGACCTGAAATTATAGCCACAGTATTTATGTAGCTGGTCCAGTTAAGCTTCTACTTAATGGTAACCCCAGGATGTTGATGGTGGGAGATTCGACGATGGTAATGCCATTGAATGTCAAGGGGTGGTGGTTAGACTCTCGCTTGTTGGAGATGGTCATTGCCTGGCACTTGTGTGGCACGAATGTTATTTGCCATATATCAGCTCAAGCCTGAATGTTGTCCAGATTTTGTTGCATGCAGGCACAGACTGCTTCATTATCTGAGGAGTTGCGAATGAACATAAGAACATAAGAAATAGGAGCAGGAGTAGGCCATATGGTCCCTTGAGCTGTGGAGGCTGGGTCATTGAATAAATTTAAGACGGAGATAGACAGTTTCTTAACCGATAAGGGAAGTGGAGCTGAGGCCATGATCATGTCAAATGACGGAGCAGGCTCGAGGTGCCAAATGGTTTACTCCTGCTCCTATTTCTTATGTTCTTATATCAGCGATGCTACTCCATTCAGACATGTGGTTGGCCTTGGCCACAGTCCATGACAAGGTCATGGGATCAAAATATTTCAGAAATGTACAACTTATTTACCAAGTTAACTGGCAATATTATATTTGAAGGGAATTTATCTGCTTGTTCCCTCGTATTGTAATGGTTTCCCACTGTATATACAATAGTTCTAGCAATAGGTGACGGGGAACTGTTGTCTTTGTTGCTCTGGAAAGGGGATATCATATCAGATGTTTTTTTCCCTTTTTCTTGCTAAGTTTCTCCCTTTTTTTCCTGATGGATTTGGGTTTTTGTTGGGTATAATTCCGAGCGCACGCGCTACCCTCCAGTGCCTCATAGGAACATAAGAACAGGAGTCGGTCATTCAGCCCCTTGAGCCTGCTCCGCCATTCAATGAGATCATCGCTGATCTGCGACCTAACTCCATATACCTGCCTTTGGCCTATATCCCTCAATACCTTTGGTTAACAGAAAGCTATCAATCTCCGATTTAAAATGAACAATTGATCTAGCATCAATTGCTGTTTGCGGAAGAGAGTTCCAAACTTCTATCACCCTTTGTGTGTAGAAGTGTTTCCTAATTTCACTATTGAAAGGTCTGACTCTAATTTTTAGACTATGTCCCCTAGTCCTAGAATCCCCAACCAGCAAAAATAGTTTCTCTCTATCTACCCTATCTGTGCCCCTTAATATCCTGAAAACTTCGATCAGATCACCCCTTAACCTTCTAAATTCAAAGGCATACAACCCTAATTTGTGTAATCTCTCCTCGTAACTTAACCATTGAAGTCTGGGTATCATTCTGGTAAACCTTCGCTGCACTCCCTCCAAAGACCAATATATCCTTCCTAAGGTGTGGTGCAGAACTGCTCACAGTACTCCAGGTGTGGTCTACCCAGAGCTATCTTCGGCTGCAGCATAACTTCTACCCCCTTCTATTCTGGTCCTCTAGATATAAAGACTAGCATCCCATTAGCCTTTTTGATTATTTTCTGTACCTGTTCGTGACATTTTAATGATCTACATACCTGGACCCCCAAGTCTCTTTCACCATTTAGAAAGTACCCTGTTCTATCCTTTTTGAAGAAAGGTTGAGCAGGTTGGGCTTGGAGTTTAGAAGAATGAGAGGTGATCTTATTGAAACATATACGATTCTGAGGGTACTTGACAAGGTAGTTGCAGAGAAGATGTTTCCCCTTATTGGGGATATCTAGAACTAGGGGGCATAGTTTCAGAATAAGGGGTCGCCCTTTTAAACCAGAAATGAGGAGGAATTTCTTCTCTGACAGTCGTGAATCTTTGGAATTCTCTACCCCAGAGAGCTGTGGAGGCTGGGTCTTTGAATATATTTAAGAGATAGACAGATTTTTGTATGATAAGGGAGTCAAGGTGTATGGGGAGCAGGCGGGGAAGTGGAGTTGAGGCCAGGATCAGATCAGCCATGATCTTATTGAATGGCGTGGCAGGCTCGAAGGGCCGAATAGCCTACTCCTGCTCCTATTTCTTATGTTCTTATGTTCTTTTTAGGTCCAAAGTAGATGATCTCACATTTGCCTACATTGAAATCTATTTGCAAGTTTTGCCCATTCACTTAATCTGTCGATAGCCCTTCCTCAATTTATGCTTCCATCTACACTGCCTACAATTCCACCTATCTTTGTGCCATCGGCAAATTTGGATACATGACTTTCTATGCCATTATCTCATCATCATCATCATAGGCAGTCTCTCGGAATCGAGGAAGACTTGCTTCCACTCTTAGCATGAGTTCTTAGGTGGCTGTACTGTCCAATACGAGAACCACAATCTCTGTCACAGGTGGGGCAGATAGTGGTTGAAGTAAGGGGTGGGTGAGACTGGTTTGCCGCACGCTCTTTCCGCTGCCTGCGCTTGATTTCTGCACGTTCTCGGTGACAAGACTCAAGGTGCTCAGCGCCCTCTCGGATGCACTTCCTCCACTTAGGGTGGTCTTTGGCCAGGGACTCCCAGGTGTCAGTGGGGATGTTGCACTTTATCAGGGAGGTTTTGAGGGTGTCCTTGTAATGTTTCCGCTGCTCACCTTTGGCTCGTTTGCCATGAAGGAGCTCCGAGTAGAGCACTTGCTTTGGGAGTCTCGTGTCTGGGATGCGATCAAGTGTGGTCAGTACTTCGATGCTGGAGATGTTGGCCTGGTGTTGACTTGAGGTGTCTGCCGTACATAGTCCATATTTCTGAGCCATACAGGAGGGCGGGTATTACTACAGCCCTGTAGACCATGAGCTTGGTGGCAGTTTTGAGGGCCTGGTCTTCAAATGCTCTTTTCCTCAGGCAGCCGAAGGCTGCACTAGCGCACTGGAGGCGGTGTTGGATCTCGTCGTCAATGCCTGCTCTTGTTGATATGAGGCTCCCGAGATATGGGAAGTGGTCCACGGTGTCCAGGGCCGCACCATGGATCTTGATGACTGGGGGACAGTGCTGTGCAGTAAGGACAGGCTGGTGGAGGATCTTTGTCTTGCTGATGTTTAGCGTAAGGCCTATGCTTTCATACGCCTCAGTAAATACGTCGACTATGTGCAGCCTCTGTGTGTGCACAGACGCAGGTGTCGTCCGCGTACTGTAGCTCAACGACAGAGGTTGGGGTGATCTTGGACCTGGCCTGGAGATGGCGAAGGTTGAACAGGTTCCCACTGGTTCTGTAGTTTAGTTCCACTCCAGCGGGGAGCTTGTCAACTGTGAGGTGGAGCATGGCAGTGAGGAAGATTGAGAAGAGGGTTGGGGCGACGACGCAGCCCTGTTTGAAACATAGAAACATAGAAAATAGGTGCAGGAGTATGCCATTCGGCCCTTCGAGCCTGCACCACCATTCAATATGATCATGGCTGATCATGCACTTCAGTACCCCATTCCTGTTTTCTCTCCATACCCCTTGATCCCTTTAGCCATAAGGGCCACATCTAACTCCCTTTTGAATATATCTAACGAACTGGCCTCAACAACTTTCTGTGGAAGAGAATTCTACATGCTCACAACTCTTTGAGTGAAGAAATTTCTCCTCATCTTGGTCCTAAATGGCCTACCCCTTATCCTTAGACTGTGACCCCTGGTTCTGGACTTCCCCAACATCGGGAACATTTTTCCTGCATCTAACCTGTCCAGTCCCGTCAGAATTTTATATGTTTCTATGAGATCCCCTCTCATTCTTCTAAATTCCACTGAATATAAGCCTAGTCGATCCAGTCTTTCTTCATCTGTCAGTCCTGTCATCCCGGGAACCTTTGCTGCACTCCGTCAATAGCAAGAACATCCTTCCTCAGATTAGGAGACCAAAACTGTGCACAATATTCAAGGTGTGACTTCTGTACATCTGTAGTAAGATCTCCCTGCTCCTATACTCAAATCCTCTCGCTATGAAGGCCAGCATACCATTTGCCTTCTTCACTGCCTGCTGTACCTGTATGCCGACATTCAATGACTGATGTACCATGACATCCAGGTCTCGTTGCACCTCCACTTTTACTAGTCTGTCACCATTCAGATAATAATCTGCCTTCGTGTTTTTACCACCAAAGTGGATAACCTCACATTTATCTACATTATACCGCATCTGCCATGTATTTGCCCACTCACCTAACCTGTCCAAGTTTGACCCCGGTCCGGATGTGGATTGGATATGCAATGGATCCATTGGTAAGGATCACGGTTTGCATGTCGTCGTGGAGCAGGCGGAGGATGGTGAAGAACTTTTGGGGGCATCCGAAACAGAGGAGGATGCTCCATAGACTCTCGCGGTTGACAGTGTCAAAGGCCTTTGTAAGGTCGAAGAAGGCCATGTATAAGGGCTGGCACTGTTCCCTGCATTTTTCCTGCAGCTGTCATGTCCGTTGTGCCCTGTAGAGGATGAAATCCGGACTGTGACTCCAGGAGGACAGGGAGAAGACGGTTGAGGAGGACTCTAGCGCCGAGTAACCCAGTGGCTGATAGCAGGGGGATGCCTCTGTAGTTGCCGCAGTCGGACTTGCCCCTTTTTTAAAGATGGTCATGATCACTGCATCTTTGAGATCTCCCGGCATACTCTCCTCTCTCGAAATGAGAGAGATGAGGTCATGTATTCGCCTCTCCGCCATACTTCAGTGCCTCAGCAGAGATTCCATCCGCTCCCGTAACCTTGGTGTTCTTGAGCTGTGTTATGGCTTTTTCTACCTCGTGCTGTGTTGGGGTTTTACTGAATTGGTGGCGAGTAGCGTGCTGCGGGATGGAGTCGAGAACACTCAAGTCCAAGGCAGAGTCTTTGTTGAGGAGATCTTCGAAGTGCTTCTTCCAGTGGATCCTGACTGCCTCGGTGTCTTTGATGAGTGTTTCCCTGTTCTTGGCCAGCATTGGGGTGGAGCCTTGGGTGTTTGGGCTGTTGGTGGCCTTGACTGCAATGAAGAATCCTCGCACATCATGGCTGTCGGCCAGCTGCTGTATCTCTTGTGCTTTCTCCGTCCACCACCTGTTCTTTAGGTCCCAGGTTTTTGTTGGACCTCAGCCTTGAGACGTCTGTAAAGTTGCTTTGCTGCTCCGGAGTTGGGTTGTTGCTTAAGGCTCAGAAATGCCCAGCGTTTGTTGTCTATTAGCTCTTGGATCTCCTGATCATTCTCATCAAACCAATCAGTGTTTCCTGGTCGAGTGACTGAGCGTCTCTTATCTTAGGTTATGGAGGCCTGGAGGGCAGACCCAAGAGCTGTGGGCATTCTGCGTCTCGGGGTCATCAAGGCACGCCAGGTTAGCTGTGAGACGTTGACTGTATAGGGCTCTCTTAGTTGGGTCTTTAAGTGCCCTGGAATTGACTTTTTTGCGACACTGCTTCTGCTGCCCCCGCCGCCATTTTCTAAATCGTTAATAAATACAGTGCCTCACTCTAATGGCTTTAATTCATGTGTGAGTCTGACCACTGAGGCTCATTGTGAAGATAGAAATAAAATAAATATTTTTGAAAAGCCAGGAAATCCAGTTCATGGATATTTCTGGGGGGGGGGGGGTCTCTTTTTGTAAAACCTACTTAGGGAAAGAGAGCAAGAACATGTACATAACACACGCATGTATCCACGCACACACTCACTCACTCACTCTTAGCCTGGCTCTGTCTCAATCCAAGGGACCTCTGTTACAACCTCTATCAATGCCTAGTCATGCATTATAACAGTGACTGCACTTCAAAAGGACCTCATTGGCGGTAAAGTGCTTTGGGACGTCCTGAAGTTGTGAAAGGCGCTTTATAAATGCAAGTTCTTTCTCTCTATATCAGGCTGTGATTGGTCGAAACAACTTTTCTCCTCGAAGTAAAAGACCTCACATAATTGCAGCAAGTCAAGTGAAGCTTGGGAAACAAATACTAAGCCATTTCAACTACTGGGCTAATTCGGTCTTTAAATACCCTGCACTGCCGAGATAGAGGGAGAGAAATGGTGGACTCCTGTGACAGCTATTTATATTAAACATCATCTGTGCCAAAACACTACCCTTAAATCATGATTAATCAGCAGTAATCTTGCACTGTGTAGTCATTGATATAAGTTGAAGGAACAGAAATGTGCTGCTTCAATCAGACTACTCTGAGGACACATAGAAATGTGGAGGATGAGTATCTTTCATTTTTTAATGAGAGGGAGGAGCTGAAGCAGATTCTATTTTTATTTACAATTTGTTGACACACAGGTATAAAATTAACAGACTGGCAGGCAAGCACCCTTTCCCTTGGTAACCACAATAATAAAGAAAGACTTGCATTTATATAGTGCCTTTCACGACCATCGGACATTTCAAAGCACTTTACAGTCAATGGAGTACTTTTGGAGTGTAGTCACTGTTGTAATATGGGAAACGCAGCAGCCAATTTGCACGCAAGCAAGCTCCCACAAACAGCAATGTGATAATGACCAGATAATCTGTTTCTGTTATGTTGTTTGAGGGATAAATATCGGCCAGGATACCGGGGGATAGCTCCCTTGCTCTTCTTCGAAATAGTGCCATGGAATCTTTTATGTCCACCTGAGAGAGCAAACAGGGTCTCGATTTACCGTCTCATCCAAAAGACAGCACCTTCGACAATGCAGCACTCTACTGGAGTGTCAACCTAGATTTTTGTGCTCAAGTCCCTGGAATGGGATTTGAACCTACAACCTTCTGGCTCAGAGGCAAGAGTGTTACCCACTGAGCCACAGCTGACACCTCATGCTGCCTATCGGAATGTGAAGTCCCATTTTCAAAGTGGATGTGTTCTACAGACAGCAATGCGTCTGGGGCTGCATTCTGGCTTAAACTAACCACAAGACGTTTCGATCATGCTACAAAATATTCATGAAATAGCAATGCTCAATAAATCTGGTGGTGAATGGGCATGCACAGGAAAAGACTGATTTCATTGACCTGCCTTCTTGTGTAACACACGGCACGATGAGGTTTCTGGATTTACTCGGGAAAGCTCTTCGAGAAGATTTGGTTTATTGTCCAGTCGGTTTTTCACTGTGATAACTGAAGGGGTTATTACATGCCTGAATACCAATTTCTAGTGACTCGGTCTGGTTGCTTCATCTATATTCAGGTCTTATGAATAAAGGTATAATGAAATGAAACATGGCAATGGTCAAAACATTTTGAATTTTCAAATCAGTTTTTTTTGTGTCAGTAGCAGCTTCAACAATATTCCACAAGGTGCTTTACAATTCACATTTTGCAAGTTTTTCATTTTCTGAAACAATATAATTATAGTGAAACACAGTAATTCTGAAAATGTTGATCCTTTTCGCACTTCAGTCCAATCTTTTTTTCTGTTTTTTTTTAAGAGCACATTTCCATTAAAATACATTGGATGAGATTTTGAAAGCACTGGTCCTTCAAAATCTGTAGGGCTGCAGGAACCATAATTTGAGGATTGTGGCCTTTGATGAGTACTGATTGTAAGGAGACAACTGAAGGTCAAAGGCAGTAAATTAATAATCTTGCCCAGGTATGCCAACCCTTATATTTTGAAGGAAATTCAAACTAACCAAAAACTGTCACATAATTACCCACTTGTGTGCTCTTTACCACTCTACTTTTTGTTTTGGCTTTTCAAATGATTTGTGTAGGACTAAAATCATAAATATATAAATATTCCTATACATGGACAATGCTCAGTTATATACTTCCCATCTCTCTTCTGTATGCTGGTGTGTAATTATATATAGCATCCGGGAAGGCGTCGAACACCTCGAGTCTCTCCGCCGGGAGCAAACCGAAGGAGCGTACGACAATCCAGGCCCCCCACCCACCCGTCCCTTCAACCACCGTCTGCCCCACCTGTGACAGAGACTGTCGGTCCCGCATTGGACTCTTCAGTCACCTGAGAACTCATATTAGTGTGGAAGCAAGCCATCCTCCAAGGGATTGCCTAAGAAGAAGATATAGGTGCTGAAATTCATGGGGGTTCTATCTGTCTTCCAGAAACCCCATGGCCTAATGGCATAAATGGAGTTATGGCGACAGACTGATAGAACCCTTATGAAATTTCTGGGCTATATTGTGATATATCTAAATTAAGTTATTGTAATGCTGGCAGTTTGAGAATTTGAATTCTGTTTAAAAAAATATCTGGATTTTATTTTTTAAACGATGGTAGCTGTAAAAGTGACAATTTAAGTTATTATAATGCTCCATTGATTTTTTTTGAGCGGGGGGAGGGAGTTCGCTTCAACTATCTGTATTACATTTGGGCTATTGTCAGGAAATGAGCAGTGCAGGCAAAGCCATCTTTACTTCCCATCCACATAAACTGAGTGGTTTCCTAGAGTCAACTAGCAGTGTGCGACTGCCATCACTTGTGGGTCACACCAGGCAGGCACCTTCCCTGAAACATGAGTGAACCAATTGTGTTTACAACAATCTAACATCATGAATAGAGAGACCTGGGGGTATATGTGTTCAAATTGTTAAAGGCGGCAGGGCAGGTTGAAAAAGCGGTTAAAAAAGCATACGGGATCCTGAGCTTCATAAATAGAGGTATCATCATCATAGGCAGTCCCTCGGCATCGAGGAAGACTTGCTTCCACTCTTAGCATGAGTTCTTAGGTGGCTGTACAGTCCAATATGGTCCAATGCACTTCCTCCACTTAGGGCGGTCTTTGGCCAGGGACTCCCAGGTCAGTGGGGATGTCGCACTTTATCAGGGAGGCTTTCAGGGTGTCCCTGCAACATTTCCACTGCCCACCTTTGGCTCGTTTATTGTGGTATAGTGGCAAGGAAGTTATTATAAACCTTTATAAAACACTGGTTCGGCCTCAACTGGAGTATTGTGTCCAATTCTGGGCATCGCACATTAGGAAGGATGTGAAGGCCTTAGAGAGTGTTATGTATTTAATCCCTTGTAACCTGTATTACACTACCACGAGAGGGCCTACCTGTTGGTATATAAGCAGGCCACACACGAGGTACCTGCACTCTGGAATCTTGTTAAAGGAGCTAAGGTCACACTTTCTCATTGTACACAGTACTCAGTTTCATCCTTTATTATGAGTGTACAAATTGGCGACGAGGTAACGAACAACTGCGCGATAATGCAAAGAACAGTTGGTATCCTGGAGAAGTTCTCAGAAGGGAACGATTGGGAGGCCTTCGTGGAGAGACTCGACCAATACTTTGTGGCCAACGAGCTGGAAGGGGATGAGAACGCTGCCAAAACGAAGGCCGATCCTCCTA
Source organism: Pristiophorus japonicus (assembly GCF_044704955.1). Classification (NCBI taxonomy): domain Eukaryota; kingdom Metazoa; phylum Chordata; class Chondrichthyes; family Pristiophoridae; genus Pristiophorus; species Pristiophorus japonicus. Next base: position 266,954,083 of record NC_091979.1, read on the forward strand.
ACTGTCTGTGGGGCAACAACCTTTGGCCTTATGAAGAATCTCCTAGTTCTGGCAAAACCAACAGAGAAATCCTATGAAGAATTGTGTACACTGGTCCGGGAGCACCTAAATCCTAAGGGAAGCGTTTTGATGGCGAGATATCGGTTCTACACGAGTCAATGATTGGAGGGCCAGGAAGTGGCGAGCTATGTTGCTGAACTAAGGCGCCTCGCAGGACATTGTGAATTTGAAGGATTCCTAGAACAAATGCTTAGAGACTTTTTTGTACTGGGCATTGGCCATGAGACAATCCTTCGCAAACTGTTGACTGTAGAAACTCTGAATCTAAGTAAAGCCATAATGATAGCCCAGGCATTTATGTCCACCAGCGACAACAAACAGATTTTGCAGAATAAAGAAGTTTCGGCCAGTACTGTGCATAAAGTAACGTCGGTTTCAAGCAGAAATATACATGGCAGAACGTACACACCGGCTGCTGCTGCCCAACCTCAGGTGACCCAGAGTCTGCCATCAATCGTTAATGCGAGGCAGTTAACACCTTGTTGGTGTTGTGGAGGTGATCATCGGCCCCATCAATGCCGCTTCAAGCACTATGCGTGCAACCGTTGCAGAACAATGGGACACCTCCAGCGAATGTGCAGGTGAGCTGCAAACCCTGAAAACCCTACAAACCACCACATTGCAGAGGAAAGTCGATCCACTGTGGATCAGGCTGAATTGGAAACTCGTACTGAGGAGGCAGAAGTGTACGGGGTACACACATTCACTACAAAATGTCCACCAATAATGTTGAAAGTTGAACTGAACGGAATTCCAGGATCTATGGAACTGGACACGGGTGCACGTCAGTCCATAATGAGTAAAAAGGCCTTCGACAGGCTGTGGGGCAAAAAGGCACACAGGCCGATGCTCAGCCCCATTCACACCAAACAAAGGACTTACACCAAGGAACTAATCCCTGTAATTGGCAGTGCAGAAGTCAAAGTTTCCTATGACGGAGCAGTACACGAACTCCCGCTGTGATTTGTTTGGCAGAAGCTGGCTGGGAAAAATCCGCTGGAAATGGGACGACATTCAAGTGCTTTCCTCCGTCGACGACGCCTCATGTGCCCAGGTTCTGAGCAAATTCCCATCGTTGTTTAAGCCAGGTATTGGAAGCTTCTTGGGAGCGAATGTGTAGATCTATTTGGTTCCCGGTACGCGACCCATCCACCACAAGGCGTGGGCGGTACCGTACATGATGCGTGAGAAAGTGGAAATTGAGCTGGACAGGCTGCAGTGAAAAGGCATCATTGCACCAGTGGAATTCAACGAGTGGGCTAGTCCGATTGTCCCGGTACTTAAAGAGGACGGCACGGTTAGAATTTGTGGGGACTATAAAGTAACGATTAACTGTTTTTCGCTACAGGACCAGTACTCGCTACCCAAGGCAGATGACCTAATTGCGACCCTGGCTGGAGGGAAGACATTCACCAAGCTGCACCTGACCCTGGCCTACATGACGCAGGAGCTGGAGGAGTCTTCGAAAGGACGCACAAAGGTCTGTTCATCTATAACCGTTCGGGATTCGGTCGGCCACGGCAATCTTCCAATGGAACATGGAGAGCCTGCTAAAGTCGGTTCCTCGCACCGTGGACGACATACTGGTTACAAGTTGGGACACCATTGAGCACTTGAAGAATATGGAAGAGGTTCTTAGTCGGTTGGATAGCGTGGAGCTCAGGTTGAAGCGCTCGAAGTTGTTTTTCCTGGCGCAGGAGGTCGAGTTCTTGGGAAGAAGAATCGCGGCAGATGGCATCAGACCCAAGACGGAGGCCATCAAGAACGCACCGAGACTACAGAACATGACGGAGCTGCGGTCGTTCCTGGGACTCCTTAACTATTTTGGTAATTTCCTCCCTGGGTTAAGCATCCTGCTAGAACCCCTACATGCACTACTGCGCAAGGGAGATGACTGGGTATGGGAGAATTCACAAGAGGCTGCTTTTGAGAAAGCCAGAAATCTGTTGTGTTCAAACAAACTGCTTGTCCTGTATAACCCTTGTAAAAGATTAGTGCTAGCTTGCGATGCATCGTCATATGGGGTCGGGTGTGTGTTACAACAGGCTCATGAATCGGGGATCTTGCAACCGATCGCTTATGCGTCCAGGAGTTTGTTCAAGGCCGAAAGGGCCTACAGCTTGATTGAAAAATAGGCTCTGGCATGCGTTTACGGGGTAAGAAAAATGCACCAGTACTTATTTGGCCTCAGTTTGAGCTTGAAACTGGCCACAAGCCGCGCATATCGCTGAACTCTGAGAGCAAAGGGATTAACACCAATGCCTCTGCCCGCATCCAAAGATGGGCGCTCACGCTGTCGGCATACAACTATGTAATCCGCCACAGACCGGGCACAGAGAACTGTGCAGATGCGGGGTGGAAATGGCACAGCCGGCGGACTTGCTCATGGTCATGGAGGCGTTCGAGAACGAAAAGTCCCCCTTTATGGCCCACCAGATCAGGATCTGGACCAGCCAGGATCCTTTACTGTCCTTGGTTAAAAAAAACTGAGTCCTCCATGGGAGCTGGTCCAGTGTCCCAGTGGAGATGCAGAAGGCGATTAAGCCGTTCGACAGGCGCAAAGACGAAATGTCCCTGCAGGTGGACTGTCTTTTGTGGGGCAAGCGCGTGGTCTTGCCCAAGAAAGGCAGAGATACGTTTATATGTGAACTGCACAGCACCCACCCAGGCATCGTAATGATAAAAGCCATAGCCAGATCCCATGTGTGGTGGCCTGGCATCGACTCAGATTTAGAGTCATGCGTGTGCCAGTGCAACACTTGCTCCCAGCTGAGCAATGTACCCAGAGAGGCATCGCTAAGTTTGTGGTCGTGGCCCTCCAAACCGTGGTCTAGGATCCACGTGGACTATGCGGGCCCATTTCTAGGCAAAATGTTTTTGGTTGTCGTGGACGCTTACTCAAAATTGATTGAATGTGCGATAATGCCTGTAAGCACGTCCACGGCCACTATTGAAAGCCTACGAGCCATGTTTGCCACGTACAGCTTGCCTGATGTCCTAGTCAGTGACAATGGGCCGTGCTTCACCAGTGCTGAATTCAAGGAATTCATGACCCGCAATGGGATCAAACATGTCACATCTACCCCGTTCAAGCCAGCATCCAACGGCCAGGCAGAACGGGCAGTTCAGACCATCAAGCAAAGCTTGAAACGTGTGTCGGAAGGCTCCCTGCAGACCCGGTTATCCCGAGTGCTGCTCAGCTACCGCACCAGACCCCACTCACTCACCAGGGTTCCCCCAGCCGAGCTGCTCATGAAAAGGGCGCTTAAAATAAGGCTCTCTCTTGTCCACCCTGATCTCCATGATCACGTGGAGGGCAAGCGGCATCAACAAAGTATGTGCCGTGACCGCGCAAATTTGTCACGCGATATTGAGATCAATGATCCTGTGTTTGTGCTCAATTATGGACATGGTCCCAAATGGCTCACTGGCACGATCACAGCCAAAGAGGGGAGTAGGGTGTTTCAGGTCAAATTGGCCAATGGACAAATGTACAGAAAACATTTGGACCAAATCAAATTGCGGTTCACCAACAGCTACGAACAACCCGAAGAAGACACCACCAACTCTGATCCTCCAACACACACACAAGTGGCAACTGACATCATGGTTGACCGCGAAGCCAAACTCACCATCCCCAGCAGCCCGGCAAGGCTGGCTGCCCAGCAGCCCAGTGAAGAACTGATCAACCCACCCACACCCGCATTTGTACCGAGACGATCGACAAGGGAGCGAAAAGCCCCAGATCGTCTCACCTTGTAAATAAGTGTACTGTTGACTTCACGGGGAGTGATGTTATGTATTTAACCCCTTGTACCCTGTATTACACTACCACCAGAGGGCCTACCTGTTGGAGTCCCAAGGGATCCCAGCATCTTTTGGGAGCACGGTATATAAGCAGGTCACCCACAAGGTACCTGCACTCTGGAGTCTTATTAAAGGAGCTAAGGTCACACTTGCTCATTGTACACAGAACTCAGCTTCATCCTTTATTGCGAGTGTACCAGAGAAGATGCAGAAAAGATTTATGGGAATCATCATCATTGGCAGTCCCTCGAAATCGAGGAAGACTTGCTTCCTTTCTAAAAGTGGGTTCTCAGGTGACTGTACAGTCCAAAGCGGGAATTACAGTCTCTGTCACAGGTGGGACAGACAGTGGTTGAAGGAAAGGGTGGGTAGGGAGTCTAGTTTGACACACGCTCCTTCCGCTGCCTGCACTTGATTTCTGCATGCTCTAGGCGATGAGACTCGAGGTGCTCAGTGCCTTCATGGATGCTCTTCCTCCCATTTGGGCGGTCTTTGGCCAGGGACTCCCAGGTGTCGGTGGGGATGTTGCATTTTATCAAGGAGGCTTTGAGGGTGTCCTTGAAATGTTTCCTCTACCCACCTGGGGCTCGCTTGGTGTGTTGGAGCTCCAAGTAGAGCGCTTGCTTAGGGAGTCTTGTGTTGGTCATCCAGACTATGTGGCCCACCCAATGGAGCTGGTCGAGTGTGGTCAGTGCTTCAGGTTGGCCTGAGCGAGAACACTGATGGTACGTCTATCCTCCTAGTGGATTTGCTCGATCTTGCAGAGGCAGCGCTGGTGGTACTTCTCCAGCGCTTTGAGATGTCTGCTATATATAGTCCATGTCTCTGAGCCATATAGGAGGGCGGATATCACTACTGCCCTGTAGACCATAAACTTGGTGCCAAATTTGAGGTCCTGGTCTTCAAACACTCTCTTCCTCAGGCGACCAAAGGCTGCGCTGGCACACTGGAGGCAGTGTTGGACCTCGTCGTTGATGTCTGCCCTTGCTGATAGTAGGTTCCCGAGGTATGGAAAATGACCCACGTTGTCCAAGGCCGCATCATAGATTTTGATGACTGGGGGCGGGGGGGCGTGCTGTGTGGTGGGGTCAGGTTGGTGGAGGACCTTTGTCTTACGGATGTTAAGTGTAAGGCCCATGTTTTCGTACGCCTCGGTGAAGGTGTTGACGACAGTTTGGTGCTCGGCCCATGAGTGTGCGCAGATGCAAACATCATCCGCGTATTGTAGTCCGATGAGAGAGGATGGGACGACCTTGGATCTAGCCTGGAGGCGACGAAGGTTGAACAGGTTTAGTTCCACTTCAGTGGGGAGCTTGTTGAGAGTGAGATGATGCATTGCAGCAAGGAAGATCGAGAAGAGCATTGGTGCGCTGACGCAGACCTGCTTGACCCCGGTCCGGACATGGATTGGGTCTGTGGTGGATCCGTTGGTCAAGATCACGGTTTGAATGTCATTGTGGAGCAGGCAGAGGATGGTGACAAACCTTTGGGGGCAGCCGAAATGGAGGAGGCCACTCCATAATCCCTCACGGTTGACAGTGTCAAAGACCTTTGTGAGGTCAAAGAAGGCCATGTACAAGGGTTGGTGCTGTTCCCTGCATTTCTCATGTAGTTGTCGCACGGTGAAGATCATGTCCGTTGTAGCCCTTAGTGGATGGAATCTGCATTGTGACTCTGGGAGGAGTTCTTCAGCCACAGGGAGAAGACATAAGAAAATAAGAACATAAGAAATAGGAACAGGAGTAGGCCATATGGCCCCTTGAGCCTGCTCCGCCATTTAATATGATAATGGCTGATCTGATCATGGACTCAGGTCCACTTCCCCGCCCACTCCCCATAACCCCTTATTCCCTTATCGGTTAAGAAACTGTCTGTCTCTGTCTTAAATTTATTCAATGACCCAGCTTCCCCCAGCTCTCTGAGGCAGCAAATTCCACAGATTTACAACCCTCTGAAAGAAGAAATTCCTCCTTATCTCAGTTTTAAATGGGCGGCCCCTTATTCTAAGATTATGCCCCCTAGTTCTAGTCTCCCCTATCAATGGAAACATCCTCTCTGCATCCACCCTGTCAAGCCCCCTCATAATCTTTTACATTTCGATAAGATCATCTCTCATTCTTCTGAATTCCAATGAGTAGAGGCCCAACCTACTCAACCTTTCCTCATAAGTCAACCCCCTCATCCCCGGATTGAGGAGGGGCCTTGCGATGACTTTCCCAGTGGCCGACAGCAGGGAGATTCCTCTGTAGCTGCTGCAGTCAGACTGGTTCCAGGATGAGGGACTTCAGTTATGTGGATAGAATGGAGGAGCTGGGGTTGTTCTTCATAGAGCAGAGAAGGTTGAGATAAAATTTGATAGACGTGTTCAAAATTATGAAGTGTCTAGACAGAGTAGATAGAGAGAAACTGTTCCCATTGGTGGAAGGGTCGAGAACCAGAGGACAGAGATTTAAGGTGATTGGCAGAAGAACCAAAGGCGACATGAGGAAAAACCTTTTTATGCAGCGAGTGGTTAGGATCTGGAATTCACTCCCTGAAAGGGTGGTGGAGGCAGATTCAATCATGGCTTTCAAAAGGGAATTGGATAAGTACCTGAACGAAAAAAAATTGCAGGCCTACGGGGAAAGGGTGGGGGAGTGGGTCTAGGTGAAATGCTCTTGCATAGATCCGGCTCAGGCTCGATGGGCCGAATGGCCTCCTTCTGTGTTGTAACCATTCTATGATCTATGATTATTTATTTCTGGTGCCAACCCACAAATTATCAAATTTATCAATTCAATTTAAACTCATAACCTCTAGGTTGCTACTCCAATACCATAATCACTAGAACTACTTCACCGGAATTCTAAGTGGAACATTTCCTGGCTATGCTTCTGTGAAACGCCTTGGGGCGTTTTACTACATTAATGGCACTATAGACATGCAAGTTGTTTTTCTTCATGGATGCCTTTTAACTTCCAATTGCAAACAGTTACTGAAGGTGTGACTATGAAGGTGGACTATATACAGCAGACATTTCAAAGCGCTGGAGAAGTACCACCAGCACTGCCTCCGCAAGATCCTGCAAATCCATTGGGAGGATAGACACACCAACGTCAGCGTTCTCGTTCAGGCCAACATCACCAGCATCGAAGCACTGACCACACTCGACCACATCGTCCGCATGCCCGACACGAGAATCCCTGAACAAGCGCTCTACTCGGAACTCCAACACGTCAGCGAGCCTCAGGTGGGCAGAGGAAACGTTTCAAGGGCACCCTCAAAGCCTCCTTGATAAAGTGCAACATCCCCACCGGCTCTTGGGAATCCCTGGCCCAAGACCGCCCTAAGTGGAGGGAGAGCATCCTGGAGGGCGCTGCGCACCTCAAGTCTTGTCGCCAAGAGCATGCAGAAACCAAGCGCAGACAGCGGAAGGAGCGTGCGGCAAACCAGACTCCCCACCCACCCTTTCCTTCAACGACTGTCTGCCCCACCTGTGACAGAGACTGTAATTCCCACATTGGACTGTACAGTCACCTGAGAACTCACTTTCAGAGTGGAAGCAAGTCTTCCTCGATTTTGAGGGACTGCCTATGATGATGATAATTATGGAGAATTGTGCATTCCTGTTGCTTACCTCAGGCTAAATTCATTCAATATGGCATCCCCTTTTGAATTGTTGTGCACAAGGAAGTGTGTGTGTTATGCTATTCATAGTGTATTCAGTCTAATCAGAACATAAGAAATAGGAGCAGGAGTAGGCCATACGGCCCCTCGAGCCTGCTCTGCCATTCATTAAGATCATGGCTGATCTGATCATGGACTCAGGTCCACTTCCCTGCCCGCTCCCCATAACCCCTTATTCCCTCATCGGTTAAGAAACTGTCTATCACTGTATCTTGCACTTGGTGGGGCTGGAATCCGTGGGGGCTTTGTATCCCCCTCCATCTCAGTGCTGAAAACTTGTTTCCTCTGGCTGGAGGGTCTAGAACTAGGGATCATAGTCTCGAGATAAGGGGTCGGTCATTTAGGATTGAGACGAGGAGAAATTTCTTCATTCAGAGGGTGTGAATCTTTGGAATCAAAACTGAGATCGATAGATTCTTGGGCACGAAGGGAATCAAGGGATATGGTGATTGAGCGGGAAGGTGGATTTGATGTTGAAATTCAGCCATGATAATGAATGAAGGAGCAGGCTCGAGGGGCTGTATGGCCTACCCCTGCTCCTAATTCTTATGTTCATTACAGGATGAGAGTGAAGAGATAGCCACTGACCCCAAGCACTACCTAGCATGATGTCTACATGTCTGCCCCAATATTCTTTCAATAGTTTTGGACTGACCCGTTGAAAATCACAGCTAATATCTTTCCTTAGTTCCATAGCTTGTGGTCCTGCTCCTAACAAGATATGACTCTTTTCAACTTATTCCTTGTTGAGATTCTTAGCACAATACTTTATTACCATTTGGTGTGATCCTTAATTGAATATTTGACGGTTGCATGCTTGTATTTAAGTTTTTTTTTAATTGCATAGTTTAATGTAATGCTGACTTTCATTTTTCTTTATCAGTATTCTTGATTGTTTCTTTCCTCACATCTAAAACTACAATGTTTAATAAAAAAGCACTCACTCGTGTTGTTTTCCCAGTGGCAGTTACATTGCATGTCCCTGCTTTAATTTAACCTGTCAATACATTTGGAGTGTGAGTGTTTCAGACATAGTAATTCTAGATGTTGTACATTTGACTGGTTGAGAAGGGTTTGGCAATATGCCAAACGTTTGGATAAGAGAAACATTGATCTGGCATCTGGGAGATGAGCGATATATTAAAAACAAAACCTGTCACTAATATTATGGATCCAGGAGCCAGGGTAATAAAAGAGACAAACTCTATAAACACTGAGTGAAACTCATGGGTCAGAGGAAATATTCTCCTTCATTGACCATGGTACAACATACAAGGGACTAATTGGAGGTTTGTTTTGTGACCAGAAACGTCCAGGAAGAAAAGGAGGGGGGAAGGTTTCATGTTACTGAATGCCAGAGCTCGATTGGGATATGACCGACCGGATCTACACTGCAATTTTTGCACCAATGTACAGTGGAAACCAGTGCAAAATCAACAAAGAAGTGGCAATATAACTGCACTCGAAGAATTTGGGTGGTGGGGAAGAACTTTATTTGTGCAAAAGGCAAAAAAAAACCTGTGAACTGGTTCTTTATCAGTCACTTTATAATTTTGTTACATGTGGTGTACAGAGGAATTCTTGCCTCCATCCAACAACTAATTTTCCCAAACTACATTTGCACAAATATAATTTTACCACTTATTTTCTTTACTATTCAACATATTTATATTTTGAGTTATTGGCCCGGATTTTGTGGTTGGTATGGCAGCGTACTCTCCAAGCATGCACAAAATCCAGAACTTGTGGGTTGCCAACATACGTGTTGACAGGCCATCTGCGTAGGCCACAAAAAAGCAATCGCTGTCCTAGTGGTAGGCATCTGGCCAGCATTTACACATGAAAATTTTACGATTGATGCAAACAGGCTTTTGAGTGACATTGGTGGAATGAAGCCATTTCCGACTTTTAAATTCCAATTCTGTAAACTGTAATGAGATCAGATTTCAGGATTCCATTATATCGCATTATGGGATTCCCTTCCGAAAAGATTAAAATGAAATTCTGTTTTGTGATTGGAGGACCAGGCCCACGTGATCCCAGGTACGCTGAGACACTGGGGTCCGTGGGCCATTACACGGCCTCCGCCTCGAGGCCTGAGAACGCAATTCTTCGCAGTCGGGCCACCAGCAGGTAGGTGAGTAATTCTTTCGCGGGTCGGAGGCGTACTCCGGAGGAATGTCTCTGACTGCAATTTTTGGCCCATTATTCTTTATAGCCTAGAAATTACTGGTGGTCATATTGGGGGGGAGTTAAAGGATTAATACGTTCACATAATACTTCTCTGTCAGCTATTTTAACACACGTGTTGACCCATAAGATAGTGGATAGAGGAATGTCATACAGATATCTTGGACTGGATTTTCGGTCGTCTTCCCGGGGTGTTTTTGCCCCAGAGGGGTGGCAGTGACGGTGGTAAGCACTTCCGGGCGGGCTTCCCAGTTTCCAGCGCCCCACTGGGACATCCAGTGCCGGTTTTGAGCGGGCGCAGAACATTGCCGCCCGGAAGTGGTGAGCTGGTGTGCAACGCCCCTGGTTGCGACACCGGCTCGATATTTGGATCGTTCCCGACCCATAGTGCTCCGTAGTGCGCCCTGGTGGGAATGCCTGTGGAAGCTGACATTCCAAGCTGTAGCGGTTGCAGTGAGGTGAGTAATGTCGACCTCAGGTAAGTGTGATTGAGTTTATTTTGCGATTTATGTTGGGTTATTTATTGGGAATGTTTTGGGTGTTTTTTTGTTAGATAACCCCCCGCCCCAAGGCCTCTCTTACAGCGCTCCGAAGTCAGCTGTTTAGCTCAGGATTTTCACTTTCTCAGCCGGCCTAGCGCCCTAAAACAGGTGTGGAATGTTTCCCTTAGTGCTCCGCTCCAAACTCAGGGCCCAGCTGATGAATCTTACGGCAGCAGACGCAAACTATTTGCCAGCATAAATTTCCACTCCGCCCAGGACAACGCTGCACCAGAGGCACGACTGAATTTCTTCCCCCCTTAAGTGTTCAAATATTCATCTCACTAAAAACAATTTTATGGTTGAATTATTTTATTTACTAAATTACCTATACTATTAGACGAAATTTCCTGCCTTTTGTTTTTTGAGAGTTACAGGCACTGCTGGTTAATACAAGATAGGTTTTCAGTCTGTGGGCTGGAATATCCAGACAGTGAAAAGGAAGAAACTCTTTTGAGTTTACCTGCGAAAACATAAAACATTAAACGGTGCCACCCGACCTGGGTGACACTCCAGACATTTACAAGGCCCTTTTTTTTCCCCCCCTTTTTTTTTTGTGTTTTTCTTTTTTTGGTTTTTTTTTGGGCACTAGAATCACAATTTTCCCCAGTGCCCCCTATAAAAGGGAAGGGGGACACTAAAAGCACCGGCAATTAAAACAAATTAAACTTAAAAACGTAAAATCAAATTAAAATTTGGTTGCCGGGCGTGATGATGCACTCCAGTCCCTCCGGTGCCCACCTCTCGCGGAAGGCCGCGAGCGTACCGGTGGACACCGCGTGCTCCATCTCCAAGGACACCCTGGACCGGAGTGAAAAGGAAGAAGCACCTATTCTCATAACCAGTTGTTCACCAGTAATTCAGAAACATTTAAACAACAGGTCCAAGGTTTCCAATTGTAACACCAATAGTGACTCATTAACTTTCAATGGGTTACAATCAGGAAATCCAGGCCCTGAACTATAAATGGAAAGGCAGAACATGTGTTAACTGAGTATATTTGCTGAAGAATGGAGTGTGTTCAAAGCCACATTTACTTCCAGGTGCTGGAAGCTTTTTTGCCAGGAGTCAAAGGAGCAAGACGATTTCAAGCACTGATGAATAAGGAGGGTTCCCACTCTCGCAGAATGACCAGGAGTTTTGCCAAACTGGGATTTCTCCCCCGGGCACTACCCCAGCAGTCCGGGAGATCAGCACGTTAAATTTCCCGCCACAGTGCACCATCATGTGATTAGATGTCACGTGATTAGGCATCACATGGTCAGATGTCACATGATCAAACCTTCAGGAATGCCTTTAATCAGAATTGGCAACCCTAGTTAGCACAGATAATTGGCGTAAAATGAAAGCATTGTGGGAGCTGCTGGGAAAGCAGATGTGAATCGGCAATGACTCTGTGCTGGTAGTTGTAGGCTAGTTGTAAACTGATGGAATAAAGCCCATCATCATCATCATAGGCAGTCTCTCGAAATTGAGGAAGACTTGCTTCCACTCTATAAGTGAGTTCTCAGGTGACTGTACAGTCCAATTCGGGAATTACAGTCTCTGTCACAGGTGGGACAGACAGTGGTTGAAGGAAAGGGTGGGTGGGTAGTCTGGTTTGTCACATGCTCCTTCCGCTGTTTGCGTTTGGTTTCTGCATGCTCTCGGTGACGAGATTCGAGGTGCTCAGTCTCCACTTTGAGCGGTCTTGGGCCAGGGATTCCCAGGTGCCGGTGGGGATGTTGCACTTTACCAAAGAGGCTTTGAGGGTGTCCTTGAAATATTTCCTCTGCCCACTTGGGGCTCGCTTGCCGTGTAGGAGTTCCGAGTAGAGCGCTTGCTTTGGGAGTCTTGTGTCGGGCATGCGGACAATGTGGCCTGCCCAGCGGAGCTGGTCGAGTGTGGCCAGTGCTTTAATACTGGGGATGTTGGCCTGATCGAGAACACTGACGTTGGTTCGTCTATCTTCCCAGGGGTTTTGCTGGATCTTGCGGAGGCAGTGCTGGTGGTACTTCTCCAATGATTTGAGGTAAACTAAAAGCCCATGTAAGATTCATGCATGACACAATATTTTGCAGAGGCGCCCAAATGATTAACGAGGTGCCACTGATGACTTGTTACATTCTTGGAAAGCCAGCAGCCCAGTCGAATTGGGAAGCCCTCTAATGTACCTGCTTTAGCTAAGTTGTGAGTCTTTTCACTCCTCAATAATGCAGCTGTCACCTCCTTGATGCTTAATAGTGACAGGACCCAGAATGGAAAAATAAGTGAACATTGTTTCCATTTATTTAACAGAGAAATTAATCTCTAAAAATGAAATAGATTTTATCTGTGGAATTGTGATTACCCGCTGCTGATACAGATCTCCGTGTGAGAAGGATACTTTCTTTCTATCTATCTATATCTATCTATATCTATCTATCTATCTATCTATCTATCTATCTGTCTATCTATCTATCTATCTATCTATCTATCCTTATCTTATCTATCTTACTAATCTATCTAATCTATTTTACTAATCTATCTTATTAATCTACCTAATCTATCTAGTCTATCTAATCTATTTTGTCTATCTTATCTTGTCTATCTCGTCTTGTTTATCTTGTCTTGTCTATCCTGTCTATCTGTCTATATTTGTATCTATCTACATAAAAGGTTACTGCACAAAAACATTTAACAAGGTGCCACATAAAAAGTTACGGCACAAGATAAAAGTTCACAGGGTTGGAGGTAATATATTAGCATGGATAGAGGATTGGCTAACCAATAGAAAATAGATAGTCAGGATAAACGGGTCATTTTCCAGTTGGCAAACAGTAACTAGAGGGGTGCCGCAGGGATCAATGCTGGGTCCTCAACTATTTACAATTGATATTAATGACTTGGATGAAGGGACCAAGTGTAATGTTGCCAAGTTTGCTGATGATACAAAGATAGGTGGGAAAGCAAATTGTGAGGAGGATATAAAAAATCTGTAAAGGGATATAGACAGGCTAAGTGAGTGGGCAAAAATTTGGCAGATGGAGTATAATGTGGCAGAAAAAATAGAAAAGCAAAGTATAATTTAAATGGAGAAAGATTGCAAAGTGCTGCAGTACAGCGGGACCTGGGCGAACTTGTGCATGAAACACAAAAGGTTAGTATGCAGGTACAGCAAGTGATCAGGAAGGCCAATGGAATCTGGCCTTTATTGCAAAGGGGATGGAGCATAAAAGCAGAGCAGTCCTGCTACAACTGTACAGGGTATTGGTGAGGCCACACCTGGAGTACTGCGTACAGTTCTGGTCTCCGTATTTATGGAAGGATCATCATCATCATCGTCATAGGCAGTCTCTCGGAATCGAGGAAGACTTGCTTCCACTGCTGAAGTGAGTTCTTTGGTGGCTGAACAGTCCAATATGAGAGCCATAGACTCTGTCACTGTGGGACAGATAGTCGTTGAGGGAAGGGGTGGGTGAGACTGGTTCGCCGCACGATCTTTCCGCTGCCTGCGCTTGATTTCTGTATGCTTTCGGCGCTGAGACTCGAGGTGCTCAGCGCCCTCTCGGATGCACTTCCTCCACTTAGGGCGGTCTTGGGCCAGGGACTCCCAGGTGTCAGTGGGGATGTTGCACTTTATCAGGGAGGCTTTGAGGGTGTCTTTGTAGCGTTTCCGCTGCGCACCTTTGGCTTGTTTGCCATGAAGGAGCTCCGAGTAGAGCACTTGCTTTGGGAGTCTCGTGTCTGGCATGCGGACTATGTGGCCTGCCCAGCGGAGCTGATCGAGTGCGGTCAGTGCTTCAATGCTGGGGATGTTAGCCTGAGTGAGGACGCTGATGTTGGTGCGCTTGTCCTCCCAGGGGATTTGTAGGATCTTGCAGAGACATCTTTTGTGATATTTCTCCAGCAACGTGAGGTGTCTACTGTACATGGTCCATGTCTCTGAGGTGTTGGATCTCATCATCAATGTCTGCTCTTGTTGATATGGGAAGTGGTCCACGGTGTCCAGGGCCGCGCCGTGGATCTTGATGACTGGGGGGCAGTGCTGTGCGGTGAGGGCAGGCTGGTGGAGGACCTTTGTCTTACGGATGTTTAGCGTAAGGCCCATGCTTTCATACGCCTCAGTAAATACTTCGACTATATGCAGCCTCTGTATGTGCGCAGACACAGGCATCGTCCACGTACTGTAGCTCGACGACAGAGGTTGGAGTGGTCTTGGATCTGGCCTGGAGATGGTGCAGGTTGAACAGGTTCCCACTGGTTCTGTAGTTTAGTTCCACTCCAGCAGGGAGCTTGTTGACTGTGAGGTGGAGCATGGCAGCGAGAAAGATTGAGAGAGGGTTGGGGCGATGACGCAGCCCTGTTTGACCCCGGTCCGGACGTGGATTGGGTCTGTGATGGATCCGTTTGTAAGGATCAAGGCTTGCATGTCGTTGTAGAGCAGGCGAAGGATGGTGATGAACTTTTAGGGGCATCCGAAACGGAGGTGGACACTCCATAGAACCTCACGGTTGACAGTGTCAAAGGCCTTTGTAAGGTCAAAGAAGGCCATGTATAAGGGCTGGCGCTGTTCTCTGCATTTTTCCTGTAGCTGTCGCGCTGCAAAAATATGTCCATTGTGCCCTGTAGGGGACAAAATCCACACTGTGACTCTGGGAGGAGCTCCTCAGCCATGGGGAGAAGACGGTTGAGGAGGACTCTAGCGACGACTTTCCCAGTGGCTGATAGCAGGGAGATTCCTCTGTAGTTGCCGCAGTCAGACTTGTCCTCTTTTTTTAAAGATAGTCACGATTACTGCATCTCTGAGATCCTCCGGCATGCTCTCCTCCCTCCAGATGATAAAGATGAAGTTGTTTATTCGTGCCAGCAGTGCCTTTCTGCCATACTTCAATGCCTCAGCAGGGATTCCATCCGCACCCTTAGCCTTGTTGTTTCTGAGCTGTCTGATGACTTTTTCTACCTCCTGCAGTGTTGGGGTTTCACTGAGGTGGTGGCGGGTAGCATGCTGCGGGATGGAGTCGAGAACACTCGAGTCAAAGGCAGAGTCTCGATTGAGGAGATCTTTGAAGTGGTCCTTCCTGCGGGCCCTGACTGATGAGTGTTTCCCCGTTCTTGGCCAGCAGTGGGGTGGGACCTTGGGTGTTTGGCTCGTAGATGGCCTTCACTGCGTTGCTGGTTAAAGATGAAATTAATGCAATAGTGAGGAGGGACATTAGCCTGGATGATGTGGAATCAGTATGGGTAGAGCTACGGAATACCAAAGGGCAGAAAACGTTAGTGGGAGTTGTGTACAGACCACCAAACAGTAGTAATGAGGATGGGGACAGCATCAAACAAGAAATTAGGGATGCGTGGAATAAAGGTACAGCAGTTATCATGGGCGACTTTAATCTACATATTGACTGGGCTAACCAAACTGATAGCAATGCGGTGGAGGAGGATTTCCTGGAATGTATTAGGGATGGTTTTCTCGACCAATATGTCGGGGAACCAACTAGAGGGCTGGCCATACTAGACTGGGTGATGTGTAATGAGAAAGGACTAATTAGCAATCTTGTTGTACGAGGCCCCTTGGGGAAGAGTGACCATAATATGGTAGAATTCTTTATTAAGATGGAGAGTAACATAGTTAATTCAGAGACAAGGGTCCTGAACTTGGGGAAAGGTAACTTCAATGGTACGAGATGTGAATTGGCTAGAATAGACTGGCGAGTGATACTTAATAGGTGGATAGGCAATGGCAAACATTTAAAGATCACATGGATGAACTTCAACAATTGTACATCCCTATCTGGAGTAAAAATAAAATGGGGAAGGTGGCTCAACCGTGGCTAACAAGAGAAATTAAGGATAGTGTTAAATCCAAGGAAGAGGCATATAAATTGGCCAGAAAAAGCAGCAAACCTGAGAACTGGGAGAATTTTGTAATACAGCAGAGGAGGACAAAGGGTTTAAGTAGGAGGGGGAAAATAGAGTATGAGAGGAAGCTTGCTGGGAACATGACTGGGAGCTTGACTGCAAAAACTTCTATAGATATGTGAAGAGAAAAATATTAGTGAAAACAAACGTAGGTCCCTTGCAGTCAGATTCAGGTGAATTTATAATGGGGAACAAAGAAATGAGGGACCAGTTAAACAAATACTTGGGTTCTGATTTCACGAAGGAAGACACAAATAACCTTCCGGATAACTAGGGGACCGAGGGTCTAGTGAGAAGGAGGAACTGAAGGATATCCTTATAAAGCAGGAAATTGTGTTAGGAAAATTGATGGGATTGAAGGCCGATAAATTCCCGGGGCCTGATAGTCTGCATCCCAGAGTACATAAGGAAGTGGCCTTAGAAATAGTGGATGCATTGGTGATCATTTTCCAACAGTCTATCGACTCTGGGTCAGTTCCTATGGACTGGAGGGTAGCTAATGTAACACCACTGTTTAAAAAAAGGAGAGAAAACGGGTAATTATGGACCGGTTAGCCTGACATCAGTAGTGGGGAAAATGTTGGAATCAATTATTAAAGATGAAATAGCAGCGCATTTGGAAAGTGGTGACAGGATCGGTCCAAGTCAGCATGGATTTATGAAAGGGAAATCATGCTTGACAAATCTTCTGGCATTTTTTGAGGATGCAACTAGTAGAGTGGACAAGGGAGAAGCAGTGGATGTGGTATATTTGGACTTTCAAAAGATTTTTGACAAGGTCCCACACAAGAGATTGGTGTGCAAAATCAAAGCACATGGTATTGGGGGTAATGTACTGACGTGGAGAGAGAACTGGTTGGCAGACAGGAAGCAGAGAGTCGGGATAAACGGGTCCTTTTCAGAATGGCAGGCAGTGACTAGTGGAGTGCGGCAGGGCTCAGTGCTGGGACCCCAGCTCTTTACAATATACATTAATGATTTAGAAGAAGGAATTGAGTGTAATATCTCCAAGTTTGCAGATGACACTAAACTGGGTGGCGGTGTGAGCTGTGAGGAGGATGCTAAAAGGCTGCAGGGTGACTTGGACAGGTTAGGTGAGTGGGCAAACGTATGGCAGATGCAGTATAATGTTGATAAATGTGAGGTTATCCACTTTGGTGGCAAAAACAGGAAGAAAGAATATCTGAATGGTGAAAGATTAGGAAAAGGGGAGGTGCAAGGAGACCTGGATGTCATGGTACATCAGTCATTGAAAGTTGGCATGCAGGTACAGCAGGTGGTGAAGGCGGCAAATGGTATGTTGGCCTTCATAGCTAGGGGTTTTGAGTATAGGAGCAGGGAGGTCTTACTGCAGTTGTACAGGGCCTTGGTGAGGCCTCACCTGGAATATTGTGTTCAGTTTTGGTCTCCTAATCTGAGGAAGGATGTTCTTGCTATTGAGGGAGTGCAGCGAAGGTTCACCAGACTGATTCCAGGGATGGCAGGACTGACATATGAGGAGAGACGGGATCAACTGGGCCTTTATACACTGGAGTTTAGAAGGATGAGAGGGGATCTCATAGAAACTTATAAGATTCTGAAGGGACTGGACAGGTTAGATGTGGGAAGAATGTTCCCGATGATGAGGAAGTCCAGAACCAGGGGACACAGTCTTAGGATAAGAGGTAGGCCATTTAGGACTGAGATGAGGAGAAACTTCTTCACTCAGAGAGTTGTTAACCTGTGGAATTCCCTGCCGCAGAGAGTTGTTGATGCCAGTTCATTGCATACATTCAAGAGGGAGTTAGATATGGCCTTTACAGCTAAAGGGATCAAGGGGTATGGAGATAAAGCAGGAAAGAGGTACTGAGGGAATGATCAGCCATGATCTTATTGAATGGTGGTGCAGGCTCGAAGGGCCTAATGGCCTACTCCTATTTTCTTTTTTTCTTTCTATCTATCTATCTATCTATCTATCTATCTATCTATCTATCTATCTATCTATCTATCTATCTATCTATCTATCTATTAATTATATTTGGCGGTCTAAAACAAGATGCAGCTGCAGGCAATTTTAACCAGAATGGAGGTGTTATGAAATTGAGCCTTATAATCACTGAGCTGCATAATTTGTAGAGGTGCTAAAAGCCAATCAAGCACATCCCCAAAGGCTGAGGCTTGCAAATGAAATAAATTATGGATCACTTTTCATTTGAAATTCTGTATTGAAGGCACGCAGTTCCAGATGTTGACACTGTCCCGGAGAGGATTCCACCAGCAGGACAAGCAGCAAGGGAAGCTCTGACACGTGTATTTTCTGTAGCCCTTTTTTTTTGGATTTAGACCAAATGTTGAGGTGCAGCTGCAGCATTGTTAGCACAAAGACGAAGTCTGGCTTAAACTCTTGTGCTGCTGCTCCAGTCAGGGTTGTTGGAAGTACTTTCACTTTGCGTTCTATCATCACATCCTGCTTCAGCTTTCATGTGCTGCTCTCCCACTTTAACACAAAGAAAAGGGAGCAATTCGCTATTGGTGTGTGGCCTCCAATGTTGATACACATTTACATTATAGAACCAGTAGTATTATCTTAGATTCACATGTGCCTGCTGACTGATGGAGAGTCGAACATTTGTAGTTGCCTGCATTCCTGTAATGCAAAACTTCTTCTGGAGGACAAGTGGTTAAAGTGGAATTTATTGAAAAGAGGCACATGCACCCCACGTTGCTGGTGGATCTTTACCCTCCCCCCCGCAATGGTTGATACTGCCTACACATTTTGACCTTGAACCGACAATCTTCACCCTGAGGTGCAATGGCGGGACCGAACTATTACAAGTACCCAATGAGACAGGAGTCAAACAGCATCCCTGATTCACCTTCACCTCTATAAATGACTGACTGCCCAGCCACTTCTCATGACATTGAATACTACAGACTCCAGCAGGTGCAAGACTATGTTCACATAACCCACTTGACTCAATGGGTTAGAAATTCGGTTTCCAAAAAGGTATTTTTACGCCAAAATTACCATTTTCGCTTCGCTACCCTTAGTAGGCCCGATTTTCGGCCTTTAATTTGCGCAGCTGGAGGGGTTGCATGAGGATTCGCGGCACAAACTACGAATTTTGGCAATTTTAGTCTGGGGCCGATAGCGCTGTGAGAGAGGCCTTGAGACGACGTGCAACATCCCCACCAACTCCTGGGAATCACTGGCCCACGACTGCCCAAAGTGGAGGAAGAGCATCCGGGAGGGCACTGAGCATTTCGAGTCCCATCACTGAGAACAAGCAGAAACGAAGCGTAGACAGCGGAAGGAGCGTGCATTAACCCAGGCTCCCCACCCACCCTTTCCTTCAATTTGTTCACAGCAAACTCCCACAAACCACTGTCTGCCCCACCTGTGACAGAGACTGTAGGTCCCGCATTGGACTCCTCAGTTACCTGAGAACTCACTTTTAGAGTGGACGCAAGTCCTCCTCGACTCCGAGGGACTGCCTATGATAATGATGGGAGGGGGGGAAAACAACAACAAAAGAATTGCAAAAAGCAATCTCAGCAACTTCCAACAATTCACTGATGGGGAAGATTGAGAAGCCTTCATGGAAAGGTTAGAACATTTCTTCATCGCCAATGAGCTGGATGGGGACTCACTGGTCACACTGAAGTATTGGTTCAATTGGTCTGCCATTTCTTTGTTCCCCATTATAATTTCACCTGAATCTGACTGCAAGGAACCTACGTTTGTCTTTACTAATCTTTTTCTCTTCACATATTTATAGAAGCTTTTGCAATCAGTTTTTATATTCCATGCAAGCTTTCTCTCGTACTCTATTTTCCCCCTCTTAATTAAACCCTGAGTCCTCCTCTGTTGAATTCTAAATTTCTCCCAGTCCTCAGGTTTGTTGCTTTTTCTAGCCAATTTATACTCCTCTTCCTTGGATTTAACACTATCCTTAATTTCCTTTGTTAGTCATGGTTGAGCCACCTTCCCAGTTTTATTTTTACTCCAGACAGGGATGTACATTTGCTGAAGTTCATCCATGTGATCTTTAAATGTTTGCCATTGCTTATCTACCGTCAACCCTTTTAGTATCGCTTGCCAGTCTATTCTAGCCAATTCATGCCTCATACCGTCGAAGTTATCTTTCCTTAAGTTCAGGACCCTAGTTTCCGAATTAACTTTGTCACTCTCCATCTTAATAAGGAATTCTACCATATTATGATCACTTTTCCCCAAGGGGCCTCGCACAACAAGATTGCTAATTAGTCCCTTCTCATTACACAATACCCAGTCTAGGCTGGCCAGCTCCCTGGTTGGTTCCTCGACATATTGGTCAAGAAAACCATCCCTAATACACTCCAGGAAATCTTCCTCCACCGCATTGCTACCATTTAGGTTAGCCCAATCAATGTGTAGATTAAAGTCGCCCATGATTACTGCTGTACCTTTATTGCACACATCCCTTATTTCTTGTTTGATGCTGTCCCCAACCTCACTACTAGTATTTGGTGGTCTATACACAACACCCACTAGTGTTTTCCGCCCTTTGGAATTCCGCAGCTCCACCCATACCGATTCCACATCATCCAGACTAATGTGCTTCCTTACAATTGCATTGATTTCATCTTTAACCAGCAACGCCACCCCGCCTCCTTTTCCTTTCTGTCTATCCTTCCTTAATGCTGAATACTCTTGGATGTTAAGTTCCCAGCCTTTGTCCCCCTGGAGCCATGTCTCCATGATGCCAATCACATCGTATCCATTAACTGCTATCTGCGCAGTTAATTCATCCACCTTATTCCGAATACTCCTTGCATTGAGACACAGTGCCTTCAGGCTTGTTTTTTTAACACTCTTTGCCCCTTTAGAATTTTGCTGTAATGTGGCCCTTTTTGTTTTTTGCCTTGGGTTTCTCTGCCCACCACTTTTACTATTCTCCTTTCTATATTTTGCTTCTGCCTCCTTTTTATTTCCCTCTGTCTCCCTGCACAGGTTCCCATCCCCCTGCCATATTAGTTTAACTCCTCCCCAACAGCACTAGCAAACACTCCCCCAAGGACATTGGTTCCGGTCCTAACCAGGTGCAGACCGTCCGGTTTGTACTGGTCCCACTTCCCCCAGAACCGGTTCCAATGTCCCAGGAATTTGAATCCCTCCCTTCTTCACCACTGCTCAAGCCACGTATTCATCTGAGCTATCCTGCGATTCCTACTCTGATGAGCACGTGGCACTGGTAGCAACCCTGAGACAACAACCAAGAGCTATGAGGAGCTTGTAACCTTAATATAAGAGCAACTGAAACCCAAAGAGAGCATCCTCACAGCTAGGCACTGGTGTTACACTCACTGCGACCCGAAGGCCAAGAAATTGCTAAGTATGCTGCAGATTTGGCTGCACCGTGTGATTTTGGCGATCACCTCACCGAAGCACTAAGGGACATTTTTGTTATTGGAATCAGCCATGAGGGCCTCCTGCACAAACTGCTCTCTGCGGACATCACCGTCATCCTGCAGAAGGCATTCAAAGTGAATCGGGCCTTCATGATTTCGTTCTGTGACTCCAAACGAATGATGACCCATACCCAGGACTTTAAGCCGACGAGCGCAGTGAACAGAATGACGACTTTCAAAGATTTTCAACCCTGAGTCCGCCACATGGGGCCAAGCGGCTAGCCCCGTGCTGGCGCTGTGGAGAAAACCACAGGGCCCACCAGTGCGGCTACAAGGACTATACCTGCAAAGGCTGCAATGCGAAAGGTCACCTTCAGAGAATGTGCAGAAAAAGCTTCACTCACCGCATTGCTGAAGAGTTGGCTGATCACCTGGGCTCCGACACTGATGAAGATGAAGCTGCTCAGCCCCTGGAAAAAGAGTGCGGAATTTATACCTGCTCCACCGAGAGTTCCCCGTGGAAGATGGAAGTGAACATCAATGAAGTTGCAGTTTCGATGGAGCCAGTCTTTGATGAGCCAGATGACCTTCGAAAAACTTTGGAACAATCCCGCCGAACGACCAAAGCTGTCTCCTATCCAAGCAAAGCTGCTCACCTACACCAAAGGCACCATCCCAGCGTAGCGTGGACGTCCAGGTCTCCCATGGCGGTGTGATGAACAAGCTCCACCTGTGGATTGTTGCCGGCTGGGAAGAAGTTGGATGAAGTAGGTCCAAATCGGTCGAAGCAACGAACCCCTGTGCTTGACATCCCACGCAGCCCCGAACTTGGATCCATCGCTGCACCTAGAAATCCTACCGTCCAGCTCGACTGCGTAGTGATGACTGCACAACACCGTGACAAGATCACCCAACCCGAACGTCCAGACCTCACCTTCCGGGCTGTGGCAGGACTCTGAGGGAAGAAGATTGGTGAAAAAGGTGGATTCCCGACGTCTGTGGCCAAACCTGAGAAGAAAAAGATCACCACAGCATACCTCGAGGAGAGCGAGAAGATGGCAGCTGCACCACGAGACGAAGAACCTCGAATCAAAATGGCCGCGACCAGACCACGAGGGGCAGCGTTGGAGGAGCGCCATGTGGCACCGAGCGGCGAACCGGATTTGAAGGCCCCCTTAAAGAAGACCGGTAACCCAAGGAAATTAAAGGGATGGTTTCACTCTAGGCACAGCGATGCCAAGAACATTAAAGTTAAAAGTGCAGTAAGCGAATGCAGGTATGCAAATGTAACGTTAAATTGTGATGGCGGATTAACTAATGAAAAAAATGTAATGTAATGCTGGTGAAAGTGATGTTAGCAACAAGTTTGTACTGTTAAATGATGATGCTAGAAATTTTTATATGATAAATGTAACCCTCTATGGAGACACCGATACACAAGAAAGTGTTGTAAGTGTTAAATGTGATAATGTAAAGAGAGATAACAGTGTAGAATCGACTATTTGTGATCGGAGCCAATGTGTCAAGCATGCAGAAAGTAGACCATTAAAGGACACCGGGTTCTACAGGTACAATGTAAATGCCAGAGGAATCCCCCCGTGGGCGACCCCCAGGTCCAGAGGGCTACCTGACCATGTGGCCTGGGCTTTTGGGACAAATGTGATGCCCCAGGAAGGGCTCACACACACCCAGTGGGAGCAGACCCACTGCAGGGACAGCGGTCAATGGGCAGCACAGCCACCACCACTGGCAACCTGCCCCAGATCGGCCCTACACCCCCTGGCCACCAGGGCCAGCACCGGGAGCAAGAGGCCAGTACCCTCCAGCTTTCCTGGCGGACCCTGGGATGACCAGACTTCTACCACCAATGGAGGACAAGGAGCCCACACAGCCCTGTCATCCTGCCCACCACCAATCACCACCATTTACCCACTCTTTAGTGTATGTACCTTACCCATTGCACTGGCTCCACCACTGAGGAATCCTCCAACATTGACACCCACATGGTCTTTGTGTGAGGCAGGAAAAATGAACGAGGGCAGCCTGAAGCACAGAGGTCACACCTGGCACCCACACAACCCTCACCATAACCTCCCACAGCCCACTACTGATCACCTCCCCATGTCATGGCAATAAGGACATGGGAAAGGCTTAGGGGGGAGTGTTGATATGTATGCATGCCAACGATGTACTGATGTACTGTAACACTAGACCTGAATATATCTTCACCCTGTATATACCTTACCTGTACACCAGAGGGTGCTGCTGCTGGTGACCTAAGGGTCACCTGTACACTGCAGGTAACCCAGTATAAAAGGGAGCTCATCTCTTGGTGTCCTCACTCTAGGAGTTGCAACAAAGAACTAAGGTCACTACAGTTCAAGTGCCACACTCCTGCCTCGTGGAGTCATTAACACAGTGCCTACATACACAATACTCCCCTTCTGCGCATGGGCAAAAAAAAGGATGTTTTTGACGTGATTGCTATGGGCGCACTTGCTCAGTACAGCTCCCGGTCTGCATTCAGCCATTTTTAAAGAGCCAGTTGTGTGTGAGAACTTTAATTCTCAGCGGAAAAATCGGAGCTGCAATACAAGATGCAACGCGGCTCAAGGACCAAGAATTTCTCAGACGATGAAGTGGAGGCACTAGTTACTGTGATTGAGGCCAGATGGCACGAGCTGGACACCAGCAGAGGTCACATAAAAGTTTCACCAAAGAAATGAAGAAACGCTGGAACCAACTTGCAGAAGATTACTGTGCAATGGTGACCACCCCGAGGTCTGGAGGCCAGTGCAAAAAGAAGTGGCAGGACCTTGGTCAAGTAGTTAGTGTAAGTAATATTTTCATTTATTCAATGGCATTGCAATTGTAAATGTGACCAGCTGTATATGTCCCACCTAGCAGAAAGACACCCTCTCTAAAAAGTTATGTTTTCATCTTTGCAGAGGAAGGTGGCACACAACAAAAGGGAAAGAACTCGAACAGGAAGAGGCCCGGCAAATCTGCACCCACTGACACCCTTGGAAGAGAGGGTCGCTGCTTTGATAGGTCCTGCCTGGAGAAAAGCAACCACCACTGCACAAGCTGGGCCCGCACTCGAGGGAGAGGGTAAGTCCTGTAAATTTCACAGTTTGGCTTTGCTAAATGTTAAGTACTGCGCGGGCTAGCCATGCTTCGGTTCATGGGGATGATATAATGTGCCATCATTCATCGTGGTCCTTCAAATCAGCCTGCTGCCTGCGCTGTGTAAGCCTACTCATGTCATCCTGCCCCCTCCTCTGCTGCTAACCATTTGTCTGTTCTGTTATATTTTGAAGAACTTGAGGCCAACCCTGACGAGGCTGAAGCCGATGCTGATGAAGATTCAGATGTGGACGAGCCTGAAGAGAACATCTTCCAATCCCACCTTCCAGTCCAAGAGCAGGGGGGTGAGGGGGAGGGGATGATGGATGAAGCCCCCACTGTTGTACTCACTCTAGAGGAGGTGCAGGTGCCACCCATTAAGGTGCCAGCACCTTTCCTGAGTGGTATGAGTGTTGGTGGGACATTCCATGGTTTCCCACAGTCCGAGGCTGCGGGTCCCAATGGAGTGCAGCGAGGCCCACCCAGGGCCCCACCGTCTGAGGCTGCGGGTCCCAGTGAGATGCAGCAAGCCAAACCCAGGGTGAGGAGGGGAAGGAGAGCTTGACAGTGCTCTCCTGAGGTGCAGAATCTAACAGATGTGGTTCAGATGATGGCAATGAATGCGGAGGGCATTGACCTTACCCGATCACTCCTGGACACCATCAGTGGGTGATGAGGTATCAGGACTGTCGGGAGAAGTAACAACACTCTCACGAGAAATGGGAACACTGGCCGGGAACATGAGGATGGGAATGTCTCAAGCAGCTGATACAATGCCGGTGCACATGAGGAAGGGAATGTCTCAGGCAGCTGATGCACTGTCAGTAAACATGAGGGAGGGAATGTCGGAGTTAGCTGAGACACTGTCGGCGAACATGAGGGAGGGAATGTCAGAGTTAGCTGAGACACTGTCGGTGAACATGAGGGAGGGAATGTCGGAGTTAGCTGCTGCAATAAGGGAACATGCCCAGACCCCGCACACATTGACAGAATAAACCGCCACTCCCACTCCAATTCCCAGACCAGCCTCTGAAGAACCGCACAAGCCGGGCCCTCCTCATTACTGCCTGACCCCTCCTCCCCACCGCTATCCCCCCAAGAAGTGCACATTACCCAAGATGTTCGAAAGAATAAGCTTGGTTCCAGCCTGAGAAACGCTACGCCATCGCCTGCAGGCAGGGGTGGTGTCCCCAAGACCAAGCGCAGCGGGCGGTCTTAGAATAAGATGGAGGAGAGATGGATGCAGCCTTTCTTTGCTGCTGTTGTTGTTGTTACTGTTGTAACTGTTCTCAAATTAAAAGTTTTTTGTAAGTTATGTAAATTTACAAGTTTAAAAGTTTGTAAGTGATCTTAACTGAAAGCTTTAAAGTTTGATACAAGATTAATTTCATTAAAGTTAAGTTAAGTACAAACAAGTGTTTGTTAAACTATTGAATAAAATATATTTTAAATTATAACTGAATAATTTCCATTATTTGTTGCATTATTAACACAACTATTTGAACTAAAGAATAATCATTTCCATCATTTGTTCCATTAACACACAATATTACGGAACAGGTCCAAACAGTAAACATGGTCCATGTGGAATAGTTGCCGCTGAGCCTTCAGGCAGCAAAGCATTCACGGATGAGCTGCTGGCATAAGGCTTGAGCAATCGTTAAAGGGGCACGATGGCCCGCCCTCCTACGCCGTTGTGCTCTGGATTCAGATAGTTGCATGGCTTCTTGTTCTCCTCCTCCTCCTCGTCATCTGCATCTTCCTCCTCACCATCAGCCACTCTCACCTCAGGTGGGTCTTCTACTACCAGCTGCTGCTGACTCATGATGGCTAAGTTATGCAGCATGCAGCACACAACAGTGAACTGACCAACAATCTCAGGGGAGTATTGCAAGTAACCTCCGGAATGGTCCAGGCATCAGAAACACTGTTTCAAGATACCAATGGTCCTCTTTATTATGCTGCATGTTGCAATGTGCGACATGTTGTATTCCCGGTCAGCTTCCGTCCGGGTTACGCGTAGGGGCGTCATGAGCCAGGTGGCGAGGCTGTACCCTTTGTTCCCCAGCAGCCAGCTCTATGCTTCTGGCTGCTGCTGAAACATGGCAGATATAGCGCTCTCGCGTAGGATAAACATATCATGGGTGCGCCCTGGGTATCTTGCATCAACCAACATGATGTGATGCATGTCGGTCACACATGAGCTGCACATTAATGGAGTGGAAGCCTTTTCTGTTCCTGTACATCTTGGAATCCTCCAAAGGTGCTCGCAAGGCGATGTGGGTACAATCAATGCAGCTCTGTACCTTTGGGAAGCCAGCAGTCCTGAAGAAGCCCGGAGTCCTTTCACGCATTGCCTGGGCGGCCATGGGGAACTTTATGTAGTCATTCCTCCGGGTATATAGTACAGCAGTCACCTGCCGAATGCAGATGTGTTGCATGTTAAGAAATGGCGCACACATCCCCAGTTGTGGCCTGGAACGATCCAGATGCATAGAATGAAAGTGCAGCTGTAACCTTCACTTCAACTGACAAAGCAGTCCTCCTGACACTTCTAGGGTGCAGGTCTGCTTTTACTGACTCACAGATCTCAGTTACAACCTCTTTGCGGAAACGCAGCCTTCTCACTCAGCCTGCATCACTCAGGTGCAGGTATGAACGCCTGTCTCGATAAATCCGGTGTGGGTAAGGCCTCCTGCCCATCAGCCTACGGGTTCTGAGGGTCCTTATGCGATGACGTCGAATCAATTGTCTCCTCCACAGCACCATCATGCAGAAGGCTTGCACGAGGCTTGGCATTGTCAGTATTGTCCCCATAATTAAATTGTTCCTTTGCAAGAAGCTCTAAACAGCAGGAGAAGCTTCTTTGTTGTCTCTCTCCCCAAAGTCGACGCCCTAGTATGGACCACACCCCAGTCTACGCATGCG
Source organism: Pristiophorus japonicus (assembly GCF_044704955.1). Taxonomy (NCBI): domain Eukaryota; kingdom Metazoa; phylum Chordata; class Chondrichthyes; family Pristiophoridae; genus Pristiophorus; species Pristiophorus japonicus. The sequence goes on from NC_091979.1 coordinate 266,981,649, forward strand.
CAAAAGGCTTGCTTAGAACATGAAACACCCATCACGGCACCCCCCCCCCCCCCCCCCGCAAGCTTGATTTGATGCTGCTGTATAGAGTGAGGGTTCTAATCTCTTCAGTCCGGCTTCCACCCTCCCGCCCCCACCTCCCCCGGGCTTCTTTTGAAGCCGAGCCCGTTTCCGGGTGAAGGACAGATTCTGCCGGCCGACGCTCTGACCCTCAAGCCTAGTTTGGAGATGTTTGGTGGTGGTGTGGCAATGGCAATCTGAAAAAAATTCAAAATTAAAGAATTGCATTCAACTTCCATTTTCTGCATTTTAAGTTTGAAAAAAATTAAGCTTCATGATGCATATTTAATCCGTTCTTGACTCCCTCCAAAACTTTGCATATAAATAATGGCGCCTTTCTGCGCCGATTTTTTGATGTGCGCTGGTTTTTCTTAAATGCCAAGAAGGTTTTTTGGGAGTGGTCATCTAGGCCGTCCTAGGAGAAATGTAAATTGGCCAAACTTGCATAAATGTGAAAAACTGGCGCAGACATCAGGTTATGCCCCCGATGACGCAAAAAAAAACGAACCTAAAAAAATCGTAACTAACTGAGTTACGCTAGCGTACAATCTTTGGGAATAGTTGGATATTTTAATTGAGGCCAAAAAAAGCAGTGCGAGCCAAAAAATGGCGCAAATCACTGGGGAAAATTGAGAATAATCTATCACTGAGCAGATCTGCACTTTGTAGAACATTGCAGTTGTTTACAATATCGTAGGGCAGACCGTTATTGTGAATTCTCACTCTTACTCCTGCCACCTTCCTTCTTTACTTCAGGATAGCTCAGATGATCAAGCAGTGGAACTGTAATTGGAGGCAGCAAACAGGTTCCAGGAAGAACGTGTAACTTCACTGAGCAGACATGTCTACTTAGTGGGAGTATTGGGTGAACAGCGTTGGACAACAGAGTTGCTAACTTGATCTTCTCAGCATTGAAATGACCTCATTACTTGGCCACCCACTGTCCAAATCCATTTGCACTGATTATACTGGTCCCATTGTCCGATTCTGTACAAATCTGCAATATTAGCCACTCTGCAGGAGATGGTATCTTGAGCAAAAAGAGACATTCGGCAGGAATTTCCTCGGGAGTTCTGATCAGCTGCTGCAACTGTGGTGGAAAATCGTCGAAAACCCTGGATAGATGTGTAAATAGGGCTTCCAGCAATTATTGGGAGAACGCCTGAGGAAATTCCTGGGGAATGTTTTTTTTATTGCTGAAGATTACTGCCTTCTGCAGAGTAGTTCATTTAATTTCTGACAATAGTTCCTTTTTTAATTCACACTCAAACGATAGCAAGATGTGTTGTTAATCACTTCTCTGTCTGCCTCTTGTGCCCTGTGCTGCACCCCCTTTTCCACCACTGTGTTGTTTCAGTACCATACATTTGCAGGATCAGTCATTGTGTAAAGTCATTCATCAAACAGTAAAAATATTTCTGTCCTAAACTCAAGGAGAGATTGTCTGCCTCATCATCATAGGCAGTCCCTCGAAATCGAGGAAGACTTGCTTCCACTCTAAAAGTGAGTTCTCAGGTAGCTGTACAGTCCAATTCGGGAATTACAGTCTCTATCACAGGTGGGACAGACAGTGGTTGGAGGAAAGGGTAGGTGGGGAGTCTAGTTTGCCGCACGCTCCTTCCGCTGCCTGCGCTTGCTTTCTGCATGCTCTCGGCGACGAGACTAGAGGTGCTCAGCGCCCTCCCGGTTGCTCTTCCTCCAATTAGGGTAATCTTGGGCCAGGGATTCACAGGTGCGAGTGGGGTTGTTGCACTTTATCAAGAAGGCTTTGAGGGTGTCCTTGAAATGTTTCCTCTGCCCACCTGGGACTCGCTTGCCGTGTAGGAGTTCTGAGTAGAGCGCTTGCTTTGGGAGTCTTGTGTCGGGCATGCGGACAATCTGGCCCGGCCAACAGAGCTGGTCGAGTATGGTCAGTGCTTCGATGCTGGGGATGTTGGCCTGATCAAGAAACATAGAAACATAGAAAATAGGTGCAGGAGTAGGCCATTCGGCCCTTCGAGCCTGCACCACCATTCAATATGATCATGGCTGATCATTCACCTCAGTACCCCTTTCCCGCTATCTCTCCATACTCCTTGATCCCTTTAGCTGTAAGGGCCCCATCTAACTCCCTCTTGAATATATCCAATGAATTGGCATCAACGACTCTCTGCGGTAGGGAATTCCACAGATTAACAACTCGCTGAGTGAAGAAGTTTCTTCTCATCTCAGTCCTAAATGGCCTACCCCTTATCCTAAGACTGTGTCCCCTGGTTCTGGACCTCCCCAACATCGGGAACATTCTTCCCGCATCTAACCTGTCCTGTCCCGTCAGAATCTTATACATTTCTATGAGATCCCCTCTCATCCTTCTAAACTCCAGTGTATAAAGGCCCAGTTGATCCAGTCTCTCCTCATATGTCAATCCAGCCATCCCTCGAATCAGTCTGGTGAACCTTCACTGCACTCCCTCAATTGCAAGAACATCCTTCCTCAGATTAGGAGACCAAAACTAAACACAATATTCCAGGTGAGGCCTCACCAAGGCCCTGTACAACTGCAGTAAGACCTCCCTGCTCCTATACGCAAATCCCCTAGCTATGAAGGCCAACGTGCCATTTGCCTTCTTCACCGCTTGCTGTACCTGCATGCCAACTTTCAATGACTGATAAACCATGACACCCAGGTCACTTTGCACCTCCCCTTTTTCTAATCTGCCGCCATTCAGATAATATTCTGCCTTCGTGTTTTTGCCACCAAAGTGGATAACCTCACATTTATCCACATTATACTGCATCTGCCATGCATTTGCCCACTCACCTAACCTGTCCAAATCACCCTGCAGCCTCTTAGCATCCTCCTCACAGCTCACACCGCCTGCCAGTTTAGTGTCATCTGCAAACTTGGAGATATTACACTCAATTCCTTCATCCAAATCATTAATGTATATAGTGAAGAGCTGGGGTCCCAGCACCGAGCCCTGTGGCACCCCACTAGTCACTGCCTCCCATTCCGAAAAGGACCCGTTTATCCCGACTCTCTGCTTCCTGCCTGCCAACCAATTCTCTATCCACGCCAGTACATTACCCCCAATACCATGTGCCTTGATCTTGTACACCAATCTCTTATGTGGGACCTTGTCAAAAGCCTTTTGAAAGTCCAAATACACCACATCCATTGGTTCGCCCTTGTCCACTCTACCAGTTACATCCTGAAAAAATTCCAGAAGATTGGTCAAGCATGATTTCCCTTTCATAAATCCATGCTGGCATGGACCGATCCTGTCACCGCTTTCCAAATGCGCTGCTATTTCATCCTTAATAATTGATTCCAACATTTTCCCTACTCCTGATGTCAGGCTACTGACATTGACGTTGGTGTGTCTATCCTCCCAGTGGATTTGCTGGATCTTGCGGATGCAGCGCTGGTGGTACTTCTCCAGCGCTTTCAGGTGTCAACTGTATATGGTCCACGTCTCTGAGCTATATAGGAGGGCAGGTATCACTACTGCCCTGTAGACCATAAGCTTGGTGCCAGATTTGAGGTCCTGGTCTTCAAACACTGTCTTCCTCAGGTGACCGAAGGCTGCGCTGGCACACTGGAGGCGGTGTTGGACCTCGTCGTCTATGTCTGCCCTTGCTGATAGTAGGCTCTCAAGGTATGGAAAGTGGTCCATGTTGTTGAAGGCCACGCCGTGGATTTTGATGATCAGGGGGGCAGTGCTGTGTGGCGCGGTCAGTTTGGTGGAGGACCTTTGTCTAATGGATGTTTAGTGTAAGACCCATACATTCGTATGCCTTGGTGAAGATGTTGACAATGGCTGGAGTTCAGCCTCTGTATGTGCGCAGACCCAAGCGTCATCTGCGTACTGTAGTTCGATGACAGAAGATGGGATGACCTTGGATCAAGTCTGGAGACGACGAAAGTTGAACAGGTTCCCATTGGTTCTATAGTTTAGTTCCACTCCAGCGGGGAGCTTGTTGAGTGCGAGATGGAGCATTACAGCAAGGAAGATGGAGAAGAGGGTTGGTGCAATGACGCAGCCCTGCATGACCCTGGTCCAGATGTGGATTGGGTCTGTGGTGGAACCGTTGGTCAGGATCATGGCTTGCATGTCATCGTGGAGCAGGCGGAGGATAGTGAAAAACATTTGGGAGCAGCCGAAATGGAGGAGGACGCTCCATAGTCCCTCACAGTTGACAGTGTCAAAGGCCCTTGTAAGGTCAAAGAAAGCCATGTAGAAGGTTTGGTTCTGTTTCCTGCATTTCTTTTGTAATTGTCGCGCGGTGAAACTCATGTCCGTCCGTTGTACCCCTGAGTGGACGGAATCCGCATTGTGACTCTGGGAGGAGTTCTTCAGCCACAGGGACAAGACGGCTGAGGAGGATTCTAGCGATGACTTTTCCAGTGGACGGCAGCAGGGAAATTCCTCTGTAGTTACTGAAGTCATAAACTCAAGGAGAGATTGTCTGCCTACAATGTAAAGGTCAGCATTATCTTGCTCTGCTCCTGGTCTGTGGCACATTTCGTGGCACTGCCAATACTTTGCATGTTTCTGCTGACAAATGCTCATTCTAACAGCAGCAATTATATGTCACAATGACGCTTGTCGAATATCAGGATTTTAAATATCTTGGGTCCAGATCATGGTGCAGATGTGATTTGCAGACCATCAGGAGACTGGAAGTCTTCCCAAAGATTTGGTTGGACATGTAACCACGCTGGAAGACCTGAGCAGGTCAGGCTCTGCTGCTCTGCTAATGACAACCTAATTTGGAAGAGCAGTTCTAAAACAAGCGTCAGGACTCATCGACATATGTAAAGGGATAATGGCTTCCCTTTATCACCTGAACAACAATACCATTTGGGGTCCTTGGGGTACAGGACATTGATCCCTGAAAATAAGGCCTCTTTGTGCCTGTTCTACGGGCGTAAAACCACTGCAACGAGGTCCAATTGCTACCCCTGGTAGTAAGCTAGGCTGTAAAATCATTCCTCTGACTGTATTCAGGACATTTTGACTCCTTAGTTCTTCCTGAACCAGTTATTTCTCCACTAGTGGTCCACAATGATCTGCTGGTGTGCCATCGTTTCCTCTGAGCAGTACTTCATGGTATTCCACTGGTGTTTGGTATCCACGGTGAATCTATATGTGCAAGTGCGGCTATGTGCAAAAGTACAGTGATACGTTGGCTGGTTACATAACCCCAAATTGGAGATGATACAGGATATTTTAATTCTGGAGATAACAATCTCTCTTCTACCACTGCATGAGGACTTACATCATAAATGGTAAGATCCATCCATCAAAACAATATCTTTAATACCTCAGGTCTGGTTCTTCACCTCAACCACCAGGTGGTGCCACATTTGTTCCTATTTTGATTAGGACATTGTGTATCATTCTGGGATGGCGATCATCACGTCGCTATTAGCTACAGTTGTGACTGGCTATGAATTCGGGGCTTCAGGTTTACATATCCAAAGATTATTAATTGAACAAATGGACTCCACTTGTCTTGTTATCATTTCAAACGGGCTGTTAAATGGCCAATAAATCATATCCCAGCATTCTCTGGATAGGGCTGGAATGACTGTGATCATACAATTGTGTAACACTCTTGTACTCAATTTCTCTCCATTACTTTAATGAAGATGTAAACCCAATTAAAATAAAAGTCTACCATTTATTACAAGATTCAGTTGACTTGAGATAAGCACATATGAGACCTATCCATATTCAAGCATAATATACTAAATTACTTCTTAATCTCATTGTGTGAAATTCCTAATCCATGGATAAAGTTTTCTTCCAGGGTACGAACAATTTCTTTAAGAGATTTAATTAAATTCAGCTGCAGGATATGTGATTAAATGAATTGAGGTGGAAATATGACAGATTGGTTTTATTTTAATAATTACGCAGTCTTTAGACATGTTCAATGAACATGCAGTTCTCCTGATTCAAACATATTCATCCCGAACAAATGATTCATTCAGCAGACTGCATTACAGATAGAACAAATTTTGTATTTGTAGCGACTGTCACAACTGTTGTAACTGTAGTTGAATTCTCTCATTGGTTAAATTATTTTCTCTTTGGTTATCTCACCTTGCACATTGCATAAAACCGTTCGATTGTAAATACATGCATGTTAAAAAAAAGTCTCTGAGATGCAGCTGCCATCACCTCCTAATCTATCTCTCCATGTACCCTTATAAACAAACCAGCTTCTGCTCTATAGCCAACCATCGATGCTTGAAAAACATACCTTCAGTTCGCTGGTTTTGAAATGCTTACATGGTATTTATGGTTCAGTTGGCTCTGCCATTAACACCATAGCCAACCTCACGCCTTCAGTCACCTCCTCTGGCAGAGCCTGAGCTGGGATTGCTCTATTCTTTCTGACTCTCTCTCACAGCGCCATCTTCTCCACTGTTAAACTCTCCTCTCCCCCCGGCCCTCAGTGCTTGGCCTGTCACTCTTCTGCCCTCAACACTGAGACTCCCCATCTTGCACCCTCAGCACTGGTGCTATCGTTCTCCTGACCTCACAGAAATGTAGAAACATAGAAAATAGGTGCAGGAATAGGCCATTCAGCCCTTCGAGTCTGCACCACCATTCAATAAGATCATGGCTGATCATTCCCTCAGTGCGCCTTTCCTGCTTTCTCTCCATACCCCTTGATCCCCTGAGCCATAAGGGCCATATCTAACTCTCTCTTGAATATATCCAATGAACTGGCATCAACAACTCTCTGCGGCAGGGAATTCCACAGGTTAACAACTCTCTGAGTGAAGAAGTTTCTCCTCATCTCAGTCCTAAATGGCTTACCCCTTATCCTAAGACTGTGTCCCCTGGTTCTGGACTTCCCCAACATCGGAAACATTCTACCTGCATCTAACCTGTCCCGTCCCGTCAGAATCTTGTATGTTTCTACGAGATCACCTCTCATTCTTCTAAATTCCATTGAATATAAGCCTATTCAATCCAGTCTTTCTTCATACGTCAGTCCTGTCATCCCGGGAATCAGTCTGGTGAACCTTTGCTACACTCCCTCAATTACAAGAACATCCTTCCTCAGATTAGGAGACCAAAACTGAACACAATATTCCAGGTGAGGCCTCACCAAGGCCCTGTACAACTGCAGTAAGACCTCCCTGCTCCTATACTCAAATCCCCTAGCTATGAAGGCCAACATACCTTTTGCCCTCTTCCCTGCCTGCTGTACCTGTATGCCAACTTTCAATGACCAATGAACCATGGCACCCAGGTCTCGTTGCACCTCCCCTTTCCCTAATCTGCCGCCATTCAGATAATATTCTGTCTTTGCGTTTTTGCCCCCAAAGTGGATAAGCTCACATTTATCCACATTATATTGCATCTGCCATGCATTTGCCCACTCACCTAACATGTCCAAGTCACCTTGCAGCCTCTTAGCGTCCTCCTCACAGCTCACACTGCCACCCAGTTTAGTGTCATCTGCAAACTTGGAGATATTACACTCAATTCCTTCATCCAAATCATTGATGTATAATGTAAAGAGCTGAGTTCCCAGCACTGAGTCCTGTGGCACTCCACTAGTCACTGCCTGCCATTCTGAAAAGGACCCGTTTATCCTGACTCTCTGCTCCCTGTCTGCCAACCAGTTCTCTATCCACATCAGTATATTACCCCATACCATGTGCTTTGATTTTGCACACCAATCTCTTGTGTGGGACCTTGTCAAAAGTCTTTTGAAAGTCCAAATACACCACATCCACTGGTTCTCCCTTGTCTACTTTACTAGTTACATCCTCAAAAAATTCCAGAAAATTTGTCAAGCATGATTTCCCTTTCATAAATCCATGCTGACTTGGACTGATCCTGTCACTGCTTTCCAAATGCGCTGCTATTTCATCCTTAATAATTGATTCCAACATTTTCGCCACTACTGATGTCAGGCTAACCGATCTATAATTACCCGCTTTCTCTCTCCCTCCCTTTCTTAAAAAGTGGTGTTACATTAGCTACCCTCCAGTCCATAGGAACTGATCCAGAGTCGATAGACTGTTGGAAAATGATCACCAATGCATCCACTATTTCTAGGGCCACTTCCTTAAGTACCCTGGGATGCAGACTATCAGGCCCCAGGGATTTATCGGCCTTCAATCCCATCAATTTCCCTAACACAATTTCCCACCTAATAAGGATATCCTTCAGTTCCTCCTCGGTCCCCTAGTACTTCCGGAAGGTTATTTGTGTCTTCCTTTGTGAAGACAGAACCAAAGTATTTGTTCAATTGGTCTGCTATTTCTTTGTTCCCCATTATAAATTCACCTGAATCCGACTACAAGGGACCTATGTTTGTCTTCACTAATCTTTTTCTCTTCACATATCTATAGAAGCTTTTGCAGTCAGTTTTTATGTTCCCGGCAAGCTTCTTCTCGTACTCTATTTACCCCTCTTAATTAAACCTTTTGTCCTCTCCTGTTGAATTCTAAATTTCTCCCAGTCCTCAGGTTTGCCACTTTTTCTGGCCAATTCATATGCCTCTTCCTTGGATTTAGCACTATCCTTAATTTCCCTTGTTAGCCATGGTTGAGCCACCTTCCCAGTTTTATTTTTACTCCAGACAGCTGAAGTTCATCCATGTGATCTCTAAATGTTTGCCATTGCCTATCCACCGTCAACCTTTAAGTATCATTTGCCAGTCTATCCTAGCCAATTCACGCCTCAAACCATCGAAGTTACCTTTCCTTAATTTCAGGACCCTAGTTTCTGAGTTAACTGTGTCACTCTCCATCTTAATAAAGAATTCTACCATGTTATGGTCACTTTTCCCCAAAGGGTCTCACACAACAAGATTGTAATTAGTCCTTTCTCATTACACATCACTCAGTCTAGGATGGCCAGCTCCCTAGTTGGTTCCTCGACATATTGGTCTAGAAAACCATCCCTAATACACTCCAGGAAATCCTCCTCCACCGCATTGCTACCAGTTTGGTTAGCCCAATCAGTATGTAGATTAAAGTCACCCATGATAACTGCTGTACCTTTATTGCACACATCCCTTATTTCTTGTTTGATGCTGTCCCCAACCTTACTACTACTGTTTGGTGGTCTGTACACAACTCCCACTAGCGTTTTCTGCCCCTTGGTATTCCGTAGCTCCACCCATACCAATTCTACATCATCCAAGCTAATGTCCTTTCTTACTATTGAATTAATTCACTCTTTAACCAGCAATGCCACCCCGCCTCCTTTTCCTTTCTGTCTATCCTTCCTAAATGTTGAATACCCCTGGATGTTGAGTTCCCAGCCTTGGTCACCCTGGAGCCATGTCTCCGTGATGCCAATTACATCATAGCCATTAACTGCTATCTGCGCAGTTAATTCGTCCACCTCATTTCGAATACTCCTCGCATTGAGGCACAGAGCCTTCAGGCTTGTCTTTCCAACACACTTTGCCCCTTTAGGATTTTGCTGTAATGTGGCCCTATTTGCTTTTTGCCTTAGGTTTCTCTGCCCTCCACTTTTACTTTTCTTCTTTCTACCTTTTGCTTCTGCCCCCATTCTACTTCCCTCTGTCTTCCTGCATAGGTTCCCATCCCCCTGCCATATTAGTTTAACTCCTCCCCAACAGCACTAGCAAACACTCCCCCTAGGACATTGGTTCCAGTCCTGCCCAGGTGCAGACCATCCAGTTTGTACTGGTCCCACCTCCCCCAGAACCGGTCCCAGGAATTTGAATCCCTCCCCTCTACACCACTCCACAAGCTACGTATTCATCTGAGCTATCCTGCAATTCCTACTCTGACTAGCACGTGGCACTGGTAGCAATCCTGAGATTACTACCTTTGAGGTCCTACTTTTTAATTTAGCTGCTAGCTCCCTAAATTCATCTTGTAGGACCTCATCCCATTTTTTACCTATATCTTTGGTACCTATATGCACCACGACAACTGGCTGTTCACCCTCCCTTTTCAGAATGTCCTGCACCCGCTCCGAGACATCCTTGACCTTTGCACCAGGGAGGCAACATAAAATCCTGGAGTCTCGGTTGCGGCCGCAGAAACGTCTATCTATTCCCCTTACAATTGAATCCACTATCACTATAGCTCTCCCACTCTTTTTCTTGCCCTCCTGTGCAGCAGAGCCACCCATGGTGCCATGAACTTGGCTGCTGCTGCCCTCCCATGATGATTCATCCCCCCCAACAGTATCCAAAGTGGTGTATCTGTTTTGCAGGGGGATGACCGCAGGGGACCCCTGCACTACCTTCCTTCCACTGCTCTTCCTGTTGGTCACCCATCCCCTATCTGGCTGTGTACCCTTTACCTGCGGTAAGACCAACTCGCTAAATGTGCTATTCACATCATTCTCAGCATCGTGGATGCTCCAGAGTTCATCCACCCGCAGCTCCAGTACCGGAAGCGACCTTGACTTCCCACATAGTACAGGAGGAGCATAACACGCGTCTGAGCTCTCCTGCCATGACTTAACCCTTAGATTAACTTAATTTGGCAACAACAATGCTAAAGGTTACTTACTGATAAAGAAAAGAAAAAGAAAAGCTACTTACCAATCACCAGCCAATCACTTACCCCCTTGGCTGTGACGTCACCTTTCGATTTATTTCTACTTCTTTTTTGCCTCCCTGCTGCAACTGCACCAGCGGGCCTCTTGTAGGCCGCTCACCTCCCGAACTCCCGCCTCTCACGAACTCTCGCTGCTCACTGACGGGCCTCTTGTAGGCCGCTCACCTCCCGAACTCCTGCCTCTCAGCTGCTCTCCCTGACTCATCGCTGAGCCTATAGCTCTCTGGTGGCTCTCCTGTGGCAGCTCAAACCAGTGAGAAAATAACTGTAAGGGATGTTCATGAAAACCAAAAGTAATGAATAAAATCTTTCTCAGTAGGTTGAATCTCAATCTGAATCTTCTTTTTTTTGTAGGCAGTCCCACGAAGTTGAGGATGACTTGCTTCCACACTAATATGAGTTCTCAGGTGACTGATGAGACCAATGTGGGATCATCAGTCTCTGTCACAGGTGGGGCAGATGGTGATTGAAGGGATGGGTGGGTGGGGTGCTTTGTGTAATGTCCTTACACACTACTATAAATTCACATGAGGCACATTCTGCAGACAAGGTCACTCTGTGACCTGAACCTTTATTCACAGGACCAAGAAGTGATGACCCTGCGTGGGACCTCCCTTTACATACCTGGGTGACCAGGTAAGAAATGTCTCCCACAAGTTCACCCCCTGTGGTCAAGGTGTGCATTTCTTAGGTGTATACAGTATGCAGTGTTGTTACATGAAGGTTACAGTTACATGAAGGTTACATACATGACATCACCTCCCCCCCCCCTCCCCACATCTTATGGGGTCAAAGATTAAGTCTTTCAGGCGGTCGACGCTGAGCCTTGGCATGCGTCTCTGTCACCTGTGGTGATTCCGGCTTGTCCGGGCTGGCCGCTGGGACTGTGAATGCTGCTGAATGTTCTTGTTGCTCATTCACTGGCGGTGGTGTGGGCAACATCTCAAGATCTTCCTCAGGTTCCTCAGTGTCAATGCTGAACCTTTTTTTTACTTGGTCCAGATGCTTGCGGCATATCTGTCTATTGTTAAGTCTGACCACTATGACCCTATTCCCCTCTTTGCCAATTACAGTATCCTCAAGCCACTTGGGCTCCAAAGCGTGATTAAGAACAAATACAGGGTCATCGATTTCTATACATCTCCGCTTTGAGTTACGGTCATGGCACTCATTTTGGGACTGGCGGTTGCCCTCAACAATGTCTGACAGGACTGGATGAATGAGGGACAGCCGAGTTTTAAGTGTACGTTTCATGAGTAGTTCCGCGGGCGGGACCCCCGTGAGCGAATGCGGTCGGGACCTATAGGCCAGCAGGAGGCACGATAGGCGGCATTGAAGGGAGGGTCCTTGAATCCGGAGCATGCTCTGTTTTATGATTTGGACCGCACATTCTGCCTGGCCATTGGAAGCCGGCTTGAACGGTGCTGTCCTGACATGTTTGATGTCATTCCCCGACATGAACTCCCAGAATTCATAGCTAGTGAAACACGGGCCGTTGTCGCTAACCAGGAAGTCCGGCAAGCCGTGGGTCGCAAAGACCACACGCAGACTCTCCACAGTGGTGGACGTCGTGCACGAATTCAATTTGATGCACTCGATCCATTTCGAGTACGCATCAACAACAATGAGGAACATTATTCCCATGAACAGGCCCGCGTCTTCTACGTGAATACGTGACCATGACCTGGTGGGCCAGGGCCACAGACTGAGTGGGGCCTCCCTGGGGGCATTGTCCAGCTGGGCACACATCGTGCACCTGCGAACACAGTGTTCCAGGTCTGAGTCAATTCCCGGCCACCATACATGTGACCGGGCAATGGCCTTCATTAGCACGATGCCTGGGTGCTCGCTGTGGAGTTCCCTGATGAATGCTTCCCTGCCCCTCTGGGGCATGACTACCCGGCTGCCCCATCGTAGGCAGTTGGCTTGGATGGAGAGCTCATCCTTCCGTCTGTGAAACGGTCTGACCTCCTCGGGGCATGCTCCGTGTGCGGGTGCCCAATCCCCAGTCAGGACACATTTCTTAATCAAGGATAGGAGGGGATCTCTGTTTATCCAGATTTTGATCTGGCGGGCTGTGATGGGGGAGCCTGCGCTGTCAAAGGCATCGACAGCCATGACCATCTCAGTGCTTTGCTCCGCTGCCCCCTCAGTGGTGGCCAGTGGAAGCCTGCTGAGCGCGTCAGCGCAATTTTCGGTGCCTGGCCGGTGCCATATGATGTAGTCATACGCAGCCAGCGTGAGAGCCCATCGCTGTATGCGAGCTGATGCATTGGCATTGACCGCTTTGCTGTCTGACAACAGGAATGTTAACAGTTTGTGGTCCGATTCTAACTCGAACCTTCTGCCAAAAAGGTACTGGTGCATCTTTTTCACCCCGCAGACACATGCGAGTGCTTCCTTTTCAACCATCCCATATCCCCGTTCTGCCTGGGAGAGCGACCTGGAGGCATAGGCCACAGGTTGGAGTTGGCCCTCATCATTACTCTGCTGAAAAATGCACCCAATCCCATAGGATGATGCATCACATGTCAAAACCAATTTCTTACAGGGGTTGTACAGGGTCAACAGCTTATTAGAACAAAGCAGGTTCCGCGCCCGATTGAAAGCCCGTTCCTGATAGTCCCCCCAAAACCAATCGCAACCCTTACGCAGGAGCACATGTAGAAGCTCCAACAATGTGCTTAAGTTCGGCAGAAAATTCCCAAAATAGTTCAAAAGTCCCAGAAATGAATGCAACTCCGATGTGTTACCAGGCCTGGGTGCACGATGAATCGCCTCTGTTTTGGATTCGGTAGGCCGGATCCCATCTGCGGCAACCCTCCTGGCCAAAAACTCGACCTCTAGGGCCAAAAACACACACTTGGACTTCTTTAGTCACAGGCCTACCCAGTCCAGTCGGCGTAGCACCTCCTCCAGGTTGTGGAGGTGTTCCTTGGTGTCTCGACCTGTGATAAGGATATCGTCCTGAAATACGATTGTTCCAGGGATGGATTTGAGCAGGCTTTCCATGTTCCTTTGAAAGATAGCGGCCGCTGATTGAATGCCAAATGGACACCTGTTGTAGACAAACAGCCCCTTGTGCGTGGTGATGGTGGTCAGTAGCTTGGATTCTTCGGCCAGTTCCTGGGTCATATAGGCTGAAGTGAGGTCCAACTTGGTGAACAGCTTGCCGCCTGCCAGCGTGGCAAAAAGATCCTCCACTCTCGGAAGCGGGTATTGGTCTTGTAGTGACACTCGGTTGATAGTGGCCTTTAGTCGCCACAGATCCTGACTGAGCCATCCGTTTTTAGGACAGGGACGATGGGGCTTGCCCAGTCGCTGAATTCAACGGGCAAAATTATGCCCACTCTTAGCGACCTGTCCAACTCACTCTCAATTTTCTCCCGCATCACATACGGCACAGCTCTGGCTTTGTGGTGCACTGGTCTGGCATCTGGGGTGATGCGTATCACTACCCTTGAAAGTCCCGACTCAAATTTCTGTAGAACCTGTGAGCAAGAACTTCGCTCCACAGATGAAATGGTGTGCACATTCCCCCATTTCCAGTTCATCTCGGCTAGCCAGCTCCTCCTCAAAAGCGCGGGACCGTTTCCCGGGACAATCCAGAGTGGCAGCCGGTTCTCTGATCCATTATGTGTGACCACCAACATTGCACTGCCTAGCACTGGGATGATCTCTTTGGTGTACGTCCGTAATTGCATATCAATGCGTTCTAGTTTGGGTCTGCTAGCTCTGAGTGGCCATAGTTTCTCGAATTATTGGACACTCATAAGTGACTGGCTGGCCCATGTGTCCAGCTCCATGCATACCGGGATGCTGTTTAATAGGACTTTCATCATCATAGGTGGCGTTTTGGTATATGAGCTGTGGATGTTTGCCACATGAACCCGTTGAACTTCAGCATCCATTGCTTTGTCCCAAGCATCAACCTGCCTTGCAGACCCCTCTTCTGGTTCATCTGCCTCGTAAATTAGCCTCGCTGCGGGCTTCCTGCACATTCTGGCTAAATGTCCACTGAAGTTACAATTTCTACAGATAAATTGTTGAAACCTACAGGTTTTTGCAGCATGTCTGCCCCCGCACCTCCAGCATGAGCTGAGATTGTTGTGAGCAAAAGGGCTGTTACCAGGCATTCCTCTCTGATTGTCTCTTTGATTACTCTTGAGCACTCTGTTAGTGGATGTCAATGGCCCCATCCCGGGACGCATTGTCCACTGTGATGGCGTAAATATCCATTCAACCTGCTATTGTCTCTGTTGAGGACCCACTCTATAGTCTGTTGCTGCTTGGGTGGTGTTGAATTGCCCTTGCCTGCCTGCGGGATTCTGAGTTGTGTTTACAATGTTAACTCCCTGATCCATCTCCACGTAGGAAGCAGAGTTATGCGCGTATATTATCTTGGTTTCCTCCTCCCCCGCCATGAAGGTCTGAGCCATGAACGCTGCCGCTTCCAAGGTCAAGTCCTTGGTCTCAATTAGCTTTCTGAAAATCCCGGCATGACCAATGCCCTCAATAAAGAAATCCCTTAACATCGCCCCCCTGCAGGCATCTGCGAACTTACAGAGGTTGGCCAAGTGCCGAAGGTCCGCAACGAAGTCCGGTATGCTCTGTCCTTCCCGACGTCGGTGTGTATAGAATCGGTGTCGGGCCATGTGTATACTACTCGCCAGTTTGAGGTGTTCACCGATCAGTTTGCTGAGCTCTTCAAAGGTTTTGTCCGCCGGCTTCTCGGGTGCGAGCAGGTCTTTCATCAGCGCATAGGTCTTAGGTCCACAGCTGGTCAGTAGATGCGTCCTGCACTTGTCGGCCGCTGCATCTCCCAGCCAGTCCTTCGTGACAAAGCTCTGCTGGAGCCTCTCAACGAAATCATCCCAGTCCTCACCAACACAGTACCGTTCCTCTGTTCTACCGATGGCCATTCTCGTGAGTCGTTGATTCCCGTTTCTCGTCGCCAAATGTAATGTCCTTGCACACTACTATAAATTCACACGAGGCACATTCTGCAGATAAGGTCACTCTGTGACCTGAACCTTTATTCACAGGACCAAGAAGTGATGACCCTGCGTGGGACCTCCCTTTATATACCTGGGTGACCAGGTGAGGAGTGTCTCCCACAAGTTCACCCCTTGTGGTCAAGGTGAGCATTTCTTAGGTGTATACAGTGTTGCAGTGTTGTTACATGAAGGTTACATACATGACACTTTGGGTTGCTGTGCGCTCCTTCCGCTGTTTGAGCTTGGCTTCCGCTTGCTCCCGGCGAAGAGACTCGAGGTGTTCAGCGCCTTCCCGGATGCTCTTCCTCCACTTTGAGTGGTGTTGGGCCAGAGATTCCCAGGTGTCAGTGGGGATGTTGCACTTTTTCAAGGAGGCTTTGAGGGTGTCCTTGAAGTGTTTCCTCTGCCCACCTAGGACTCTGAAAGCCACCTCAACTTACGTTTATTCTTACAAATGACTTCAACAGCACCATAACCTTAAATCCTGTGTACTTAAAATTCTTTACCATTTTCAAATACTGCCTTCTTTTCTATTCATTACCAAAACTGATGATCTTTTCGGCATTTACTTAGCTTTTAAATGCACTACTAATAGAGGCTTTCAAGATGCTAAGAGGTTTTGATAGAATAGATAAGAGAAAAACTGTTGCCTCGGGCGAGTGGATCAATAACCAGCGATCATAGATTTAAAATCATTAGCAAAGGATCTAGACAGGAGATGAGGAGAATATTTTCAACAGAGAGTTGTCGGGATCTGGAATGTTCTACATGAAAAGGTGGTGGAAGCTGATTCCGTAAATGATATTAAAAGGGAGTTGGACAAGTAGTTGAGGATGAGGAACTTACAGGGTTATGGACAAAAAGCGAGGGTGTGGGACCAAGCACGGTTGCTCTTTGCAAGAGCCAGCACAGGACGATGGGCCGAATGGCCTCCTTCTGTGCTATAAGTTTCTATGATGCTTTGCACAAAGCCAGCAAAATTAGAAAGGGTCAGACAAATAGAGAGACGATGGCAAAAAGGAAGAGGCACAATGTTATGGGAGATTGATAGTAAAAATATAGTAAGAAATATCTGATATCCACTCCAGGGGATTGCTTAATCAAGCCATTGAACCAGGAACATTTACAGCCCAGAATTAGGCCACTGTATCTACATTCATCACCAGATAACTATTATAATTTCAAAATGTTAATGAAATATTGCATGAAAAGTCTTAACAGCCTTAGAATATTCCATATAAAATCTAAAACTATCTCCCCCTCCCCCCGCCAGTATTTTACTCACATTCTATATCCAACTAAATTGAATTTGCACAGAAGCTGCCTGACCGGTTTCCAGCATTTTCTGTTTTTATTTTTAATTTAGCCTGTGACTGTCCTTCTGATTGATGCTGCGGGTTTCGTGCTGACTTCCATGTTTGGTAAGATTACGAACACAAAGTATGATGTCTTAGTTCGTGGTCTAATGCTCTCAACAACCATCCCCTGCTCACTATATGAAAAGAAGCATCTGTGAGCCACACTGAGACACTGACATATTTTATTATACTTAAGCACCTAACTTTCAAGCGAATCCTCAGGGTAGCAGTTTGCCATTCAGAATTCAAAATTCTTTCTTTCAATTTCCAGCTATTGCAATGCAATAAGGTACAGCTGGATGCATTCTGATCCAATTTTAATTCCTCCCTTGAGGTGAGCGCTGTGCCAGCATTAAGCGTGCCAGGTAGTGGCCTGGGACAGGAGCTATTAAACATGGCAACTGAATGGGTTTCAATTTGAATGTCGTATGAATCTGGGACTTAGAATGATTCATGGACTATAAGAAAAAAAAACAATTCCCACCCTTGATTTCCCAGTTCTTCTGTTGTTCCCTGTGAGGCCTCACAATTTAATGTATTTTTAACTGAGGAAATAGAGTGGATCAGGCTATGAACTTTTCAACAATGGGTAACACGTCACAAATAGAACTGCAATTCCTGCAAATCTGAAATAGATGGCCCAGGGCCTCTGACAAGAGAAACAACAGGTTAATGCTTTGGATCTAGACCCTTCATCAGAACAGGAAGATAAGAGAGCTGATTAATAGGAATTTCCTGCCTAAATCTCTCCACCTCTCTATCTCTCTTTCCTCCTTCAAGACACTCCTTAAAACCTGCCTCTTTGACCAAGCCTGCCCTAATTTCTCCTTATGTGGCTCGGTGTCAATTTTTTTGTCTCTTAATACTCCTGTGAAAGCCTTGGGATGTTTCACTACGTTAAAGGCGCTACATAAATACACGTTGTTGTTGCAGAAAATGCTGGGGTGGGGGCGGTGGTAAAGGGGCATGGGGGTTATAGACGAGGCTGTACTAGGATTAGCGACTGCAGTATATTCGATTGAAGGAAGCACATGCAAATGGCTGTCTTATACTGAAGGACCGTGGAATTGGTGTGCGGAGAAGTGAATGAACAGGTGCTGGATCTGCTCCGATTGTCGGGAAAGAGACGGAAAGGGCAGCCTGTCCCGCAGGAGATCTGCATATGGGGCATGGGCCTATCTTTCATTGTTTGGGGATGCTGATGATGGATCTGCTCTGCATTTCCAGCATATTCTGTTTTTTTATATTTCATATTACAGGTTGAACCGCCCTTATCCAGCTCCCTCGGGACCTGGCCTGTGCTGGATAAGGGATTTTGCCAGATGGAGGAGGGGGGGGGGGGTCATCGGCCCCAGGTCGCGGTGGGGCGGGGGGAGGGGGGCGGAAGCGGCCTGATGTCAGTGGCAGGGGGTGGGGGGGGGGGGGGTGGTGACGGAGGAGGTTGCCCAAGGTTGGGGTGGGGCGCGTGAAAGAGAAGAAAGTTGGCGGGCCCAGCGGGCCTGAAGTGTCGGCAGCACCAGCAGCGCGGCCCAAGCAGGCCCGATGAATAGAAGCAGCCCACCGGCCCCCCCCCCCCCCCTGGAGGGAGCGCTGAGCGGCCGGCCCGAGGACTGTGACTGCAGGAGTTCCAGCAGGGCAACGAGGAAGAGGCTGCCGGTAACCCCAGCATCGAGGAGAAAGATAGTGGCCAAGCTCAGCAAAGCAAGAAAATTGCCGGGGAGGGGGTTAAACATATTCGTTTTGTTTTAAAGTAACTTTTATCAAACTTTTATTTATAATTTAATTAAAAATATAATCATTAGTAGTACAGGTTGAACCTCTCTCCACCACCCCCCCCACCCCGACTTGAATACCCACTGTCAAGGCCACTTAGGCAATCAGTGCCTTCGGAACCGAACCGAGGAAGGAGTCTCCCTCTTCAGGAGAGCAGAGAATATTGGAGAGTATGAAAAAAAATTATCTGCGCATGCGCCCCCCCTCCACCGCTGGGAATGATGCCGGACGAGGGGAGGTGCCGGATAATGGAGTTCCGGATAAGGGAGGTTCAACCTGTACCAGCATTTGTAATTTATATTTTAATATCTTTTTTGGTCTGTCTCATTTGCCCATATTTTAGAGGTCTTTTTTGTATCTTTTCCACACCTTTCCTTTGTGCATTGTCTACTCTATTTAGTTTTTTAAGAACTCTGTTTGCTGACTATTCAACCCATTAACTCATTGCCTCTCTGTAACAGGAGTCACCACTCCCATCCCCTTCATTTTCTTCAATAGTATCCAGAGGCTTACTTACCTTCCACTTGCCAGTTCTGATGAAGGTTGTACTTCTGAAAGGTGAGCCTGTCTGTTGTGTTTTCAGACGCGAGTGAATCTGCTGTGTATTTCCAGGACTTCCTGTTCATTACTTTATAGCAGATATGTTTTTTGGGAGGGGGGCTATGGGATACTTCTCAGAAATTTGGATCAAGGTACATTCATGGGATAGAGTAGATCTGCGTCATTGTACCGAATTTTGGAGTGCCAACATTAGCTACCCAAAGTGGAAAAATGTTATAGTTCCCATTCACTGATTCACCGTGATGGCACAAAAGTTCATCAAAAAAATATAAAAATGCCAACTAGCCCTTTCCTACCTGTTTAACATATTGTAAGTCATATTCGAAGTAGGATTTACGAGCACTGAAGTACATAAACCTGCAATGTAGTTTCAGTTAAGCATCAAGTCACAATTTATCCAACTATTGAGATTTATTAAACAACCCAAGCAGAAGTGTTGAATGTCAAAGCAATATGTGCATGCTCAAAACAAACTATATAGGTTACATTATTTAAAGGCATAATTTCAACTGAGATTAGACTTTATTTAACTTTTTTTTCTGAATTATCAGGAACCAGGGACTTATTAATGAATTGAAGATCCCAATCATAAAAATATATTACAATAATCCAGACATTGAAGGTTCAAGACTCAAGCACTATCTCACAGTGTAGATTCTTCATTCTTTTATTTCACCCTTTAAGACGATAACTGGTACTCTAGCCCTATTTATTTATTTATTAAGTGTCCAATCTGTTGGCTATGATTCACTCATTCTAAAGCAGACTTAGTTCTGTGGGAGTTTTAAGCTATAAGGATCCTGTGATTAATCCTATGAAGTTTTGATGAATTATTATACTTTAACGACAAATCCTATAGGAGCATAAAAAGGGATTCTATAAAACAATTTTGCAAAGTTGAAAAACAGCAGAAATTTCCCTTAGCAGAGGGGTCAACAACCAGGGGGAATAAATTTAAAGTAACTGATAGACGGTTTAGAGGGGATTTGAGGGGAAATGTCTTCACCCAGAGGGTTGTGGGGGTCTGAAACTCACTGCCTGAAAGGGTGGTAGAGGCAGAAACCCTCACCACATTTAAAAAGTACTTGGATGTGCACCTGAAGTGCCATAACCTGCCGGGTTACGGACCTAGAGCTGGAAAGTGGGATTAGGCTGGATAGCCTCTTGTCGGCCGGCATGGACACGATGGGCCGAAATGGCCTCCTTCCATGCTGTAAACTTCTATGATGATTCTATGAAATAGTTTTTTATCAAAAGCTCAGAGGAAAGTCTTAAAGCTTTTCAAAATAAACAAACTTTAATACATCTATCCTGAAAAAAATCTGCCACAGCAGTCCAATGATTATAAATTGCATGACTTCAGAGGTAATTTTCTATTTCATAGAATCATAGAAAAGTACGACACTGAAGGAGGCCTTTCAGTCCATTTTTTCCGTGTCGGTCGAAAAAGAGCTACCCAGCCTAATCCCACCTTTCAGCACTAGGTCCATAGCCCTGTAGATTACAGCACTTTAAGTGCACGCCAAGTACTTTTTAAATGTTATGAGGGTTTCTGCCTCTGCCACCCTTTCAGGCAGCGAGTTTCAGACCCCCACCACCCTCTAAGTGACATTTTTTTCCCTCATCTCCCCTCTAATCCTTCTACCAACTACTTAAAATCTATACCCCCTAGTTATTGACCGCTCTGCTGAGGGAAATAGGTCCTTACTATCCACTCTATCTAGGCCCCTCATAATTTTATACACCTCAATTAAATCTCCCCTTAG
This sequence comes from Pristiophorus japonicus, assembly GCF_044704955.1. Classification (NCBI taxonomy): domain Eukaryota; kingdom Metazoa; phylum Chordata; class Chondrichthyes; family Pristiophoridae; genus Pristiophorus; species Pristiophorus japonicus. Next base: position 267,002,721 of record NC_091979.1, read on the forward strand.
CCTCCTCTGTTCCAAAGAAAACAACCCCAGCCTATCCAATCTTTCCTCATAGCTAAGATTTTCCAGTCCTGGCAATATCCTCGTAAATCTCCTCTGCACCCTCTCTAGTGCAATCACATCTTTCCTGTAACGTGGTAACCAGAACGGTATGCAGTACTCAAGCTGTGGCCTAACTAGTGTTTTATACAGTTCTGGCATAACTTCCCAGTTCTTATATTCTATGCCTCTATTATTCAGTCACAATGAGAGAACTAGCACAAGGAGCTATAAATGCCTTTGAGTATTAAGAAATCCTTGAAATAAAAATAATTTTTAACCTGTTTCTGTTGCAAACTACATTCTTAATCTGTCACTTAACATTTGCAAATTTAAGATGAAACAATATTAAAAGCAGGATAGATTCTAAATTCTGGGGTTCAATTAATTTTGTTTATGATAGAATTGTGGGAGTACAAAATAAGGACTAAGGGCTCAATTTTCCCCAAAGCATTTTTTTGGCGTACTTGAAGAGTTATGCACACCACACCACACCACACCATACACACACACGCACACACGACTGAGAATGGGACCGGACAGCCTTCCTGTATGTGTGAACCGGGGACCGAGAATGGCACCGGACAGCCTTCGGGCGGGGTTGGAGGTAAACATAAGAACATAAGAAACAGGAGCAGAGAGTAGGCCATACGGCCCCTCAAGACTGCTCTGCCATTTGATCTGATCACGGATTCAGGTCCACTTCCCTGCCTGCTCTCCATAACCCCTTATCCCCTTATCGTTTAAGAAACTGTCTATTTCTGTCTTAAATTGATTCAATGTCCCAGCTTCCACAGCTCTCTGAGGCAGTGAATTCCACAGATCCACAACCCTCTGAAAGAAGAAATTTCTCCTCATCTCAGTTTTAAATGGGCGGCCCCTTATTCTAAGATTATGCTCCCTAGTTTTAGTCTCCCCTTTCAGTGGAAACATCCTCTCTGCATCCACCTTGTCAAGCCCCCTCATAATTTTATATATTTCGATAAGATCACCGCTCATTCTTCTGAATTCCAATGAGTAGAGGCCCAACCTACTCAACCTTTCCTCATAAGTCAACCCCCTCACCTCCGGAATCAACCTTGTGAACCTTCTCTGAACTGCCTCCAAAGCAAGTATATTCTTTCGTAAATATGGAAACCAAAACTGCATGCAGTATTCCAGGTGTGGCCTCGCCAATACCCTGTAGCAAGACTTCCCTGCTTTTATACTCCATCCCCCTTGCAATAAAGGTCAAGATTCCATTGGCCTTCCTGATCACTTGCTGTACCTGCATACTAACCTTTTGTGTTTCATGCACAAGTACTCCCAGATCCCGCTGAACTGCAACACTTTGCAATCTTTCTCCAAACTTGCTCTTTGATTTTTTTCTGCCAAAGTGCATGATCTCACACTTTCCAACATTATACTCCATCTGCCAAATTTTTGCCCACTCACTTGGCCTGTCTATGTCCTTTTGCTGATTTTTTGTGTCCTCCTCACACATTGCTTTTCCTCCCATCTTTGTATCATCAGCAAACTTACACTCGGTCCCTTCCTCCAAGTCGTTAATATAGATTGTAAATAGTTGGGGTCCCAGCACTGATCCTTGCGGTACCCCACTGGTTACTGATTGCCGACCCGAAAATGAACCATTTATCTCGACTCTCTGTTTTCTGTTTGTTAGCCAATCCTCTATCCATGCTAATATATTACACCCAATGCTGTGAACTTTTATCTTGTGCAGTAACCTTTTATGTGGCACCTTGTCAAATGCCTTCTGGAAGTCCAAATACACCACATCCACTGGTTCCCCTTTATACACTCTGTTTGTTACATCCTCAAAGAATTCTAGCAACTTTGTCAAACATGATTTCCCCTTCATAAATCCATGCTGACTCTGCCTGACCGAATTTTGCTTTTCCAAATGTCCTGCTACTGCTTCTTTAGTAACGGACTCCAACATCTTCCCAACCACAGATGTTAGGCTAACTGGTCTATAGTTTCCTGCTTTCTGTCTGCCTCCTTTTTAAAATAGGGGCGTTACATTTGCAGTTTTTCAATCTGCTGGGACCTCCCCAGAATCCAGGGAATTTTGGTAAATTACAACCAATGCATCCACTATCCCTGCCGCTACTTCTCTTAAGACCCTAGGATGCAAGCCATCAGGTCCAGGAGATTTATCTGCCTTTAGTCCCATTATCTTACTGAGTACCACCTCCTTCGTGATTGTGATTGTGTTAAGTTCTCCTCCCCCCCCCTATAGCTCCTTGACTATCCACTGTTGGAATATTGTTAGTCCTCAACCGTAAAGACTGATACAAAATATTTGTTCAGAGTTTCTGCCATCTCCATGTTCCCCATTACTAATTCCCCATTCTTGTCCTCTAAGGGACCAACATTTACTCTAGCCACTCTTTAGCAGTAAGTTGCTGCTATGTATTTTTCAATTCTTTGTGTGTCCAAGCATCTGCTGCACCGCTTTCCTTACCTGCGCCGATTTCCTTAACTCTAGGGAAGGTTTTTCAGGACAGGCCACATATGCTGGCCTAATCAGAACTGGAGTAACTCTCAGCTGGGCAAACTTCCCTAAATGGCCAGGATTTGTGTAGGTGGCTGGTTACGCCCCCTTTGGCTGAAAAAAAAACTTACTTAAAAAATTCGTAACTAACTGAGTTACACTAGTGCAAATTGATTGGGGAAACTGGGGATTTTTAAGTTAGGCCAGAAAAAGCAGCCTGTAGCAAAAAAAACTGCGTAAATACTGGGGAAAATTGAGCCCTCTGTTTGTAATACAGTCTACTCCTCTCAATTTGAAGTCGCGTTATTCAAAATCACTTAATTCAAATCTGTTAATTTGAAAATGTTAATCCAGAAACAGCATGTACTGTTTTACTTAAATTGCTTTATTGAAATTGATGGATAAATAGATTTTTTTTGAGCAAAAATAGCTTTGAATTAATAGGATTAGGATGCATTCTACATTTTCTTATTTACAGAACTGGGACCACGTTTTTATATTAGACTGTTGCTCCATCTTTGGAACTATTGCATTATAGCTCAAAAAAGATAATCTCAGAATCTGTTACTGATATTTATAGTTTTGAAACCATGATTCAGTAATACAATAATGCAAGTCAATTTTACCAGTGTAGTTTGCCAGTAACTTTGCTAAGTACCTGCTCTGGTCTCCATTTAAGCAGGTTTATACAGGAAAGCCTCATTTCTGCCTAAAGACTGAAAACAGTAAAATCGTGTGTAAATCAGCAGCTATATATTCTCCCAGAAACTTTTAGTATCCCATCGTTGATCCCCAAATAGCTACTTCTTGGTTTTGAGCACATCATCATCATCATAGGCGGTCCCTCGAACGAGGATGACTTGCTTCCACACCAAAAGGGATGAGTTCACTGATGTTTCAATGGAGGACCTGATATTCCAGTCTTGAACTCCAGGGGTGGAAGATGCCTGTGCGTGGATTTTTTTTAACGTGTGGTGACTGTTGCACATCAGCCACCACACGGGCTTGACAGAGCTAGGCCTTTATCTAGTAGTAAGGGTAAACCAGAATGACTGGAGACCTGCTCTGCTGCATGGACCTAGTGCACACACATATCGCAGTGTGGGCAGGCCCGTGCTGCCCCTGGGCCCTCGGCTCTACTGAGTCCCGCACCCTAATTTGCCGCACCTCCGTCACGACCTCTCACCGCTCCTCCGCCACGATCTCTCGCCACTCCTCCGCCACGATCTCTCGCCACTGATTTCTCACTGCTCCTCTGCCACGATCTCTCGCCGCTCCTCCGCCACAAGCATTCGCTGCACTTCCGCCATGATCTCTCACCACACCTCTGAACCAAACATTCGCTGCATCTCCGCCACGGTCTCTCGCCACTCATCTCTTGTCACATCTCCGCCACGAAACTCGCCGCTCATCCGCCCCGATCACCTCTCTCCTCTGCTGTGCCTGTGCCCCACCGATGTTCCTGACCACACTCCAAATGGCGAACTGGGCCTTGGTGACGTCACCCAGTCACCCACCTCGAAGTTGTTGCATACTTGGAATGGCTCGCACTAGAAGCAGCCACCCCGACCTGCGAGAGGACACCATCAGCCGTTGAATGATTTTGGGCACAACATCAGCTGTGAAAGCATGGTTAGATAGTTTGCACCAAGAATCCAGTTTTCCAGCTATCTGCAATGCAAGCACACATCAGCCATGATCTAAACTGTATGGCAGTACAACAACTGTATTTATATAGCGCCTTTAACGTCATAAAACATCCCAAGGTGCTTCACAGGAGTATAATCAGACAAAAAATTTGACACCAACCCACATATGAAGAAATTAGGGCAGGTGACCAAAAGCTTGGTCAAAGAGGTAGGTTTTAAGAAGGGTCCTATAGGAGGAAAGAGGGGCGGAGAGGTTTACAGGCTTGAGAGGTTGAATGTTATGTTCCTAGTCCATATCTTGGAATAATTTAAATTTTTAATTGATTTTGTAGAATTGCAACTCTTTTTGAAGGTTTAAGGTTCACACATTTCTCCTTGTGTTATAAAAGCTAACATTGGCAAGAATGCAGTGCAGTGAAAAAAATTAACTATTTTTCCTCCTGACTGACATAATTTGATCTGATACAAGATTAAATCAATGCTCTCATGTGAATTTTAGGTAAATACATTATAATGACATGAGTTCACTTTAATGTGTAATGTATTTTAATCTCCTGAAAGTGAGCCGATATTACAAAGATCAGAAGCAGCTATACCGAGGCAGTGCTATCCCTGATTTTGCTATGCAAAAGTGCATCTTTTTTGAGAAGACAAGTAAAAGGGAAAAAAAACAAGGCTCCTATTACAACAGAGAGCGACAAAAAGATCTGTAGCAGAATACTTGGGGGAAAAAAATGAATACAATGTTCCAGGTGAAGAGAATAAAGGACGAGGATGACTTAATGATGTCCCCTGACGATGTGAGGAAAAGCTGGATGCCAAAAGAATGCCAATAAAATCCTGCTCGTGATGGACACCAGAGAAAGGCAGATGAACTGCAGATGAACAGCAAACTGCTGAACAATTTACCCGAGGGCATTTAAAGCGCAAGAAGCTGTGAAAACTGATTTAATTATCCAAGACTGCAGAGGACATTTAGGTTTTGATCTATCTGAAGTGGATTGATCATAGTCTACACATTATAACTGGTCTATCACCCTGACATAGCCAGACAATTGTCTAATTTAAATCACCAACGATGTCTCCGCAAGATCCTGCAAATCCCCTGGGAGGATTGACGCACCAACGTCAGTGTTCTCGATCAGACCAACATCCCCAGCATCGAAGCACTGACCACACTCAACCAGCTCCGTTGGGCGGGCCACATTGTCCGCATGCCCGACACGAGACTCCCCAAGCAAGTGCTCGACTCGGAACTCCTGCACAGCAAGAGAGCCCCAGGTGGGCAGAGGAAACGTTACAGGGACACCCTCAAAGCCTCCTTGATTAAGTGCAACATCCCCACCAACACCTGTGAATCCCTGGCCCAAGACCGCCCTAAGTGGAGGAAGAGCATCTGTGAGGGCGCTGAGCACCTCGAGGCTCGTCGCCGAGAGCATGCAGAAAACAAGCGCAGGCGGCGGAAGGAGCATATGGCAAACCAGACTTCCCACCCACCTTTTCCTTCAACCACTGTCTGTCCCACCTGTGACAGAGACTGTAATTCCCGTATTGGACTGCACAGTTACCTGAGAACTCACTTTGAGAGCGGAAGCAAATCTTCCTCGATTCCAAGGGACTGCCTATGATAATGATGATACATTTAAAAAATTAATATCTCTTACAGAATTGTTTGCAACCAAGTCTATTGTTGGCAATGCGTTTATATATAGAAATGTTCACAAAAAATTTTCTGAACTGCCCGCATTAATATTTTTTTCAAGTCTTATGCCAACTGTTAAAAGGAGACTGTCCTAAACCAGAGCAGATGCATCTTACAGAAAGCAGAGAATAGGGGTAAAAGGTAGCTATTCACAGTGGCAGAAGGTGGGAAGTGGTGTACCACAAGGATCAGTGCTGGGACCACTGTTGTTTACAATTTATATCAATGATTTAGAGCTTGGAATCAAAAACACAATTTCTAATTTTGCAGATGACACACAAATTGGGGGTGATAGTCAATACTGAGGAGGACTGCAACAAATTACAGGAGGACATTAATAAACTTGCAGAATAGACATAAAGTTGGCAAATGAAGTTCAACACAGATAAATGTGAGGTACAGGTTGAACCTCCCTTATCCAGAACCCTTGGGACCTGGCCTGTTCCGAATGAGGGATATTTCCGGATAAGGGAAGGTCCCGTGTAACCTCCCCTTATCCGGAAATATTCCTCATTTGGAACAGGCCAGATCCCGAGGGTTCTGGATAAGGGGAGGTCAGGGGGGCTGTGGGTGAGGGTGTGGGGGGTGGGGGTGGCTGGAGGTGAGAGAGGGAAGCTAGCACCGATTCGACGCTGCAGCAGCCGGGGTGGGAGGGAGGAAGTCGGCGGGCCCCGAGGTGTCGGTGGGCCGGAAGTGAAAAACTAGTTACATCTAAAGCTTGTAGGTGAGGGGGAATTTTAGAAAGTGCTTTGAGGGAACTGGTATAGTTGTGTGATGATGGGATATTCCAGTATGTGTTCTGCCAGATATGTTAACAAGTGTAATGTCATGCACGACTTGAACACATGGTCACGACATGTCAAGTGAGATTTTTGACTAAGCTGTTGCAGTACTGGATTAATCAAATTGTGTTCATTGGGAAGTATAGCTGCGGAGAGTGAATATTGTGGGAAGTCAGTATAGTAACAGCAACTTGGTCTCAGTTATCTTGCGGTACATGTGCAAACGAGGATTCTGTAGAACTCCGAAAAACGGATAGTTTTTCCTGTAACCTTTTTCATAACAATAGCTGATTGGATGGACGAAACATGACCCTGCGAAGTTTTCATACTTGGTACAATCTGTAAACTTATCAGCCACTCTTACATTTGATATTTTTCCAGAAGTGTGATAGTGATATCTTGACAAATGTTGCATAGCAATATACATGATACTAAGGTGCCGTCGGGCCCTGAGGTGTCGGCAGGCCGTCGGACCCCGAGGTTTCATTGATTCTTTTCACCGGCCGCATTGTGCACATGCGCCACCTGATGGTCGGGAATGGTTCTGAACGAAGGGTGGTTCTGGATAAGGGAGTTCCGGATAAGGGAGGTTCAACCTGTATTACATTTTGGTCGGAAGAATAGGGAGGTCACTTATTACTGGGAGGGTGTGAGTCTTGGTGGGGTAGAGGAATAAAGGGATCTGGGAGTACAAATACACAAATCGCTAAAAGTTGTGACACAGGTTAGCAAGGCCATAAAAAAGCAAATCAAGCAGCAGTGTTTATTTCTAGAGGTATAGAATTGAAAAGTAGGGAAGTTACGCTAAACCTGTGTTGAACCTTGTATAGACCACACACAGGGGCCGAAATTGGTTGACATAATGCCCCCTACCGCCCACATACCGCCCAAAAATGCGATTTTGGTCAAAAAACACCTACTTACTGCCGACATACTGCTCGGCGAAATATTCATCATTGACATACCGCCCAGGGGTATGCACATCGTCCGCTGTGCAGGATCACCCGCATACCGCCCAAAAAGTCCGATTTTCATCGCATACCGCCGACAGGAGCTGCATACCGTCCTGGAAAAGGTGGTTTTACGCGATGTTAAGTGGGCGGGAATGGGCTGTAGTGCTCGGAGCCGCCATTTTTTAATCTGGACCAGTCAGCAAAAGCAGCACCTCTGTATTTCTGAGGTGAACAGTGATTTTACAGTGCAATTTAGTGGAAAAAGTATTTTTATTGTTACTGAGTAACATATTAAGCTGGGAGGCATTTTAGTTATATTTTTTTCATGGAAAACTATTGTCGAGATTTAAAAAGAATGAGGCCCGTAATATTTCAGCCTGTATTGCTGACTACTTGTCTAATGCAGGATCCAGATGTGAGAAGATTTATTGAGCAGAATTATCAGGGTAAAGGAGGAGGTCGCAGACTGATGAGGAGGAGGAGGCCTTACCCAAAAAGGATTTTCAGGGAGCAACGCTCGTACTTGGACCTGACCGATCGACAGTGCGTTCGAAGGCTGCGCTTCCGAAAAGAAGTGATCAATGAGATTTTCCAGCTCATTAAGGCAGACCTGCAGCCCGGTACTAGCAACATTACTGCACTCTGTCCAGATATAGGTGACTGCGGCACTTTCCTTTTATGTATGCGGCTCTTTTCAGGCACCAGCTGGGGACATATGCTGTATTTCTCAGTACGCTACTTAACGTTGCATTCGACAGGGAACCGAAGCACTGTATGCACGCCGGATGGAATTTATAAACTTCCCAATGACCAGGGAGGCACAGAGTGAGAGTGCTTTGGGTTTTGCACGCATTGCCGGCTTCCCCAAGCTGCAGGGTGCTGTTGACTGTACCCATATTGCCCTGCGAGCACCATGACAGGAGGCGGAGGTGTTCCGAAACCGTAAAGGATTCCACTCCCTCAACGTGCAGCTTGTCTGCGACCATACGCAGCGCATAATGGCAGTGAATGCCTACTTTGCAGGGAGCATCCATGATGTGCACATCTTGTGTGAGAGCACTGTGTCTGACCTGTTGAAGTCCGAGCCACAAGGTAAATGCTGGATGCTGGGGGACAAAGGGTACGGCCTCGCCACCTGGTTCTTGACCCCCCCGCGGAACCCTCACACAGAAGCTGAGCAACGATATAATAAGAGCCACATAGCTACACGTAATATTATCGAAAAGACAATTGGAGTGCTGAAGCAGCGCTTTCGATGCTTGGACCACTCGGGAGGCAGGCTGCAATACCTCCCTGAGCAGGTTTCTCAGTTCACAGTGGTGTGTGGTGTGCTGCACGTTACATCATTTATAATCATGCGGGGACAGGAATTGCCACAGGGGACTGCGGGACCACCTGAGGAGAGAGTGCAGGAGACGGAGGAGGAAGAAGAGGAAAATAAGGGGGAGGAGGATGAGGAGGAGCTTCCAGATGAATCCATGGCACCTCCCCCCGCAACACCACAGCGGCGGGCACGTGGAGCGTATGCCACTGCAAAATTGTTACATCAGCAGCTCATAGATGAACGCTTTGCTTGAATGTGGAGAGCTGCATTTTGGGACCCTGATGTCCGTTACCCCAAAGGTTTGACATTGTACAAGAGTGCTTAAATTCAATTCAAATATTTATGTAAAAATCTCAAAAATGTACAACAATTTAAAAACTTTGTAAAACTTAAATCTATAAAATAACTGTAACAACTTTAACAGAACTTTAACAACTTTAATAACAATTTTAACAAAACTTTTACAACTTTAATAAACTTTTACAAATCAAACTTCAATTATTCAATGAACAAGTACAACAAAAAGACCCTTTACTGTCCTCGGCTACGACCTCGGCCCTGTCCTCGACCACGTGCTACACCACCCTTGGGACTATTACCCCCTTTCTTTCTCCTGCCCTTCCCTTTCCCACTGCCCCTGAGCCCGGACCTCCCCGTGGTGGTACTGCACCCAGAGCGCTGTTGCTGTCGTTGGGGGTCAGACATTGCAGGCGCAATAAATGGGGCCACAGAAGAAGCTCATGATGTGGAAGGTACGGCTTCAGGGCCGGAAGATGATTTCAGCTCCCCACCCTCGGGTGCTGTCGACCTGACTACTTTGGCACGGGGGGATTCCGCACCATGTCCCGATCCCGTCGATTGCCGCACGGCTTCGATGGTGTTGGTGGTCTGCTCCATCGTGGCGATCATACGCGACATATCCTCGGATTGCCGCTCTGATAGAGCCGCGATGTTTGCGGCTATGATAGTCATGGCCTTGAGCAGCTCTCGATCTATGTCGATGCTGGCCTGTGACAGACACACCATTTCCTGGTACGTGCCTATTTGATTTGCAGCAATGGACCTTTTCTGCACCAACCCTAAGTCGCTGCGGCAAAGGCGCTGCAACACTGGGGGTGCCTTGCTGCACACCGCTTAGTCCCGCAGAGTCAAAGGAGCCATGGGGGAATCCCCTGAATACTGACTCAGTGGTGGACGATGTTCCACCTGACCCACATGGAGCTGGTGTATCCTCCTCCGTCCCCATCCCCACCTCGACCTCCACTGGCTCCAAGATCAGCGCCTCTTCCTCTTCCTCTTCCTCATCTCTGCCAGTGGTGAAGTCAGGAGAGGGCTGGGTGATGTCAGAAGTGGAGGCAGTGGGTCTCTGTGTCGGTGTGGTCTGAATCATCCAATTCTGGAAGTACAAAATAACATTTAAAAAAGCTTGGCATCAGGAGAGGGGTTAGGGTTACATGAGTACAGTGACTTATCGCAGTCTTACTTAAATGTCCACCGCTGCTGCAGTACTGCATTATATATCGTAGACAGACAATACATATATGCATTGCGTTACATGCCCCCAACATTGCAGTACATCACGAGGCCAACATTACAGTGCAATAAACTTACATTACTTTACATCAGGCCAATGTTACAGTTACAGTTACATTACATGACATGAGAGGACCGCAACACAGGCTGGATTGTATTCAACTGACCATCCTGTGTGAGTGGGTCAGCTCCAATGCCGGTGGTGGCACGGTTGCTATCCCCAACCAGGGACAGGGCGCGGATCTCGATTTCAGTCAGAGGCACTCGGGTTGTGGGTCCTACCCCCATACGCCGCTGATCGGCTGCTATTGCAGATGTCTTCCTCTGCAGAAAGTAAAGTAAATCAAAGTTTAAAAACACACACACACACACACACACCATTGATCCTCTTGTCATTGCCTGAAAGCACAAATATATCACCGTAACCTTAAGATAAATAACATCTGTGTGACACGGAACCTACATTTACATGGCACATGAGCGGTACATAAATAAAATCATTACTTACTCTTGTTACCCTCACCAGGTCGTTCCACCTCTTACAGCATCTTTCCCCGGTGCATACCATGGTATTTGTGGAGGACACAGCCTTCCTGATCTCGTCCCATATCCTGTTGTACTCCTTTGTGAGGGACCCACCCTTCCACGACCACCCTTCGTTAGCTCGAAGTACTTCTCCATGATATTCTCGCGAAGGGCCGGTAACTCCGTCTCCTCAAAGGCAGGTGCCTCAACCTCCCGTCCTTCTCGATGTTCCTTACCCTTGGATTTTTTTCTGAACATTTCCATAATATTTCTGTTATGATATTTGCTTTGTAACTTTGCTTCAAACTGTAGAATTATTAGTTGTTATGAATATTTTTTAACTCTGCAATGTGTTTTTAAAGTAACTGCCCGTCGACAAGCTTGCTGCTCCTTCTCACTCTCTCTCCCTCCTCTTCAAGTCACTGCGCATGCGCTTGTGACCCCTGACCCCCGAAATTGCGGGTAAAACGCTTCTGTGAAAAAAAACGAGAAAAAAAAATTGCGCATGCACAGTTCAGTGCTGCACCGTTCATCAAAGAGAAAGTTGATCTGGATCGACTACTAGGTAACATACCGCCTGCTGCAGACTGCTGACATACTGCCAAAAAAAATTTGACCAATTTTGTCCTTTTCGGTCTCGGCGGTATGCCGGTGGTTTGAAATGCTGTACCGCTAAGAAGTGGGCGGACCTTGTGCATCGACCAATTTCGGGCCCTTAGAGTACTGCGTACAGTTCTGGTCGCCATATTATAAAAAGGATATAGAGGCACTGGAAAGAATGCAGAGAAAATTTACAAGCATGATACCAGAAATGCAAGGGTACTAGTCAGGAACGGATGAACAGGCTGTGTCTCTATTCTCTTGAAAATGAAGGCTGAGGAGGTGACCTAATAGAGGTCTTTAAAATTATGAAAGGTTTTGATAGCGTGGATACAGAGAGAATGTTTCCACTTGTGGGGAAGAGCATAGTTAAAGGCCATCAATATAAGGTAGTCAGCAAGAAATCCAATAGAGAATTCAGAAGAAAATTCTTTACCGAAAGAGTGGTGAGAATGTAGAACTCTACCACTTGGAGCGGTTGATGCGAACAGTATAGATGCATTTAAGGGGAGGCTAGACAAGCATATGTGGGAGAAAGGAATAGAGGGTTATGCTGATAGATTTAGATAAGGAAAGACGGGAGGAGGCTCAAGTGGAGCGTAAATGCTGGCATGGATTGGTTGGGCCGAATGGCCCATTTCAGTGCCCGAAATCCGATCCTTCTATCTCTGGGACAACTGTGGTTTTTGCAATTCTTTCAGTTACATTGCACCAGAAATTCTGAAGGAGTCTCAGTGTCATGGTTTACCATCAGGTAGGAAAAGATCAATATTACTCACCTCCAGGATGTCACTGACACTAATCTTGGTGTCCTTTCTGCTCTGGTAACATCCAAATGATATTATGGAAATTGAACTCATAAAATCTAGCTCCAAAAATGTAAAGATTAGGTAGAGAGAATGCTGGTATCTGAAGGTTTTTTATATATATATATATATATCAGTTGGTGCAGAATACACATATTGAAGTGGATCAGATCCACACTGCATTCTAGCCTGAGCTGGCATCATTAATGCATTTGTATATGACTTCAATATTACTTTCAGCATCAGTCAACTTATACTCAAGCGGTAATCACCGCCCCATCAAGCATCTATGCACCACTTACTAGGATTTGCAGGATTGGAATCTTGAATTGTGTCAGACATTCAACAGTTGCACCTATCCAACAACCACCATGCAATTAAATCCGACTGTAGAGATGGGCACAAGGGTAAGAGCACTCAATGTATAGGAGTCAGAGACAGAAGAGGGTGACAGTGTCAACGTTCTTAACCTTAAATCATAAAACAAATGATGATAAACAATTTGAAGAGAATTGCCCGTTAACAGATATAATTTATTACATTGGAAAATTCCCAACCACCAGGGACATGATTTTCCCACACTTGCTCATCTCCTTGTTGTAGTATGTTGGAGTAGTGACATAGGCACAGAAGAAATTCACCCTGAGTAAAGGCGTGTATGCTTCTTCCCATGTGGAATACTCTTGGGTTATACAAATCTAGATTTGTATCATTGTGACTGACAAGCTGAAAATTATGCCCTAAATTTGGTAGAATTAAATTTAGCAATAGTGTCCCATCTATCAGTCTCCTGCTATTGAAATGATTGAACACCATACTAAAAGATGTGCTTCCAGTATAATTTATTGTGACATGCCATTAAATGTTGATGTTGAATTGAGTCAGCAGAGGGCAGAAATAATCTATTTCACTATACTGTCACTTTTTGTATATAATTTCACCAAATCATTATATTTACATAATATCAATTTTTAAATTAAGTTGTGTCATGTAACTGCTTTTCATCAGGGACTACAAATTCAATGCAGTCTCAATTGAAACCTTAACTTTTTTGAGTGCTAATGTAGCATTTTGACACTAATTCAAGCAAGAAATTGTAAAACCTGGCAATCATTGAAAGGACCACATAATCGCTATTTTGTTAGGTGATGTTTTGTGGCTTTAAAGTATTAAAGTACAAAAAAATTTGGACTCGTCTAACGTTTGCATGCTTCTTATAAGCTTTGTTATGTACATGGATTAGTCATATTGTTCAATTTTCGGAATTGAACAAAGCTCGCCAAAATAAGTAAATTCTGAACTAAACAGGAGTAAAAGAGCAGTGCCAAGCTGCTGCTATAGCATGAAGTACAGAGTAACAGTGTGGTGAAATGCTGTGTTTGGCATGTAGTGATAGACAATGTGCTCTTGTTGCACTAAGATTCTTCAATAGTTTACATTTTTCATCACACATCTGTTAGATCAGTTAGTCAGGAAAGCACGTTGGAAAAATATATCTTCACACACACAAGCACACTGAGAGACACATTCACATATATATCTATCTCACTGTCAGTACTTAGTCAAGTTAATATTTTTGCAGTTCTCTTTTTGGGAAGGCTTCGCGATAATTTGTTGAGTTTTTATTTAGAGCTGAAGCTTGCTTCAAAAGATGCTTCGACTAACCTAATGTGAATTTCTCTTTTTTGCAGCCCAAGATAAATCACGGGAACAGAGATGAGTGCTTTTTCAAAGTAGCACTGGTGCACAGATTGTGGAAAAATCCCTAGCTCTCCTTCTGTCACTTAGCAGCAGAAATTCACTGAGAACATGAGGACATGTGTTCAAAGATGGTGCGGGATGGGAAAAAAAGAGAATTAGTTCAGACTTACAGGAGGAATGACTGCTAGGGAAACTTTTTCTGCCATCTGACACTGTATCTGGGTCACCTGTGCAGTGCATCTCAGGGTTCATCACACCATCCGGAAAGCAGCGGTTAAAGAAATCAGGACGTGGCCTGAAAGAAAACATAATCATCAGGATTTAAGTAAAACAGTTCCACGATTTTGTAAAGGAGAAGGTAACTTCAGGGGCGAATACTTTGATAGCTGAGTAATTACCTCAGACCTGTCCAAAATCGATCTGAGAGTCGAGATCAAGTATAGTCTTCAGCTGAAGCAGGTTAATGGATGGGATGTAGTATGGACTTACATTTATATAGCGCCTTTCACGACCACTGGACATCCCAAAGTACTTTACAGCCAATGAAGTACTTTTGGAGTGTAGTCACTGTTGTAATGTAGGAAACACCGCAGCCATTTTGCACACAACACGCTCCCACAAACAGCAATGTGATAATGACCAGATAAACTGTTTTCGTTATGTTGGTTGAGGGATAAATATTGGCCAGGACACCAGGGATAACTCCCCTGCTCTTCTTTGAATTAGTGCCATGGGATCTTTTATGTCCACGTGAGAGAGTAGATGGGGCTTTGGTTTAACGCCTCATCAAGAGACAGTGCAGCACTCCCTCAGCACTACACTGGAGTGTCAGCTTAGATTTATGTGCTCAAGACCCTGGAGTGGGACTTGAACCCACAACCTTCTGACTCAGAGGCAAGTGAGCCACAGCTGACATGGGATAAATGGACGAAGGTGTGCAGCTGTAATTCAGTTCCCATTTTAAAGCCATACATTCTGTCCTTATTTTTATATTTCCATTATAAATTCCTTTGTCCACTTTCAGAATGGAAACTGCCAGTGTAATTTTGTCACACTGTTATGATATCCTCCCACCAGCTGTGGCACTGGAGTTTACAAAAGAAATGTGGACATAAGAAATTTAAAATGGAAAACGTTGATCGAAAGTGCGCCAGGACATAAGATTTTTAATATATTATGTAGACAGATATATAATCCATAGGTTTTGGTTTCTGTGTTAGTGTGACGGTGTTAGCCTATCTCAGTGAAACCACCTTGGGCTTGAATACAAAGATGTCTTGGTTTCTCAGAGGTATTAAAAATGAAAGGCCAATGGGAATGAACTATACCAATTATATATACTGATTGGTTGGGAAACACATAAAATATCCAAATCTCCAGGATTGTCCAGGAGTCACCAGAAATTAAAGATGAAGTATAATGTGGATAAATGTGAGGTTATCCACTTTGGTGGTAAAAACAGAGAGACAGACTATTATCTGAATGGTGACAGATTAGGAAAAGGGGAGGTGCAAAGAGACCTGGGTGTCATGGTACATCAGTCATTGAAGGTTGGCATGCAGGTGCAGCAGGCGGTTAAGAAAGCAAATGGCATGTTGGCCTTCATAGCAAGGGGATTTGAGTACAGGGGCAGGGAGGTGTTGCTACAGTTGTACAGGGCATTGGTGAGGCCACACCTGGAGTATTGTGTACAGTTTTGGTCTCCTAACCTGAGGAAGGACATTCTTGCTATTGAGGGAGTGCAGCGAAGGTTCACCAGACTGATTCCCGGGATGGCGGGACTGACCTATCAAGAAAGACTGGATCAACTGGGCTTGTATTCACTGGAGTTCAGAAGAATGAGAGGGGACCTCATAGAAACATATAAAATTCTGACGGGGTTAGACAGGTTAGATGCAGGAAGAATGTTCCCAATGTTGGGGAAGTCCAGAACCAGGGGTCACAGTCTAAGGATAAGGGGTAAGCCATTTAGGACCGAGATGCGGAGGAACTTCTTCACCCAGAGAGTGGTGAACCTGTGGAATTCTCTACCACAGAAAGTTGTTGAGGCCAATTCACTAAATATATTCAAAAAGGAGTTAGATGAGGTCTTTACTGCTAGGGGGATCAAGGGGTATGGCGAGAAAGCAGGAATGGGGTACTGAAGTTGAATGTTCAGCCATGAACTCATTGAATGGCGGTGCAGGCTAGAAGGGCCGAATGGCCTACTCCTGCACCTATTTTCTATGTTTCTATGTTTCTATGTTTCTATGTAACCCAGGAGAATAATCACACAGGCATTAAAATTTTTTGTGTTTTTCCACTTTCTGAGAACACTTTTGTTTAATAGTTATAAATATATTGGAAATTGGGGGAGGGGGCTGGGGCGGGGATGGAAGGCAATCAAAAATCATCCAATCGGGTAGTGGGGAGTCTATTTTCCAATTGGCGTGGGAAGCTGTTGCACCTTAAGGACGTGTTGGGCAACCAATGGTGGGGGTGAGGTGATTGGGAATGGATGGTCATGTGATGAAACCTCCAGGAATACATCCAACGAGAATTGGAAACTCTAGAAACTTATGAATTACAGCGCATAGAATAATGGGCTGGAATTTGCTGAAAAAATCTCTGCATGTGAATGATCCATACCATTGTGCGAATTGACTAGCAAATGCAGGCGATTAAGGGATATGCTGTAAATTGCACATCTCTAGGACTTGCTGGTTGATTTACACTTCTCCACAGTTTGCTTCACACAAACAGCATCTTGTCCTTATCCTCCCTGTTATTTTTAAGAACTTACTGGATTTGCACATTAATCACTCATTAAACTCGCCACAGAAAGTTAAGTCCAGTAATTAATAGCTTAAATACCCTTTTTAATGAAGTGATAATTGTTAATTATTGCCAATTAACATCTCTGGCCCAGAAAGTGAGCAATCAAAACTGTGAGTCTCGTTCCTTCAGGTAGTGAATTGTTGTTGGATATTTAGAAAGAATGTTAAACTTAAAATTTTACTTGTTTTTCTTATTATTCCTTTTCTGCCTTTATTTTCTCTCTCTCTCTCTTAATCCAATTTTTCATTCCCTCTCTTTATGTCTCTTTCGGTACCCAATTTGACTCCAATTTGCACTCCTTCTCAGTCGTTCTTCTGTTTATTTCTCATTACTTAAAAATCTGATTGGTGAAGGAGACACACCGCCATTCACTAAGGTCCCAGATGCCCTGCTGTCCACGACACGCCGTTACCATCTCGCACTTTCATCAAATTAGGGCGCAAAAACTTTTAACATAGAAACACAGAAACATAGAAAATAGGTGCAGGAGTAGGCCATTCGGCCCTTCGAGCCTGCACCGCCATTCAATGAGTTCATGGCTGAACATGCAACTTCAGTACCCCATTCCTGCTTTCTCGCCATACCCCTTGATCCCCCTAGTAGTAAGGACTACATCTAACTCCTTTTTGAATATATTTAGTGAATTAGCCTCAACAACTTTCTGTGGTAGAAAATTTCACAGGTTCACAACTCTCTGGGTGAAGAAGTTTCTCCTCATCTCGGTCTTAAATGGCTTACCCCTTATCCTTAGACTGTGACCCCTGGTTCTGGACTTCCCCAACATTGGGAACATTCTTCCTGCATCTAACCTGTCTAAACCCGTCAGAATTTTAAACGTTTCTATGAGATCCCCTCTCATTCTTCTGAACTCCAGTGAATACAAGCCCAGTTGATCCAGTCTTTCTTGATATGTCAGT